>NC_056625.2:45580817-46188317 GCF_002870075.4 Lactuca sativa
CATATTTCGAATAAAATGTTGATTTTTTTTATCTATTTTATATAGTTTTTGTTTAATTTTTTTTAATAAATTTTATATCGAAAATAATATTTAAAAAAAGAATTTTTTGGATTTTTTCTTTTATTTTGCAATTTATAATTTGTAGTTTTTATTTTTTTATCTTCAAAATGAGTAGCTTGGATCGTGTCCCCATGTCTCACAAAATTAGCATGGTATCAAATTGTAACATTCCGTTTAAAATAGAATAAAATTAAATAAATAAATAAATAAATAAAATAAAATTAATTAATTAAAATAAGTAAAAAATGAAAATAAATAAATAAATAATAAGGCCTAAAGCGTCGAGATATATTTTGTATTTTATTTTATTTTAGCTCTAAATCCGTAATAATTTATTAGTGTTAGCGTCAAGGAGTTAAATGATATAATTTCCAGAATGTGGGGTCTATATTGTAACATTAGGACTTGAAATGTAAAGAAATTCGTGTAGCAAGGGTTGTTTGGTAAATATTGGATTTAAATTGAAATGGATTTTGGGAAGCAGGGGTTGGTTGGTAAATTTTGAATTTAATCTGAAAAAAATAAGGAGAGGGATGGACTAAAGTGTAAACAAGCTTAAGTTGAAATGGAGACGGGGATTTAGCCCGTCACCCCTCCTTTTCCCCTCATCTCATATTCTCGCTAAACCCTAACCCTAGCATCATATCTTTCAGTCGCCACCCTTGTTTCTCCAACCTCCATCCACCGCCACCTCCATTGTTGAGGTCGGAAACCACCAAGCCAAGCATTGCCACTACAACCGCCGCCGACCACCACTGCCCGAGGTGGCAGTGGATGGTGCTTGATTTATATATATATATATATATATATATATATATATATAATTATAATTAACTAATAATCTAATTTTAGGAGTGGGAAACCCTAATTAGGGTTTAGAAAACCCTAACATCAAGAAACCCTAATTTTGGAGTTGGTCGGGACCCACATTAGAAATATTAATTAAACTTAAAATAATAATTAATAATCCTCTACAATTAACTTAATGCAATATTGGAATTATTGGATTAAGTCCTTAATGGGGGTCAAGTGTGGAACACTAACCCTAATCGTCATTTTATGTGAAACCCTAATCGTCATTTCATATGAGGAGGTCATTGTGCAAGTGACTATGACTTGTGATCAGGTATTGACTCAAGGGAATGTATATAGTCAATGTCGGCCCACTAGTTTTGGTTATCTGCTAGTAAAGGGATGCCCTAGGGATTGTATATAGTCATGTAGGATAGACTGAGGACTCTTGACCTAACCTCTCTTACTTGTTCCTTATTTGGTTGTGGTTCTAGAGTAGGATCACCTGTCCATGTGACTATCTCACCTCTGAGTATATACGACTATGCATTCCTTGGATTGTTGATATTTAGTATGATGCTATGCTATAGTGATCTGTTAGATATGTCTCTTAGTATTGAGTATGTTGCTTTGAGGTAATAACTCTTAGAACTGTAGTTTATATGTGTTTGCTGGTTATCATCTATGGAGTGCCCTTAGGGACTGTTGGTGGTCACGTAGTGTGACATCCCCATTTTCACGGCCAGAAAAGACCGATTTTGTTTATGCTTTGTTTTATAAAATCAGAGTAATCTTTTAAAGATAACGGTTGCGGAATTTGTTCCCAAAACAAGACATGATAATAACTTATCAAAACATTTCTCAAAGGGAATGTATTTTTCATTTAATAATAAAACCTCGGGATGTCATGTTCCGATACAGACATATAAGCATAAACAGAACTTACATTTAATTACACAATTGATTTATATCTCCTTTAAATCTCTCTGTGAAATATGTCTTCGTATGAATACCTGTGATACAAAGAAAACTGAGTGGGTCAGGCTTGGGAGCCTGGTGAGCATATAGGGTTTTCATCCCAAAATGTTATATCATATTTTTATAAATATAGAACATTCAAACTAGCACAATTTCACCATATAAAGGCAACTCTTAACCCACCCCATCGATCCTCACAATGACACGATCTAAACTCTCGTATCTAATATCTTCCTCTTTACCTGATCCCTACTCATGGATCTAAAACTATTCTTTTCACCTGATCCATACTCACGGATCTAAAACTACCTGATCCATACTCACGGATCTAAAACTACTTGATCCATACTCACGGATCTAAAACTACCTCCTGATCTGATCCATACTCCCGGATCAATAATTGTACCCAATCCATACTCCCGGAATAAGGACAATTATCTATACCCTAATCCTGATCTGATCCATACTCCCGGATCAATAATTGTACCCAATCCATACTCCCGGACTAAGGACAATTATCTATACCCTAATCCTGATCTGATCCATACTCCCGGATCAATAATTGTACCCAATCCATACTCCCGGACTAAGGACAATTAACTTAGTCTTAATCCATACTCCCGGACTAATAGCAAGTTTATCTCTTTACCTGATCCATACTCACGGATCTAAAACTAACCTCTTGATCTGATCCCTACTCACGGATCTAAAAACTAACCTCTTGATCTGATCCATACTCACGAATCTAAAAACTAACCTCTTGATCTGATCCATACTCACGGATCTCATCTACCCATGTCCTACCCAACATATTCGTAGATATAAAATACACATATAGTTTAACTCATTAAAAATCTATATAGTTCATCCATTCCTCCAATACCTCAAATAAACAACAATATATAAACACTTAGCACGTATTTCGTAGCAAATACTTCATACTTATGCGTTTAGAAGAAAGTAACCACACACTCACACATATAAACAACAATATACTTAATACACTCGAACCATACTTGTATTATTATCGTGTTTATGAAAGGTTGTATACACTCACTTGATCAGAAGATGATCGGACAGCACTACGATTTGCAGAAGTAGAAATCCTCAGCAGATCAGGAAGATCTCTACAAAAATCGAACTTCTCGCGGGCAGAGCTTCGACTCGGGAACCGCACTTCTCGGGATCTTCGGGATCTCGGGACTTGCCTCGGGGCTCGAGAATAATACCGGGGCTTTAGGGTATTTCTGGCACGCAAAACGATGCAAAACGGGAGAAAGAAGAGAAGAAATGAACAAAACTCTCGGCTGCCCTCACAAGCCTTTTATAGGGGCTGAGTCTCGCACGTACGCGGGGCGTACTGGTCCGAGAAACGTCACTGCTTACGTATCCGAAGCCACTTGCTGCGATGTCGACACCTTCGGAGTACGCGGGGCATACTCGAGTACGCGGCGCGTACCTCGGATCAGACCGGTGACTCCTTCGGATAATGCTTCCGATTAAAAGATTAAAAATAAATAAAATTTATTTAATAAATTTCGGAAATTCATATCTTCTTCATACGAACTCCGTTTTCGACGTTCTTTATATCCACGCGATGGCGAGACTACGCTCTACAACTTTCGTTTAGACTCCGTCGGCTAATTTCGACTTTATTTTTATTATTTATTTTTAATAGGCCGCGACAGAAAAACTTCGTTATAAATTCATAACTTCTTCGTTTGACGTCCGTTCTCGCCTAACTTTTCGTCGTTTCGCTACTAACAACAGGATCTTCGATTCTCTTTTAGATCGCTAAGGCTAAATATCGCTCCCACGTAAATTCACTTTTTACGTCGCGCTGTGTCGTGCCGGTTCTGTCGCGAAACTTCGACAGGTCATAACTTCTTCGTTATAACTCGGATTTTGGCGTTCTTTATATGCACGGAAACCTCGTGACATATACTACAACTTGGTTAAGATTAATCCTTATAGATAATCTTCCATCAAAAAGTCATTTTTGACGCTTATTGTCTCTAAATTGACTAGCCCTGATCTACGGGCGTTACAATTATCTCCCCCTTAGGATGATTACGTCCCGGAATCATCAACGAAATAGGACTTGCATAATGATTCCACACGTTATCTCTTCATCCTAGGTAATAACCGTAAATTCTATGTTTCCTCGAAAGAGTATTTAACTCTATGGCTTTCTTGACCGCAGACGATGCCCAATCTTGCATCTGCTTATCGTACTATGTTGTACTTTCAATCATAACCTTCAAGTTACCAAATAAGTCCTCATTGTGGACTCCTTCTTCTTCTCAGGATAAATACTTCCCTTTATCTATTGTAACAAACCGATGGGTTGTGCTCTATTGAGCTCTCATCGCACGATGCGACGCTTAGACTCAGTCTTTAATAAAGTTAAATTCCAGAATGGAATATACCTTCCTTCACATTCTAAAGTGATTTAATCACATTTCAGCATGTAGCATTTCTACCTGCAAACTTCTTTTAACAACGAGCGCGACACTATCAATCGCATTAACTTCAACCTTCTGACTTAATTCAGATGTTACATCTAACTTGGTTCCATGAACCACGTAACAAACTCCTCATAGTCGGACTCAATTTAAACATGACCACTAGGGTCAGAACAAGAACCATCTTACTAGTCATTACCGAAACAATGGTAATGACATACCAGAATAAAATGGAATCGATCACTAACTTCTTGGTAACCTTGTGACTTTCCCTGATCTAAGTGCGAGTCCTGTGCTTCCGGTAGTATATGCATCTACTACCTTTCACACCTACTCATACTCGTCCCAAGTATTGTCCCGCAGTCGACCAAGTCACCATACAAGAAAATCACATAATCATTCAACACATCAGATAGCAAAACTGGGGTTTATATTATTTCTTGAAACGATTACACAAAGGTTCAAGTTCACCCTATACTACGCCTCTAGTACGATACACCACATGTTACTTTTCATATCGCTACTTTATAACTTGATCTTTGGATATAAAATCCTCATTCCTGATTCCTTGCATTGCCATCTGCTTCATCAAGGATCATGTGGAATGCTTTTGGCTTTGGTGGTGCATTTGGCCTTATAGCCTCTTCCCTTCTTGGGCAGTTTTACTTGAAGTGCCCTTCTTCGCCACACTTAAAGGAGACTTCTCTTTTGGTTGGGCATTTGCTGGCGTAATGACCAGTCTTCCCGCATTTAAAGCAGGTCATTTCTTTAGAGCATTCCCCAATGTGCTTCCTTTTGCACTTGTCACACCATTGTGCTCCTTCTTCGAGCTTCTTCGAATCAAACTTCGAAAATTTTCTCTTCTCATCGGACCTTGAAGATCCTTCCATCTTTCTTTTCTCGCCCACCTCGTTTCTCTCCAGACCCCTTTCCTTTAACTGGGTCTCCACATTTTTGGCTGCTCGGACTGCTGTCTTCAAAGTAGTTGCCATCTTGACCGTTGGGCCAAAGTTGGCAGGCAGTCCATTTGCGAACCTCTCAATTTTTGAGAGTTCAGATGGCACTAAGTATGGAAATAACTTCATCTTTTCGGTAAATGTAGTAGCATAATCATCAATGCTCAATTTACCTTTCTTCAGATTCTGGAATTCATTTTTCAGATCAATCAGATCTATCTCTAAGCAGTATTGCATCTTTAACTGCTCCAGGAATGATTCCCAAGACATCTTCAGGGCTTCCCCTCGAGGCATCATATCTTCCAGTAACTTCCCCCAGCTCAAGACTCCGGTCTTCAGTTGTCTAACTGCAAAGACAGTCTTTTGTTTGTTGCTACAGTCGCAACTCTCAAACACCATCTCCATTTCGGAGATCCAGTCCATAATCTCAACAGGCTTTGGGCTTCCAGAAAGACTTGGCGGTTTGGCGCCCAAGAAATTTTTATACATACGCCCATCCCTGTTTCTTTCCCTCGCTCCCAAGTAAATTCACTTTTTACGTCGCGCTGTGTCGTGCCGGTTCTGTCGCGAAACTTCGACAGGTCATAACTTCTTCGTTATAACTCGGATTTTGGCGTTCTTTATATGCACGGAAACCTCGTGACATATACTACAACTTGGTTAAGATTAATTCTTCTAGATAATCTTCCATCAAAAAGTCATTTTTGATGCTTATTGTCTCTAAATTGACTAGCGCTGATCTACGGGCGTTACACGTAGGATAGCCTGAGAACTCTTGGTCTAGGCTCTTTTGCCTATTCCTTCTTTGGTTATGGCTCTAAAGTAGGGCCATATGTTCGGGTGGCTATCTCACCTCTGGTTACTTATAGTTACACATTCTATCGGGGTTAGCTGGTAGCGGGACTATATGTTGTGAAAGGATTAGTAGGTAGTAGTGAGCTATATGATTGTTGTTTGTTTGTATTATGTGCCTACTTGATCCTGATTATTTTATTTCAACATATTGTGTTTGGGTAGGTTGAGGTGGTCCTGCTTTGTGTGGTAAGCTAATATACTCGGTGCAGACCAGCTGTAGCCATAGGCACGAAGGCTCAGGAGGAGCGGTAGGGTTGAGGCGGTAGGCCAACAAACCCTGGGTATTCCAACCTGATGGTTGATTGGACCTGACATGCCTAGTATTCTAGCCCGAGGCTGATTGGGCCAGGCATGAGTATTTGTGTTTATGATTTGTTTTTTTATGTAGTGGTATTTTGGGGGAAACTCACTAAGTTTTGGGCTTACATTTTTGGGTTATGTTTAAGGTAACTTAGATGATCGCGGGAAGGCGAAAGCTTGATCATGCACCTCATCGTGCTTCGCGTTATGATTTTGGGAAAACTCTGATATTAAACATGTTTTGGAAATTATGTTGTAAACAAATATGATTTCTGTTTGGTTGTATAAAGTTTAAAATTTTGATGAATTTTATGGGTGTTACAAGTTGGAATCAAACCCTTGGTTTGAGTGAATTGGAGGAACACTCGTGTGAATCCAGTCTCAAACTAAGGAACAGGATTTTTAAAACAAAATAAGGAGGAGGAGATGTGTACAATCAACCAGAGCCAGTAAGTAGACCCCAAATCACCACACAGTTATTTGAGATTATATTATGTTATGTTAGAACAACATGCTAGTGATAAGATAGGGATCCTTAGGAATCGTATGATAAAATTGTCTGATATTTGATGCCTTATCTCTTGTAGAATACCTCATTGATTGTTATATGACTCTTTCGTGTGTGAACTAACTATGGATTGAATGCGCTAAGTCACATACTGCAAGGGTTAAATTGTCTTAGGGTGGGGGATTTGGTGATGTTGCGCAACTTTTGTTCGAGTCCAACCGTTGTAGGATTAAATCCTTTAGCCTTAGATTGTTTAAGTTATGGAGTATGTGATAGTATTCATGGAATAGTTATCTGACACCAATGGAGGGTTGTGAGGAAGTTGATGATAGGATGAGTTATGTGGGGTCGGGCGGCCAGTCGCGATATGGGTAGATTTCATCTAGGAATTGAGGATAGAGTGCGTGAGTGTGATAGAATGCAGTGTATTGTTAGGGTTGTTGTGACGATCCTCTGTAACAAATATAGGTAGGTGTGGAAGGTAGTATGGGTCGTACTGAAAGATATAGTATGCTCAAGAGTCATATTAAAATGATATTGTTAAATAATATATGATCCTAAGGGTCACACTAACAACAACTTGATACAAATGATTATTTATTAGAAATTAATTTTAATAAATATTCATAAACTCTTATAATAAATTGGGAAAAATATTTATTTCAAGGAAATAATTATTTTACAATAAAAGTAACACATTATTTTATAATGTATGAATTAATAAGTCATGTACAAAATTTTAGACTAGGTGAGTCTTTTGTCTTTTACCTAAAGACAAACTTTATAAACTTGGGGTTTATAAAATTTAAACATTTTGTCTTCTTTTAAAGGGTATGGTCGAAACTAGTGTAGACTAGTGAAGGGCATGGCTTTTTGTATTTGTTTATTGAAAAGAATACAAGCTAGAAGAAACACACTCATGACATAGAGACATGCTTGCAAAAAGGTTTAAGATCTAGTGGGTATTGACTTCACTTCATGGCTATATAAAGATTGCACTCTTGCAATCTTCTTCTTGCACCAAAAACAAGCAAAAGGCCAAGAGCCTCCCTCTCCTCTCCATATTTTCTCTAAAGTTTTTCACTTTAAAGATTTCTTGTTGCTTTCATTCTCTCTTTAAGTCATAATCTTGTTTTGACCTAAAGCTTAAGATTTGTAACTAGCATTACATCAATTTGGAACATTGTTGGTGTCTCAAGGGTTCATCCTCACGCCATCAACTTCCAAGCCTCCCCTAGAGGACTCAAAGTGCTTCAAATTACCTAAAAAATTAAAATGCAATGTCCCCGACAACTTACTTTACTACACTACATAAATAATTAAAATGCAATGTCCCCGACAATGGAGCCAAAAACTTGATGTGCTAAAAATTACCCACTAGTTTTAAATTTATAACCTAACAAACTTAACTAGCTAAAATGCACCTAGGTAGTGTACCTAGTCGGATTGTAGTGTGGTAAAGTAAGTTGGGGTCGAACACAGGGAACAAATTTAATTAACTAAAATAATTTATCTAAATTAATCTAAAATCAAACAACATTTTAAAAGGTTTTTATCTGATTTTGCAAGTTCAAACAAACTTAAACACTAAAAAAATGGTTGTAATCAATATATTAAAAACACTTTTCTTTAGTTTCGAATCCACCTTTTTTCTATGGTTAGCTATTGATTATGGAAAATTCTCGTTGGTTACCAATTAATATATTATTAGCAATTTAAGTCCAAATTTACTAATGTTGAATTAATTCATGTAGATCTATGCATGGTCACATATAATTTAAAATGGAATCAATTATTAATTATTATTGGAGCTATGTATAATTGACTAAACAAATATAATATTATATGTGACATCCCCAAAATCTCGGCCAGAAATGACCGATTTTCATTTATGTTTTTAGAATAATTTCAGAGTAAATCTTTTTGATTTGAAAGAGTTGCGGAATTTGTTCCCAAAAACAAAGTATGATAAAATAATATTTACCAAAGCATTTCATCAAGAAATGTATTTTCATTATATAATCAAAACTCGGGATGTCATGTTCCGATACAAACCATAACGCATAAACGATAACATTACAAGTCGTTCAACAAATATATACATATACGAACTTGTAAACAAAACAACTTGATGATTCATCCATCTTACGCCCTTGCGCCACTTCCTGTAATACAAATAAACTGAGTGGGTCAGGCTTGGGAGCCTGGTGAGCATATAGGGTTTTCAACCCACAATAAGTAATTAACTTTATTTTCATTAACCAACAATGACCCAATTATCCATTCCCGTAATTCTCACTTTATATCCCTAAAACAACTAACACAAGGGACCTAGTCTAAGAATATTTCATTGGGGTGACAACACATGCTTCGGGGGTTCCTCAGCAATATAAGTCAAATAAGGCAACCATGAGGGGGATGGAGTACAGCAAATGAACACCCAAGTTCATTAACACCTACAGGTGGCGAGCCTGCTAGCGTTCCACATGAGTGTCTATAAAAGTCTATGGTCGTCATCTAAACTCCGCTAGATGACTGAATCAAAAACAACATTGAGGCCTCTCATCTGTTTAACACACAGCTATCTACCCATGTTCTACTCGACATATTAGTAGATAAAAATATATATTTTTATACATAGTTTAAAACATGTATAGAATTCTCATTCAATACATATTCCAAACAACAGATGAGACACATACACATAACATGTATTTCATAGAGAATAAATCATATCTATGAAATAGAAGAAAGTGAATACACATTCACACATATAACAACAAAATATACAGATAACACGTATTTCATATAAAATACTTCATAATTATGCGTTAGAAGAAAGTAACTACACACTCACTTGATCAGAAGATGATCAGACAGCACTACGGCTTGTAGAAGTAGTATTCTTCGGTAGATCTGGAAGATCTTCACAAAAACCGGACTCCTCGGGGGCAGAGCTTCGGCTCGGAAACTCTTTTCTTCTCGGGATCTTCGGGCTTCGGGTCTCGGGATGATACCGGGGATTCGGGATATTTCTTGAACGTAAATCGAGGTAAAACGAGAGAGAGAGAGAGAGAGAGAGAGAGAGGAGAGAAAATAGCAACCCTAAACGGATGGCCCTTCAAATCTATTTATAGGGCAAAATCTGCCCTTGCCACGTCGTGGCACCTTTTTCCATGTCCTGGGCTTGATCGTCACTGCATGCGTCATCGCAAGTTGCGTCTAGGGGACTCCCGGAGGTGTCAGAAGACCTGCCACGTCGTGGCACTGCTTGCCACGTCGTGGTCTCTGACACAGCTTTGGGGTTCGCGCCCCGAACTTCAAAAATTCATAACTTTCGCATACGAACTCCGTTTTCGACGTTCTTTATATCGACGCGAAGGTGAGATTATGCTATACAAATCTCGTTTAGACTCCGTTGGCTAATTTTGACTTTATTTTTAAATATATTATAAATATATTACTTATATATTATTTTTAGTAGGCCGGGATAGGAAAACTCCGTTCGAAATTCATAACTCCTTCATCCGAACTCCGTTTTCGTCTGTCTTTTTATCGTTGGACTACTATTAACGATATCTTCGACTCTCGTTTAGATCAATAAGGCTAGATATCGCTCTATCTTAAATTCATATTTTACGTCATTCAGCGTCGTGTCGGGCTCTGTCGCGAAACTTCGACATGTCATAACTTCTTCGTTATAACTCGGATTTCGGCATTCCATATATCTCCGGAATCCTTGTTTTGACCACTACAACTTTATGAAAAGATATCGGGCTTATCTCACACTTTAATTTTTACGATTATTTTATTCTTAATTCAATTAAGCCACACAACTAAGCATAAAACACATAATACTCAAATATTTCATCATTAATACTTCAAAAGAATTACAATGGTTAACCTAGACTATTACATCAACAATAATGCCTAGCCTGGAAACGCGGGCGTTACACTTTGTCCCACTTCTGTCTCCTTCTTATCTCTTCAATTGTCTTAACAACACCTTCCTCAGGCTCCGCTGGTCTTGGAGTAGTAAGCACGTATGCTGCTTTCAGAGTAGTCAACATGAAGTGCATCTTCTTCTTCCAACGCTTGAAGTCGACGCCTTCAAACTTCTCCAGTTTAGAAAACTTAGTGGTCATCACGCGGATTGAGTCACCCATCTCCAGGAACAGAAATTATCAGTTCGAATGTAAGATAAATCAGGGTTTGTAGTGGAGATGTGGATACCAACTTGGATCGTGAGAACACTTTCCGAACTGATATTTCTACCTTATGCTTGGGTTGCAAGAAATTCAGTCTAGGATAATCCAAATGGACACATACGATTCTAGGCACAGAAATCGTAAGCCAATTTGCTAGAGAGATTATGTGAGAGTTTGATGAAAACGAAAGCTAAAATTCGTAACCTTCTTTTGAAGAGGAAGAACCGTTTATATATTAAACGAGATTAGGGTTTCATTAGGGTTGGACCGTCATTAGTTGCTTTGGAAGCAAGTCAGGATAATCCGGATTAGGGTTAACTCGTTAGTTTTACCATAATCACCCTCAAGAAATTGAATTTTCCATTATGTTCCCATATGTAAAATTCGGTGAGGGGCTCTGCCCCTTCGACCTTGCTAGGGGCACTGCCTCTTTGGAAATAGGAATGGCAACGGGGCGGGGCAGGGTTTCCCAAACCCGAACCCGGTTTCTAAAGGTGTACCTGACCCCGACCCGATACCCGACGGGTTTCTTATCGGGGCGCCCCATCGGGACTGAAACTTTCCCCGAACCCGGCCCGAAACCCGATAACGGCCCGAAAACCCGACCCTAAAACATATTACAAATCAGAAACCAGTTGTTCAACTCAAACCAATGTCATATAAGACTCAACATACAACAAATAGACAACAAATATGTTCATTTAAAAAGAAATCAACTAATATATGTATTTGAATATCACAAAACAGATTCGCTAGACAACAAATAATTTCATTTGAAAAGAAATCAACTAATATATGCATTTGAATATCACAAACAGACTCATCAGTACAAATCAGCATTATCCAAAACCAATTCATCAATCATATTTGAAATCCAAAATCAATTCATCATAAAGACGCAACTGGTCACTGGATTCGAGATGCTCATTATTCTTACCTGGATTGCCGTCAACGAGGCGATGACTGAGAGAGGATGCGAGCCTGCGAGGGTTGAATGGTGATGGTTGCTGGACGAGGCAACGATTTCAGACTTCGATGAAACGGAAAAAGCTTCAGGACACTGCTTGCTGGACGATGCTTGCTGGAGGATGGTCGGCTGGTTGCAATCGCTTGTTATTGATCGACGATGCCACGATGGTGTAATCGATTAGTAAGCTGATGATGGTGTACTCGATTAGTCGACTTCTTATCCATCAGACCATAGCTGAAATTTTTTGATTTTGTCGATTTGAAAGAATGAGTCGGCTGCTGGAAGCCTTGAACGAAGCGTGATGCGAGAGAATGACTGAATGTGTTAGGGTTAGTCTTCCATCAGGGGCAGAAGTGTAATATTATATATATATATATATATATATATATATTCGGGGTGGGGCGGGTCGAGGCAGACACTCCCCACTCCCTGGCCCGAACCCGAAAAAAAATACCCGATAAGGAACCTGGCCTGATACCCGATAAGAGCGACCCGACCCGACCCGAAAACTTCGGGAATCGGGTTTCCCCGTCGGGTTCGGATTTTTTTGTCATCCCTATTTGGAAACCTCGGACCCAGGGGCGTTGCCCCTGAACCCCCAACTAGTTGTCAAACCGGCTTCTAATTCGATCTTATACATGTGTGCACTCCGCATAACCCATACATATATTAGCGTACAAATTACGAAACCCCTTAGCTCACGTGTCAATTTCCGTTATTTAAAATGACATGGTGATACTAAAATCACCAACTCTTGTTAATCGAGCTTTTGGCAAGAAAAACAGGACAAAACGTATATCTAAACATGAATTATAATAATGATGTCGTATTATTTTGTCAAATTGAATTTTTTTGTTAATATCTAATAGTAAAAATGAAAAAACAAAAATGAGATAAGGACTAGAAACAAATCTCTTCTTTTACACAAACTTCCTAACCAACTTTTTTGTCTTCGAATAACAAAAACAAAAAAACAAAAGTTAAAATATTCAAAAATTAAAGCGTCAACTTTTATGTAAAAAAAAGTTAATGATTATTTTAAAGTTTAATTATCAACTTTCTTATCTATAGGATATACTTTAACTAGCTCTTTGATATTTAATGTGGTTTTTAAATATTTCAAATATGTTTGAAGGAGCTTTTCTTGAGAAAAACATTGTTAATCTGGCAATTTGTAAGTATGGGCCAAATGTTCGAGTCTATAAAAACAATCACAAGATATCTTATGGATATGCACACGCACATACACGCACCATATTAAAAAAAATAATAAAAAAAAATAAAAAATCATTAAGCACTATATGAATCAAATAACATATTAACATAAAACTATTACAAAAAAACCATTTTTTCAAGTTTAAATATTAATGATATTATATCTATAAACAAGATTTATAAGTTCTCATATTTTAATTACAACCCATTTTTAGGTCCACATTAAACTAATCTAATTCTATAAAGCTGTTGGTGATTAAATCACCATTGCAACCTAATTTCTCACCTTGCAAAGGAATCAAACCCCACTTGATTTTATTCTAGGGTTAATATCAAGATCCAACCAACTATAGAGTTTTTATTTATTTGGTCACTAATCATTTTATTTTATTTATGTCGTTTATCTCCTTAAACTTTTAAATTCTATGTTAAAAAAGTCATCTATGCAAGATTAAAGGGATAGTCTGGTTACAATACTGACTTGGCTATTTCATTGGCAGTTTTGTGTATTAGATTTAGTCAAAAACAATATCACTATGGATTTTTAAAATTTTATAATTTGTTCATGTTTTATTTCTTTGGACAAATGGTTTTGAAGATTAATCTAAACACATAATTCACCACCACCAACATCATCCACCCATGAATGACGATTATCTCTCTCTCTCTCTCTCTCTCTCTCTCTCATGTACATGAATCACATATTTTTCTCAAAACCCATAAATTTTTCTATAACAGATGAATATCATCCTATGATATTTTGGGTTCAAACAAAAACCATACATCGAATCTTTGGGTTCAAAATCCGAATTCAAAATTATTCATCTTGGGTCTTGTTCGAAGATGGGTTTTATTCCTTTTCAATATTTGTTGAAGATGAAGTACCCCAAGATTTGGAACCTTTTTTCTTCCTTTGTGTTTTAAACTTGAAATCTATATCTTAAAGAACACTATAACTCCACCATTACAAATTGAACATTTAGCTTGAAATACATATCTTGAAGAACACTAGTACTGTAACATCCCAAAATTCAAGATCAAAAATTTCATTTTTAATATAAGAAAACTGTTAATAACTTTGTTCCAGACATTGAAAACATTTCAATTAAAACAAATATCAGAGTCTAATCTCAAAGATCACATAATGCGGAATAACATGGGTGAATGCGTTGCGATCGTCCCGAGCTCCTTTTTTTTGAAAACTGAAGATACCTGAAACCAAAATTGTAAACCATAAGCACGAAGCTTAGTTAGTTCCCCAAATACCACATATCATACATATCAACTGATCCATACATGTCATACATCAACATGAGCCATACATATATCATAACCGAATAAGGTGTTATGTACCAAACATAGTCTTGTTGTTTTGCCATGAGTCGCATGTGGTCTTTCTTGCCAAGCCGGGGGCCACCCCCTCGGTCTCACAGACAAGATCCAAGAGCCACCTCCTAATCTTCCATGCAAGCATCACAAACACAACTAGCATACATACTACTCTACTTAGCTAATCAACATATAGTGTGCTAGGAGCCACATCCTAGTCTTTCATACATATAACATACAGTGTGCCAGGAGCCACCTCCTGTTCTGCCATACATATTGCCTAGGGCTAACTCCCAGATCTTCCCACCATACATAAACTAAATGGGTCAGCATTGGTGCCTTAGACCCATACAAACAGTGAGGAGACTCACCTTGCACTGCTGAAGTCCTGTTGATACTTTTATGGCTGCTAACTGGCAATTCCTCGAACTGCTCCTGTGACATCCCCAAAATCACGGCCAGAAAAGACCGGTTTGTTTATGCTTTGTTTAAAAATCAGAGTTACATTTTAAATGAAAGTGTTGCGGAATTTGTCCCAAAACAAAATATGATAAAGATTTATCAAAAGCATTTCCATAGAAATGTATTTCATTAAAAGACTTGGGATGTCATGTTCGTACAGATCAAAAGCATAAACAGTACAATATAAGCCTTACTACATTATTTCATATCTACAGGCCTATATCCGTAATCCCTCGTCCAAAACATCACATCTATGCTCATGCGCCACTACCTGTAATACATAAAACTGAGTGGGTCAGGCTTGGGAGCCTGGTGAGCACATAGGGTTTTCAACCCACAATAAATAAGTTTATTAATTTCATCAATCAACAATAACCCGATTACCCGTTCCCGTTATCCTCACTTTACGTCCCTAAACACCTATCATAAGGGACCTAGCCTAAGGATCATCATCGGGACGGACACTACTGCTAAGGGGATTCCTCAGCAATAAATGTCCTAAAGGCAACCATGTGGGGGATGGAGTACACCGGTGAACACATCGTTCACAAACACCTACAGGTTGCGAGCCTGCTAGTGTTCCACTGGACTGTCTAGAAGAGTCCGTGGTCGTCATCCATACTCCGCTAGATGACAGAAACAACAACATCAACATCGAGGCCTCTCATCATTTTATCACACATCAGCTATTACATCTACCCATGTTTTACCCCAACATTTTCGTAGATATAAAATACATATACAGTTTAAATCATTGAAAACATGTATAACAATGTTCATCCAGCATAGATAGCAAGTATTCAGATAATATGCACACATAGCACGTAATTTATATAAAATACTTCATATCTATGTGTAAGCTGAAAGTAACTATGCACTCACCTGATTAGGTGGTGACTCAGCACTCGGACAGCGCTTCGATACTCTCAAAACGATATTCCTTCGATAAAACCTAGTATCGATACCACTAGGGTTTAGTTTAACGATAACCGCGACAATTTAATTAGTCCGAGTATTATTAAGCGTTAATAATACTCGATATAACTCATAATAATAGCCCAAATAATTATTTTAAGGACCTAATAACATTCCTATAATTATTTGAAAGCTATATTAAAAATTGCGTAAGCGTAGCACACTTACAACAAATTTTATCGAGAACCGGGACTTAATTGGAGCAGCGTTTCGAAACCGAAAAACTCCTTTTTCTCGGGACTCCGGGAGCCTCGGGGCTTCCCTAGGGTGCTAAGGGGCTTAACTAGGGTTTAGAGGTGTTTTGGGGTTGTAGAGAGAGAAAGAAGTTAGAGAGAGAGTGAACAAAGGTGTGAAAAATGAAGGAAAATCGGCCCCCTTTTATAGCCCTGCGAGGCCTCGGTACGTTGGGCGTACCTCGGACCTACGCGAGGCGTAGTCATCGGATAAGAGTGCCAGACCGACTCCAGCTGTTAGCCTCTTCGGACCGGATAAGACCGAGGTTACGCGGGGCGTTCTGGATCTCGTACGCGGGGCGTAGGGCGAGGCTTCGTGGCATGATCCGAAGCGAGATCTGAGACTTCATCGGACAGCCCACAACGCGCCACGTCACCAGTCTCGCATCAGATTTCGCAAATTGCATGCTCATCTTTAAAAATTCATAACTTTCGCGTACGACCTCCGTTTCCGACGTTCTTTATATCCACGCGAATGTGGGAACGTACTCTACAACTTTCGTTTAGACTTCGTCGGCTAATTTTGGCTCGATTTTAAATTTTATATTATTAACGGGCCGGGACACGATTGGTCCGTTAAATCCTCATAACTTCTTCATCCGACATCCGTTTTCACCCATCTTTTTCTCGTTACGCTACTCTTAACGAGATCTTCGATTCTCGTTCAGGTCGTGTCGGCTAAAAACCGCTCGATCTAATATTCGAATTTCGGGCTGTACACTGCTATTCTGAAACTTCGAAAAATCATAACTTCTTCATACGAAGTCAGATTTGGGCGTTCTTTTTATCGATGTTCTTAGTTTAACATATTCTACGACTTTCGTTTAGATTGTAAGGCTAAATCTCGCTCTATCGTAAATTCACTATTTACGCTTCCCGGTGCCGTGCCGGTTTTACCGTAAAACTTCGACGGGTCATAACTTCTTCGTTATAACTCGGATTTCGGCATTCCTTATATGCACGGAAACCTTGAGACATATTCTACAACTTTATGTAGAGATATCGGGATTATCTCATACTTTAATTTTGACGCTTATTTTTATTATTTATTAATTATACACTTATAATTAAATAATAAACACATAAACACACATAATTCACATAATACTCAAATATTTCATCTTTATTACTTCAAAAAGAGTTACAAGAGTTGACCTAGACTATTACATTGACAAAAATGCTTAGCCCTGAAACCCGGGCGTTACAGCTCCTCCTTCGGCTCCCTGAACTATCAGTAACAACACGACACTTAGTCCCAAAATGTCCTCAAAGTCAAACTAGGTCAACCCTGGGTCAAATTCAAAGTCAACGGTCAAAGTCAACGCTCCGAGTTGACTCAAATCGTCGAGTTGCTCCATTAACTCGTCGAGTTCTAAAACTTGAAATCCTGAATTCGCGACCCAACTCGCTGAGTCAACCCCCGACGCGTCGAGTTTACTGGCTACTCATGATCACGACTCATCCCATCAACTCGTCGAGTCACTCCTTGGACTCATCGAGTTCAATCACTCAGAATCGGGACAATCCACCTCGACTCGTCGAGTCCCTCCCTGGGCTTGTCGAGTCCCTTAGTCTGTTGAGCTATCATAATAGATTAAGCCCCTATACTTCAAATCCCAACTCCAAACTTTTAATACACTATGGAAATGACCTTAGAAGGGGAAAGTTTCCAACTTTGCCTGATATTACTCTTGTTTGAAGGATTACACTCAAACCCTAACTCCTAAGGTCCTAGATCTTGGTCCACAAGCCAACCATACACCAAACCAATGCACCCAAACATAGATCTGGACCCAAACATCTCATAACCATGCAAAGCTTTTGCCTTTTTCCTTCCATGCATGGCCTTTTGAGTTAAAAATGCCAAAATATTACTCTATTGCTTGCATAGGGACTCCTATGGCATAAAGCTTGCACCTTTATGCCATAATAGCCCTTAATGGTTCTAGATCTGAAAACATACGCCTTTGGGACGTTCATTTCTCACATGTTATGGTTCTTGGACGAAAAACCCTCAAAAAGTGACAAAGAAGAGAACAATCAGGTTAAAGGTCAAGGTGGAAACTTGATTACCATAAAATGATGAGGATAGGGTGTTGCTTTAGGATCTACACTTCCTCTCTTAAATCCCCAAGGTTTCTCCTTCTTCTTCAAGCTTCGAGGCACTCAAGAACACTCATAAATGGCTCACAAGCTCATGGAAAGCATAGGGTTTTGTGGATTAGGGTTTGGACAGTGGGGGCTGAGAATGGGCTGAAAGATGGGGAATAAGATGCTTAAATAGGAGGCACAACCCGAATTTAGGGTTTTCCCAAACCCAGACCAACTCGCCGAGTAGGTCACTTAACACGCGTCACAAAAACTCACTCCTACTCTCTAGACTCGACGAGTAGACTTCTTGACTTGAGGTTTTCCTTTCTTTTTTAGTTCTTCTAAGTTCGGGGTGTTAACCCTATAATTAACTAGTTATCAGCAAGTTTAATGATCTAAACTACAAAAAAAATGATTAGGGACGAAACCGATAAAAAGCAGAAATTTGATTGGGTTAGAATGACATTAACCTTTTATTCTACCATTAGAAAAAATCACAACTAAAGAAACATCCCAACTAGTATTCCATGAAAATACAATTGTTGCGGAAAATAAGGTCAATCACTTGATGGGTTTCGTACAAACAATCCTATGTGTGCATGCAACCCTAGAATTGGATCTATGTTTTCACTATTAGATACGCAACATTATGAACACATAAAGAAACCCTAATATTCCCTAGTATTTTTGAAATACACATAGAAGATTAGATCACATACCTCTTGTTGTTATATTGCAATAACAACTCAAATCTTCAAACTCTAAGTCTTGAAAGCAAGTACCACAAGTGTAGTACCTCTAATGGCTCACAAACACCAAGAGCAAATGGAGAGGCAATAGAGAGAGGGAGGAGCTATAAAATCGGCCCTAAGAACCCTTTTAGAAGGCATGGATGAATTCTTATGGCCTTAGGGGTCTTTATATAGGTGTAGAGATTAGGATTTCAGTCTTTATCCTTATCTAGTTGCTTGCCCACCAAGCAATCATAAGATACGCTTTGAATTAGGATTTCAGTCCTTATCCTTATCTAGTTCCTTTATCCTTTGGACGATTTCAAGGATATCTTATCCCTTGAATTCGTCCAACCCATATTAAGGATAACCATTACCCTATTTTGTAACTATCACATAATTACAATTCAACCCCTCTAGTTTAATTAATTACATTTGATCACAAAATTAATTTTTAATTAATTTTGACCAATATTAATTAAACAAATATGATTTCTCCTTTAATATATTATTCTTATAACATATTAATAAATCATAATAACCTCTTTCTCTATTATTTCTCCAGTCAAGTTGCTTTGGTGAAGGCAACCCAAAAGGACCATGCACAATCGGGTCAAGTATTTACCAAATATGGTTACGGGCTTAGACACTAATCCAACAGTCTCCCACTTGGATAAGTCTAGTAACCACAAATGTAAGTACAACTCGATTAGCAATCGTAGCTCTCAAAGACGCTATCGGACTCTGATCTTATTAGTAACCTGTCCTTTAGATATGGGATCATATATTCCTCCATTCTAGATATCGTATAGACGTGAGACATGAATCGAAATCATTCTCTCAATCTATGTATTGTTTCCCGATTTTTGATTTACGACGACTGACTAATTGAACAAATCAAATTAGCCCTAGCCCGGCCGAGCATTTACGTTTGCCATCACTAAATCATCGAGGGGCCCACATATATCGCTTTTATCCCACTTTGGGTAAAAGGAATGGATAAACTTCGACTCAATGCTTGCTTGCATTCACTCGCCAAATCACACACAACAATAAGTTTTATAACACCAAGTTACTGGTGCGTTTACATATTATCAATGTGCAACCGATTCGCAAGATACAACTCACACATCTTGGTTTCAAGAATACAAGATATTATCATCTCACCAATTGCTTGTGACAAAATTCATGAAGCAATCTAAGTGAGCGTGGGTTTAATCCAATGCTCAAAATCATATTCATAAGCACTCATGAATGTTGCAGCAAACCTTTGCTATGTCTAATACACTTTAGACAATCTACAAACCAATTCATGACAGTCTTCATTCACACCTACTTCCAACGTATGACCGACTGTGGACCGTTTGAATAATTCGATTATTCTTAATAAACTCAATTATTCTGGAAGTCAAAACATGCAAAGAGAAACACAATGATAATACTTACTCTTATATGACCCCAAACTTGTGAGTATAAATAAAACACCTTTATTTAATCACCATATTGATTACTCATTATCCATTGTTTAACATTTCAGATAATCAACTTTATAACTCGAATCATAACCACAATTGTCCCATGCTCCAAGCATGCACACTTTGGTTTCCTATGGTCCATACTTTATGAAATAGATCAATTAAAACTTTTCAAATGAAACTCATTTCACAATCCCCAATCTTTATAATTAGTGTAAGAATACCAAATTCTTGCCATCTTTTAGAATATGTCAAATTCTAATATTTTATGCAATGATCCTCTCGTGAAGTCACGACACAAAAATCACAAAGACTCGGCCAACAAAATCACAAGGTACTTTATCAAAAATTGTTACAGAACAATTCTATATATGTGATGTCTCTCACTCAAAGTACATTCCTTTGAACATCCTTTTTCATAAAATTTTCTAATCTAGACATAAATTCTTAATTTCCAACTCCCAATCATGGAAACATTTCCATATTTACCATATGACAACTCATTCTTAATAGAATCTTATCTATTCATAATGTCGATATGGTCCATTCAATACCATACTTCCAACTACTCACAAGCGACCAATCCTCAACAAACTTTGGATGGTCCTTTGATAGTTGTTTAATTATTTCAGTCAAAACCAGTTCTAGTCCCTTTTCCCTCTTAGTGCCCTTGGCATTTGGAATATTTTAGAATGGTCAAATGTTATAGCATATGCAATTATTCCTATACACGAAGCGTATGGGACATGATGCATAATGTCTTACATAAAGATACGATACTCTATCAATCTTCTGCCATAATATTTTATGTGTCACGTTCTTACAATGCGAACTATGAAGAGGGATGTCATAATCATTATCGAAATTTAAGAACTCACTATGTATCCTTTGACTAAATTTATTAAAATTTCTAAATCTAAGCCTTAGATTTTTGAAACGAAGTACAATATTCTCTCCCTTAATTATAGCAAAACAACTTTTCAACTCTTACAACTTTGCAAAGTATAACTCTTGTTTTCTATAATTAATATTGCTAACTAACAATACTTACCATAATAATCATGCTCCCACTTACATGATGATTATTTCTTTACCAGCATAACACTTATGCTCCCACTAGCTTCGACATGTATTTAGAAATCAGTTGAACTTCTAGAAAACAATTTCTTAAGTTCATATTTCTAATACTAGATGCTTTGATAAGACTTTATCTAAGCTTCTCAAATTCATACACTTTTCCTTGGACAACTCATATGTATATGTCTAAATGATTCTAGGACTCATATCAATAAGTCTAAAATGTTCAGACCCATTTGCCATTTCCCACAATTCGAACTATGAAGAGGTATGTCGTAATCATAGTTGAATTTGAGAAACCCAAATCACATAATGCTATCTTCAAAATCTTTCTTAGTGAAAACGTTTCCTCACAATAATTTTCATGAATGAGAGAAACCTTATGACACTTAGATTTTGTGGTGTATACATTCCCATCCATGTGAATTCGTCATAACCATAATCACAAGATAATGTCAGTGACAAATCCAAAGTCTTATGGATAGAACTTGTTCTTCTTAATTTCTTGCCATCAAGGGTCCCACCATTACTTCCAACTTATTGAGCAGCCCACCACTTCATTTCAATGTACTTTCCATTGAACAAGGTGCCTTGCCCCTATACAATCCATCGAGAACTCGTAGAACTCACATACATAATTAACTCAATTGGAATGGCACAGAAACAAAATAGTGTCAACACGATAGGTTGTAGACCTAAAGTCGTGTGCTAGTGATGAATGATAAGGTCTATTCTTGATTTGTTCTTGAAACCTTTCAAGACCATTAAGACTCCCACTGACTCCTTGACATATAAGATTCTTCTGTCAATAAACATTTCTTGACAAAAAAATATTCAAGAGTTAGTGTAGCTTTTATCTAGACAAACACTTCACATAATTGGTCCTAGTTGGTCTTCGTCTTATCCAAGACATCACAACTTACCAATTTCAAATGTGCAAGAATAAGAAAATCTTTTTTTTTTCAAATTCCACATTTGATGAATGTTATAAACCTTCTTAAGACTTGTCACTCAATTAACAATCTTGGAGTATAACTCTAAGACTTGATGTTGGAACGAAGTATGATTGACTTCTTGATTTAACCATTTCCATAATTCCCGATTCCTCTTCTTAGACATACAAATTATACTAAGACTCACTTAGAGGATCAATTGAGATATGGTTCTTAATCATTAAGACCTATCATAAAACATAATAAAAGGTACTCTCCCTTCTTCTTAAAGTAGAGAAACTTTTATCTTTCTGCCTACTTGATTCTTCTTATTCATTTTGTATTGATTGAAACTCTTTCAATCAACTTAGAATACTCAATCTTATAGGTATAACCATATTCACTAAACTTTAGTAAATCATGATGAATATCTTTGTCACTCTTATGGTAGACTTGATCAACGTACGACCTAGTGTATTTGATCTCCTAGTCATTCAATTGACACTTTGTCAAGGAATTAGTCCAAATTTCCCAAATGTGAAAGTTTCCATTCATCATATAATACTTTTTATATGATTCCAAGTTCCTATCCATTTGAACCTTGGGCAATGAGAAACTCTCCCTATTTGGTAAACTATAGACACTTCCTAATTAAGAATCAAATCCATTTTGCTAATAATAGAAGTACACAAACATCAATTTTTCATATATGCCATTGTAAGGATAAGCAAATAAGATAAAACCAAAATTTATTTTATTCATAAAAGCAGCAGAAAACATGTCCTTACAATGCAAAATTCAACTGAAAAACTATGTAATCAAATACTCCTAACAAATCTATCATAACTTCCTAAGCTCAAAATCTGATCTTCGAATCCATGCGATCGTAATCCATTTCTTCGTGATCAGACTCATCTTGCGCTTCCATCAAACTTCCTCTCTTCCATCACATTATGTATAAAGAATAGGAATTTAAATGGTGTTAGATAGTGGATTTTATACCTGAAGTAGAGTCATACTTCTTGACTCTCCCATCTCTTAGACTCTTCAGGTCCTTTGGGTAGCTTCGTATCCATTTCCCCTTCTCTTGGCAGCAGAAACAGGTGGATTCTTCTAGAGTGTCCACGGAAGCATGGTTGGTTGAATTATCAGACAAATATGCTCCATTACTTTGCCAAATCATTTCTAATTCAGTAGCAATAAGCATGTAAGTTAAGTCAATGAGGGTCGCGTCAATATCCATCATATGATTTAGGGAGTGACTGAAGAACCCAGTCCTGATGAGAATTGTTGTAGAGAATTAAGAAAAGAAACAATAGATTTTAATGATGAAAGATGATGAACACACGGAGTAAATATTAATCAGATCTCATTTTCATTAAGACTGATTACCAAATAAGCTGAAGAGAGTTTCGTGTTTTTCTATTATCACTTTACTTCAAGATTAAGTCCCTATTTATAGGGAACATACAAAAAATATACTAAGTCTATACATTTACACTTCGCATACTACACTTCGCATACAAAATTGACTTAGTAAAATAACATATAAATGCGAAACATTACAATACACACTATTCGACTTTTTACAACATACATCTACATTCTCCCCCTTTGTAAACAGTCGATGTAATTCAACTCAAAAGCTTTTGAATTGCAGAGTGAATTGTTCTTCGCACTTCTCCATACCAGGAGATCACCTTCTTCAAGTCTTTCTTGTCTCCTTCATTATTTTTCTTGCAATTGTTCATACGTACAATGAAGTGCGTATATTGCGAAGAATTGTATCTTTCAATCTCTGAAGCTTTGAATAGGAATTTCTTCGGTTTTCCTTTAGTGTCTCTTCCTGAAAACACCATGCCAAAAGGTTTCAGGCACATCTCACCCACAACATACTTCGACGGAGCAGATTGTGTCAAAGTATCTTCCCATGGAACTTTAACTTCTCTTCCTAGCACATTCGCTAATTCATCATCAGTAAGAGCAAGACAATCGAAATAGTTATCGATGTATGTCTTTACGTGTGCGAATCCAACTTTGAACACATCAGTCTCAGAGCCTTTGAGTTTGTTTTCTTCCATATGCTTCAGAATCAGAGCTACTTGAATAAGATCGTTGCAATTCATCAACGGAAAATCAGCAACTGTGAAGTCGTATTGTTTGTTGTCAGCTCTGATGACAAAATATCGAAAATTTTGAAGCATGTCTTCAAACAGAACATCCTTCTTTATTGTAAGCACCTTCTTGATCTTCATCAGGGACCAAACTTCATCTGGATTCTTCCCAAGAACAGCATGAAATCTGATTTTCATATGAGTGTAGTCATCTGGATTATCAAATTTCTCACTGATCTTGTACTGAGCTGTGATGAACAACATTTCGTTAATTGGGAAGTCCAGCTGACAATGATCTGAGTTCGCAATATCGTAACTTCTTTTAGGCTTCTTCTCGAACTCATACATCTCCCTTCCTACAACTTTCGACTCTATAGTTTCGTAAGAGTAAAGTTTCACAGGATCTCCTTTGTTCATGGAGGGAGGACCACTTGCCCTTTGTCTCATGATGCTCTCAACTTGTCTCATCCTCTCCAATTCAGCCTCAGCATCAGCTTTTAACTCCTCCTTCGACTTTTCATACAAGATGCCTTTTCCTTTTCCTGTTACATCTTTCTGAGGTTTTGAGCTTGAACCTCCTTCGTTTTCTCCAATAACAATTCCCTTGGAAATTGTTTTTGTGGTGATTGTTATTGAAGAAATCGGTTTTGTAGGAATGGGAAGAGTAGCAACCAGTTGAGTCGAAATCACTTTTCCCATTGTTTTAGCCTCATCTTCTTTTCTTCGACTTTTCTCTCCCCCTTGCACCCCTGTGAAAACAGGTGGAGCACTCTTCGGAAGTAAAGAAGTGAAATTTGAAAGCGGAGCAAGAGCTTTTTGAATAGCTTGTTCTAAAGTATTAATCTTTAGAGACAAGAATTCAGGAGTAAGGATTTGCGAAGATGATGAATGCGAAACGGCTGATTTAAGCTCAGTGACCAATTTGATCAAGTGATCAAACTTCTCCATTGTGGCAGCTTTCTGATCTTCAACAACAGGAATATTATTGAGTTTATGGAGTTGAGAAGAAATTTCCACAATTTGCTTTTGAAGATCTTCTTGTCTCGAATGCACATCTTGAAGATCCTTCGCAAGTTCAGACTTCAATTCCTGAATTTTGAAGTTGACATCCTCACGAACTTTCTTGACGTCTTGTACAAAAAGAATGTGTCATTCTTTTGTAGCAGCTTTAAGATCTTGAACTGCAGACGTAAAATTGTTCCCTTGTGCTTTCACTCTGAGTTCGTTATTTTTATCGGTTTGATCTACTTTCTCCATGATTCTTTTCTCATCACCTTTAATCATGACATCAACCTCCATTGCTGATATCGAAAACATTCTCCCAGAATTGGCTTGCGATTGGATAATAGCCTTTAACTTTTGATTCAGTATTTTAAACTGCTTTCTTGTCATCAGCATATGATCAGGAATGTCTTCTTCGTCTGAATCAAAAGGAATGTCATCTAGAATTCCTCCAAAAGCACCTCCTTCGACTTCAGGATCAGACATTTGTTGCGAAGTTAGAGGATTTTCAGGTGATTGGGATGGAAAAAGTGTGGTAAATGGGTTTTGAAGGGCATGATCAAAGATGGATGAAGTGGTGGATAATGTGGTAATACGTAAGGATGTTTGTATTGTGGATGCAACACTCGGGATAGGTGCCCCCGTATCAGATACGTTGACAACCATATCCGAAATAGGTACCTCCTCAGTAACTGATTTAGTAAGAACTATTTCGAGTGGTTGGTTTTGTGAAATAGTAGTGGAAATTTGCGAAGTTGAAAGTATTGGTAAAGAGACATTTACCATAGTTGTGACAGGTGGAGTTTCTGGGACAACTTCTTCATCTGATGATTCATTGCGAATCACCATCTTTCTCCTCTTAACCAGCGTGCGTTGCATGTTTTTCGCAACATCTTCAGCCCGTTGGCGTTTCTTTCCTGGAGACACTGGTGTAGGAATACTGCGAATAGTAACTCCTTTACTACTCACTTCTGCTTTGCGAATTTGTTTTAGAACCCCAGACTTGGAAGGTAAAATTTCCTTCTTCGATTTGGACAAAGTTTCCTCGGTTGGAGCAACTTCATCTTGTACAATTGATGAACCCTTCGCACTTTTCTTGCTCACCTTCTTCTTCTTCGATGGTGTAGCTGTTGGGTTTTGAGCATTCTAACACTCTTATGGTGTACATGCAACCCTATAAACCTTGGATCTATGTTTTCTCTATTATACATGCAAATAAGAACTTTCCAAGGCTTTAATCCTAACTAGCATATTATGATGTTCTTAATCTACAAAGTACTAGTTAGAGGACATACCTTTTGATGTAGCTTGATGTCTTCAAGCTTTAAGAGCTTAGCCCCAATAGTGTGGAAGCCTCAAGTGGAATCACAAATCACCAAGACACCTTGGAAGACTTTAGAGAATATGAATACTTGGTTCTCTCTTAGTAAAATCGGCTAGCCCTCTTAGTGTATCCACACTCTAGTGCCAATTTCACCAACCAAAGACATCTTTATATAGTATGGAGGATTAGGGTTAAACCCTAATACCCATGACCTCTCATTTCCTAGGATCCATGGGTTAAACACTCCATGGACTATCCATGAAAGCTTAGCCCAACCTAAATGAACTTGGCCCATTCCATATATATAAGAGTCCATATTTAATTAGTTCCTTTTGATCACTTAATTAATTATAAATTAATTCTTGATCAATACTAATTAAATAATATGATTCCATATTAATATATTAGAACTTATAATATATTAATATTAATCATAAACATACTATTCTCAAAAGATTATCAATATAAATTGTGTCGGTGAAGTGCAACCCAAATGGACCATGCCGGGTCGGGTCAAGTACATACCAAATATAGTTATGGACTTAGACATTAATCCAACAGTCTCCCACTTGGATAAGTCTAAAACTATTATTGCGTATGACTTCAAACCTAACTGGCAATCGTAGCTCTTAAAGCTGCTGTCGAACTCTGATATTGTCAACGAACTTGTCCATTAGATAAGGGATCATATATTCCTCCATTCTAGATATCATATGGACTGAGACATGGATTATAATCATTCTCTCTGTCCATTTGTTGTTTCCCGATTTCCGATTTATGACGACTGACTAATTGAACAAATCAAATCAGTCCTGGCCCGGCCGAGCACTTCCATTTGTCATCATCAAATCATCGAGGGGCCCACAGATATTGCTTTTATCCCGAAGGTAAAAGGAATGGATAAACTTCGACTCATATGGCTTGTTCTACTACTTGTTGAATCATACACAAAGGCACGTTTTATAGCACCGAGTTACCAAATGCGTTTTCGTGCAATCAATGTACAACCAACTCATAGTAACAACTCATATCTCTAGGTTTGAAGAATATAAGATATTATCGTCTCATGATCACTCGTGATAAAATCCATGAAGTGATTCCAATGAGCGCGGGTTGAATCCAATACTCAGAACTTATGAGCACCCATGAGTGTTGTAGCCCTTTGTCCAACACCTTAGACCTCTACAAGCCAACCCATGACCGTCTTAATTTATATCTACTTCCAACATATGACCGACTGTGGATGGTTTGAATAACTTAGTCATTCCGGAAGAATAACCCAGTTTATTCGGGAAGTCAAAACATGCAAAGTGAAACACAATAATAATTGAATCCAATATGGTATCAAAACCTATGAACATAAATAAAACACCTTTTATTTATCACCATATGATTGCACATTATTCATTGTATACTGTTTCAGCTATCAACTTTATTCTTGAATTTAAAACAATAGTTGTCCCATGCTCCAAGCATGTACACTATGTTTTTCTAAACACTAGTCATACCACACACCAAGTATGCATACTATGTTTGTCTATGATCTTTACTTTGTGAACTAGATCAATTGAACATAAATTCAATGATTCTCTTTTCACACTCCCAAATCCTTACTGCAAATGCAAGAATTCCAAATTCATGCCATTTACTGAAATCTGTTAGATTCTAAACTTATATGCATTGAACCTCTTGTAATGATTATGCACAAAGTCAGAAGGACTTGACAACAACCATTACAGACCATTCCAAAGGAGATCAGCTCCTTGGGAACATCCTTCTTGCATTAAGTTTCCTAATCTTAAACAGATTGAAAAATTCTAACTTTGAAACATTTCCAGATTCCATTTTGACTATCACTTCTGAACAAGATTTGCCTCCTTACAGATTATGTCAATATGGTCCTTCCAGAATTATCACTATACTTCCAACTGTCCTTGAGAAACCAATCTTTGGTAAACCTTAGATTGTCCTCGACAATTGTTTAATCCTTTTAGTCATATCCAGTTCTAAACCTTTTCCCTTCTTAATTCCCCAGGCATTTGGAAAATTTTAGAAAGGATGAATATAGCACATGTAATCGATCCTATATCCGAAGTATATGGGAATCGATTCATGATGTCTCACATAAAGACTAAACCAGTCTTTTGCTATAACATTTCCATTTCAATTTGCCAAGTTCTCATAATTCAGATTATGAAAAGGGATGCCGTAATCGTAATCGAATTTTAGAACGCAAATAATGGACTCATATACAAAATTTCCTTATGTTGAGTCATTCCAACATGAAATTCATATATATCCTTGACTAAATGATTAAAACCTCACGATCTAAGCTTATAGATTTGAGATGAAGTATAATTTTCTCTCCCTTAATTATAGCAAAACAACTTTTTCCCAATTGAAACTTTTGTTTTCTATAATTAACATTGCTAACTTGCAATACTTATCATAATTATCATGCTCCCACTAGCATGATGATTATTAGCATAACACTTATGCTCCCACTAGCTTTGACATGTACTCAGAAATCAGCTGACTTTCTTACCAAAGTTCATATTTCTGATACTAGATTGTTTTGATAAAACTTAATCAAAAGCATACACCTTCCCTTAGATATCACACTTGTGTGTCTAAACAATTATGAAGAGGGATGCCGTAATCATAATGGTTAGACCTTTTTGCTACTTCTCACAAGTCCAGATTAGTGTGCCGGTAAACCACACACGCTCCACTAACGACTTTGAGAATGCAAATATCACGATTGCTATCTAGCTAAAATCTACTTAGTGAAAGTGTTTCCTCACCATCATTTTCATGAATCGGAGAGAAACCTTATGACACTTAGATTTAATGGTGTATGTGTTCTTATCCATGTGAATTGTCAAAACCATAGACACAAGACAAGGATAATGACAAATACAAACTCATATGGACTGAACTCAATCTTAATTTCTTGCCACCTGGCAGCTCAAGGGCCTGCCACTGCTTCCAAGAAGTTGTGCAACAAATTGAGAACTCTAAGAACTCATATGCAAAGCCAACTTTAACTTGAATGGGCACAGAATATGTCAACACGATAGGTTATAAACCTCAAGTCGTGTGCTAGGGAAGAACTTCAGGTTTATTCTTAATTAGTTCTTGAGACTTTCAAGACCTTTAAGACTCCCACTGTCCTCTTGACATATAAGACTCCCTTGTCAAACATCCAAGAGATAGTGCGGATTCTAATCAAGACAAACGCCTTAGTTGGTCTTTGTTTTATCCAAAACATCACAACTTACCAATTTCAAATGTACAAGAGTTTTAAACCTTCTTTAAGACATGTCACTCAAGTTACAATCTTAGAGTATAACTCTAAGAATTGTTTTTGGAACGAAGTATGAATCATCTTCTTGATTTAACCACTTCAACAATTCAAGTTCCTCTTCTTAGCTATAAGAAGGCTCTTAGAGGATGAATTGTGATAAGTTCTCTAAATCATTAAGATGATCACAAAACTGATACGAAAGTACTCTCCCATCTTTTCAGATTTGAGAAATTTTTATCCTTCTGCCTAATTTGATTCTTCTTATTCGCTCTGTCATACATTGGAACCTTTTTCCAATGTCTCAGAGTTACACTTAAGCTTGTAAGTATAATCATATTTACTGAGCTTTTGTAAATTATGACGAATAATCTTATCGATCTTTTGTGGTGGACTTGACCAGTGCACAAGACTATGTACTCGATCCCTTAGTCCATTACTTGACTCACACATCCATGTGAATAAGTAATTAGTCTTAATTTTCCAATACTTGAAAGTTCTCATTCATCATGCTATACAACTTGCATGATTCCAAGTTCCGGTCCAATTGAAACTTGGGTGATGAAAATCTTTCCTTATTTGGTAAATTTAGACATTACCACAAATGAAAGAATCAATTTCATACTTCCACTCTTGCTATTAATGGAATCTTATAAGCAACAAAAATTTCCACAGATGCCATTGTAAGGATATTTTAAAATAAATAAAATCAAAAATTTTCCTTTTATTTTAAAACCTTTGCGGAAGAACTTGTCCTTACAATCCATATGAAAACTTGTTGTTATCTATTCCTAAGCAATATCTCATAACTCCTAAGAAGTAGCTCAAGAATCCGATCTTCAAACTACGCGATAGAAATCCATCTACGCCATCAGATTCAACATATTCTTTCTTTAAGTTTCTTCACTTTTCTTTGATTCTTAAAACATCACCATGTGACCCAGTCACATCATGTATCAGGAATCTCAGAATAGAAACTTAGCAGAGTTAGATAGTGGAATTTACCTGAAGTAGAGTCAAACTTATTGACTTTAACATCCTTAGGTAAATTTGGCGGCTTCGCAACCAATGCCCTTCCTTTGGCAATATAAACATATGGACCCTTTGATAATGGTACAAGGGACTATCACAGACTTAGCTTTTCTCTTTACCATTTGGTCAACCGAGTTGACTATGGCTGATCCCTTTACCATTGGGAAGAGAATGCTTTTCTGGATTTCCTGTGTCACTATTGTCAATGTCCATCAAGTTTTAAGGAAGTTGATCTTAACAAATAGATAAGATCATTAAGGGTCTTGTCATAGTCTGTTTCATAGGTGTCCCAAAGGAACTCACTATGTGACTTAGAAAGTGATTGAACCACCAACTTTCTCAAGAGTTTGACACCCAACTCTCTCGGCTTGTCAATATGTGACTACATCTCCAAGATGTGATCACACCTAGACCTTGCCTTGCCAATAGGGCTTGAGTGACCTTGAACTTGTGGGTTAGGGGGAATAATTGGAGGAGGTGAAAGAAGTATGATTTCCATGGGACATCATCTTCATTTAGGAAAGCTTGTTTTAAGAGATTTGGGAAGATCATATATGTCTAAACCAGACATCTCTTGGGAGATATTCAAGAAAGTTGATTTTTAAAGTCCTTAATATGACACCCAATATGAAATATTAAGGCTAGGACCCAACAAACTATTTTATAACTTAGAAGAGGGATGCCGTAATCCAAGCTATAAAATATTTGAAGGTAGGTAAATGACGATTCACCAATTTCCACCAAGATAAACGAAATGTATTATTAGGTTTTAATTGGTTTTGAAACTCCTAGATCTTTGAGATTCATTGAACTGTTCAAAGGCATGTTTCAATCTCGAGTGTGCCCTCCCAAATTTTGTGACTGGGATGCCGAGGATCACAAAACAAGGTGTGAATAACCATACCAATTCACTTGGTACCCTTAATATTATCACCCAATCAATGTGCCGGTTAACCACACACGCTCCATTGATCTATGACAAACATTAAGTCACCCTTCGTGATCCTTACTAGTCCAAGTTAGTGTGCCGGTTAACCACACACGCTGCACCAACGACTTGGTAAGGTACAAAGTGTGAATTCCATGGGCTAGCACCATATTCACATTTTCCTAAGTAACTAAGATTGGGTATTATTAAGAGTTTAGTTACTTAGTATTTATCATTAATACTTTTAATGAAAGGGAGAATTATAGTCCTGTCAAACCCGTTCGGCTAACGACCCTCCACCGGTCAAGCAAGCGGTGGGTGAGAGTGGACACCCATTAAGTCGCCATTTTATAGGCAACAACCTTATACCCACCTTATAGACCGGCTTCGTGAATGAGGCGTACTAGCGGTAAGACTGACTTTACTCTTATACATATAAATATTATTAACTTATAATATTATAAAGTATAAGGGTTGAATTTTAACTTTTAAATTTCTAAGGGCTAACTAGGAATTAAAGTATTCATAAGAGAAAACTTTACAAATTCCAAAACTTGAGGGCAAGTTTTGAAACTATTCAAAACTAATTAATTCCATAACTTATGTGTTTAAAGTAGTTTTAATCCAAAAACTCTTCAAGTTCCATAACTTGAGGACAAGTTATGGAAGACTTTAAACTAATAAAAGAATTAACTTTTCTTTATTTTATAACTTATGGAATTAATTAAGGTTACACCTTTTTTTATTTTATTTTATTTTATTAAATGAAGAGACTCTTGGTCCTTCATAACTTGAGGACAAGTTATGAAGTCATAAAACCATTTAATTAGAACTAGACTCTTCATTTTTGTAACCTTTGCCAATTTTTATGAGTTTTATGATTCTTAAATGTGACTTTTCATATAACTTGAGAACAAGTTACAAAAACACATTTTAGAATCACTTCTTAGATTAATTTGGATTAAAACCAACTATCACATAATTTTATTCATTAATCTAAATTCACTCATAAACAAGGTAACACAAAAAACTTTTGGTGATCCATAACTTATTCTGAAGTTATGGAATCCTTTAAAACATTAACACCAAATTTTGTAACTCCATAAAAACTTTGAATCAATTTTTTTTTAAAACCTTTTCATATCCATAACTAATGGAGGTTTCAAAAAATAAAACTCTTTAGATCAAACTTTTAAAACTAATAAAATAATCATATCATTTTATCTTTTATTAAATTTGACCTAATTCAACTCATAAAGCAAATTATTCAAATTTTACAAATAATTAGTTTTTCACAAGAACAAGTAATTATCTTAAAATTTGACAAACTTCATGTTTTTTTTTCTTTTTTTTTTTCAACTTTGAAAATAAAATATTTGCATCAATATAACAGAAAACAACCCGTGGCTCTGATACCACTGTTGGGTTTTGAGCATTCTAACACTCTTATGGTGTACATGCAACCCTGTAAACCTTGGATCTATGTTTTCTCTATTATACATGCAAATAAGAACTTTCCAAGGCTTTAATCCTAACTAGCATATTATGATGTTCTTAATCTACAAAGTACTAGTTAGAGGACATACCTTTTGATGTAGCTTGATGTCTTCAAGCTTTAAGAGCTTAGCCCCAATAGTGTGGAAGCCTCAAGTGGAATCACAAATCACCAAGACACCTTGGAAGACTTTAGAGAATATGAATACTTGGTTCTCTCTTAGTAAAATCGGCTAGCCCTCTTAGTGTATCCACACTCTAGTGCCAATTTCACCAACCAAAGACATCTTTATATAGTATGGAGGATTAGGGTTAAACCCTAATACCCATGACCTCTCATTTCCTAGGATCCATGGGTTAAACACTCCATGGACTATCCATGAAAGCTTAGCCCAACCTAAATGAACTTGGCCCATTCCATATATATAAGAGTCCATATTTAATTAGTTCCTTTTGATCACTTAATTAATTATAAATTAATTCTTGATCAATAATAGTTAAATAATATGATTCCATATTAATATATTAGAAATTATAATATATTAATATTAATCATAAACATACTATTCTCAAAAGATTATCCATATAAATTGTGTCGGTGAAGTGCAACCCAAATGGACCATGCCGGGTCGGGTCAAGTACATACCAAATATAGTTATGGACTTAGACATTAATCCAACAGTAGCAACATCTGGTAACACGCCGGTCTGATCAGCTGTATCGATGTTTCGCAAATATCTCACCAAAACTTTGTGTGTGGGAGAAACTTTGCGAAGCATCGCATCCGGAATACGAGCCACACGCGTAAAAATGGCTTCATCATCTTCAACAACTTTGGGAAATTGGTAGAAGGAAAATTCAGCAACTTCTACATCTTGCATTATTGGAATAGCTTCTTTCTCGTAGACTTTCTCCAGAATTAAACTCCAGTATCTTGCACAAGATATCCCCTTCTCCGAATTTGTGTTTTCCAGGCTTTTCACAAATTCTTTCCACAGCTGAGTTGCGTAATCGACATTGATGTCATAGTAGATACCCATTACCATGGCATAGACTTCGACTCTTCCTCTATCCAAGCCGACTGATCTTCCGGTAAGGCACCGTAGAAAAATGCCAAAAAGAAAATTCCAGATGCATGGCAATCCCGACTTCCTGAAGTCACTGATCTTCTCCAACTCTGGTTGATGTCCCATCTCATTAAACATATGAATGATCTGGGAGTTTACAGGTTTAACAAAGGGATGGTTGTTTGGAATCTGCAAGAACTCCACAAACAAATTCTTTGATAGTTTAACCCTTTTGTTGTTGATGAGATTGAAAGTAATCACATCCGCCGTGTGATTGTATGAAGCCGTGGAAGCAGCACGAGATAACCACACCATTGGAACGGGGAATGATCTGAACATGGTAGTTGATAACGGTGATCGTTTCAAAGCCACAATAAGCATCTTCAGGTCTTCTGGATACGCAGAAACGGTGGGATCAACTTGGTAATTGGTACTTTGAATCTTCATAAGTGATTGAGAAAGAACCTCATCAGTGTTGGAATTTGTGGCTGCCATTGTTAGGGTTTGAAAGAAAGTTGAAGTTTGGATCAAGGTGTAAGCTTTGAAGTTTTGTGAGAATTCTTGTTTGCGTAACCGTACATAGTGTTCTTGATCCCCCTTTTATTGGTTACTCAAACTTGATTTGAAATTAAAGCGGGATACATTTAATGTTATCCGATGTGGCACCTTGAAACTCAGATCATTACTGTAAAAGATGACTATGTTTCAAAAAGTAACTGTCACATCTCCTCGAAAACCGGATAGAATACCAACCATTTTGAGTATACAGCCTGTCAAGTATCCGTTATAGAATCCGAACCGGTAAAACCCTTCGCATGGAAGCAAGGCTCTTTCACTTTTGGGATTTAAAGTGAAGTCATATGCCAGACTTGCGAAATCATCGGTCTGAGTTGGTTTTACTCAAAACCTCAAGGATTTCGTGTGTGCATTGTGCCAATGGAATAAGATAAGAATCAAGAAAATTTGGAATGTTGTGATGTCAAAAAGTTAATTTGACATGAATGCAGTAAAACCCCAGGCAAAGGTTGCTTCATTAATCATCAGGAGAGATAATCAACTGCTTGTGTAGTTTCCCATGAATTACAATCGAATACTTGTAAAGAAGTATCAAAGGGCTTCTTTTAAAAGGCATTTTGGGTTGGTTTGAAATTTCATTACATATCAGCCTTAACATAAGGTGAGAAATTGGAAATGAAATTACTTGTTTGACCAGTGTAGTCAGTGACAAGTTGGCTTGTGAAAATATTTATCATGACAAGAATTTGCGAATGAAACTTACACTGAAATCATATTCAAAAGAAAATTTGTTTTGGATCTTCTTGGGTAACAAATATTCTTGGTTGTAATTATTTGATCAAGACCACACATGCGAATTGAATATGATTTGAAGTTTCGAAAATTTTGATACTGAAACAAAGGTTTCATAAAAATCTGGAACAAAGTTCCCCGTCAATTCCTTAAGGTGTATGATTTTTGGGTTTCACTTTCATCACGGACTCATGATGTTAGATCTTAAACACAGAGTTGTGATTTGTCTAGGTTTTGATTGGTTTGATCAAAGACCTCAAGGACAAATCTTTTCAAAAAAAATTTGGAGTGTAAGAATTGTTTGGTTTAAAAAGATTGGTTAACAATCGAAGTGTACCTCTGTTATAATGACCAATACAGAAAACTCTTAACTCATTTGAGAAGAGTAAGGTAGATCGTTTTGAATTATGCGAATATAAGTCTTTTTGGGAAGAAATTTTCATGAGAGAATTTCATTAAGGCTTTCTTGTCACACATAGAGTCATATTGAGGCTTTTGGTCTACATACAGCAGCATGCTTCTAGGGACATCCTAACTAGTTTGTAAAAGAAATTTAATACCTTCCCTCAGAAACACAAATATATGACCTCTTCGCATTGTAGCCCTGTATTAAATTCTCAACACACACAGTTTAAAGAATAAAGAAAACAAAAATATTTTTGTGATTTTTGAAATTTTTTTTTTCAAAATTAAAGAACAAACAAAATAAAATCTTTTTGTATTTTTAATTTTTCAAAATTAAAGAACAAAAAAAAATAAAATCTTTTTGGATTTTTGATTTTTCAAAATTAAAAAAATTATGCGTAAACCTTACCGTAGTGATTATGAGCTCAAATGCGAAAATATGTGGTTGCGAAGCCATGCGAAGCCTCTGAATGAACAGTAACCTCTGAATGATGTTGACTCTTATCTGCTGATCAAAACTTTTAGTTTTGTGTTGATGATATTGAATTCGCATTAATCATCCCCAAACCTGCTAAAATTCGAACAAATGATTTTTCATCAAGAGGTTTTGTAAAAATATCAGCAAGTTGTTCAGTTGTTTTGACAAAATGAATTTCAATATTCCCATCTTCCACATGATCTTTAATAAAATGATATCAAAGAGCAATGTGTTTTGTCTTTGAATGTTGCACTGGATTGTGACAAATGCGAATTGCACTTTGTGAATCACAATACAAAGGAATCTTTTTCATGTTTATTGCATAATCACGAAGTTGACTCTGAATCCAAATAATTTGCGAAGTGCAGGCAGCCGCAGATATGTATTTTGCCTCAGCAGTTGATATAGCCACACAAGTCTGTTTCTTTGATTGCCAGCTCACTAACTTTCCATCCAATAGTTGACATCCACCAGTCGTACTTTTTCTATCCAAAGTACATCCTCCTAGATCGGAATCTGAAAAAGCTTGAATGAAAAATCCTGTTTTCGCAGGATACCAAAGTCCTAAAGAAACGATTCCCTTTAGATATCGAAAAATATTTTTCACTGCAGTCAAATGAGGTTCTCTTGGATTAGCTTGATATCTAGCACAACAACAAACAGAAAACATAATATCAGGTCTACTTGCAGTTAAGTACAATAAAGACCCTATCATGCTACGATACAGTGTCAGATCAACAGCAGGAGCATCTAACGAAGGAGTTAGTCTTGTTCCTACTGCCATAGGTACTCTGAGCTTTGTGCTATTTAGCATTCCAAACTTTTCAAGCAAGTTCTTCGTATATTTTTCTTGATTAATTAAGATTTCTTCCCTGTTCTGTCTTATATTTAAACCAAGAAAATTATTAATTTTTCCCATCATGCTCATTTCAAACTGACTTTTCATTAAATTTTCAAATTCAATTGACAATGCTGGATCAGTTGAACCAAAAATAATATCATCAACATAAATTTGAACAAGCATTAGATGACTCCCAACTTCCTTGCGAAATAATGTGGGGTCAACTGATCCTTGTTTAAATTTAGATTGTTTCAAGAAATTTGTAAGTGTTGCGTACCAGGCCCTTGGTGCTTGTTTTAACCCATATACAGCTTTGTCAAGGACATACACATGATCAGGATGGTCACTGTTTACAAATCCTGGTGGTTGTTCAACATACACTGTTTCTTCAAGTTTTCCATTTAAGAATGCACATTTAACATCCATTTGATAAACATCAAAGTCTTTGTGAGCTGCATAGGCTAAAAATATGCGAACTGCTTCAAGTCTTGCAACAGGTGCAAATGTTTCTTCATAGTCAATACCATCTTGTTGCGAATAACCTTTAACCACTAATCTTGCTTTATTTCGAATAATATTGTCATCTTTGTCGGTTTTGTTTTTAAAAATCCATTTTAATCCAACAATTGAAACATCAGAAGGTTTAGAAACTGATCTCCAAACCTTATTTCGTTCAAATTCAGCTAATTCAGATTGCATAGCAACAACCCAATCGGAGTGTTCCATAGCATTCTTTATAGTTTTTGGCTCTATTTTCGAAATAAAAACATTAAACATACAAAGTTCTTGGTTTGCATTCAATACCTCATTTTTCGCACGAATTTGAGCTCTAGTCAACACACCTTCTTGTGGATTACCAATTACCTGTTCTTTTGGATGATTTCTTGTCCATTTCTCAAGTGGTGGAAAATTTGAATCAAATTCTAATGGAGCATCTTCATACATATCTTCACTTTCAGATCCTGCAATAGAAAAGTTATCATTAACTGCATGAAATTCTTCATTTGTATCAAGATTAATTGTCTCTGTTTCATCATGCTCCCCCTCAACATGATATGCATCTTGATAATCCCCCTTAAAATGATATTCTTGTTGATTTTGCGAATGCTCCCCCTCAACTTGATGTTCTTCCTCCCTACAAACATCTGGTGTGCTTTCACAAGTTATCGTTGATTCATCAGTATGTTTTGAGGATTCTGATGTTTGATTATCAGGAGCATTATTTTCTGCATCAATTGCCCTGTCAGGAATTCCAAAAATGAAATCATAATCAAAATCATTGATTTCAGAATTATCAATTGAAGTATTTGAATCCACAAGTATTGGTTTATTATCGAATTTACTATCAATTTGTTTAAGATAATAATCATCAAATGTTAAATTGAAAGTTTCTTCAATTTTTCTTGTTCGTTTATTTAGCACTCTGTATGCAACTGAATTCTGCGAATATCCTAAGAAGATGCCTTCATCAGCTTTAGCTTGAAACTTGGAAAAATTATCTTTGAGATTCATGATAAAGCACCTGCAACCAAAAATATGAAAGAATTTTACATTAGGTTTCCGATTATTTATGATTTCATATGGAGTAACATTAAATCTTCGATGAATGTATGATCGATTCTGAGTAAAACATGTTGTGGACACAGCTTCTACCCAAACATATTGAGGAAGATTCGCATATGTTAACATGGTTCTGGCAGCTTCGCATAGAGATCGATTTCTTCTTTCAACTACACCATTTTGTTGTGGCGTATATGGTGATGAAAAATTATGCGAAATGCCTTTGCTTGTGAGAAAAATGTCAAGAGTTTGATTTTTGAACTCAGAACCATTATCACTTTTAATTTTTCGTACATTCTTCTTCAGACTAACTTCAATCTTTTTGATAAAATCAATCATCATCTGAGCAACTTCAGATTTCAACCTGAGAAAAAACACCCACGTAAATCTAGAGAAATCATCTACAACAACTAAAATATACCGCTTTTTGTTTATTGTTGCAACAGTTGATGGTCCACATAGATCAATGTGAAGAAGTTCCAATGGATCTATTATTTTTGAATCTATCACAATCGGATGACCCTTTCGATGTTGTTTTCCTTGTTCGCAAGCTGCACACAAAGAATCATTATCAAATTTTAGTACTGGTAACCCTCGAACTAAATCATCAGTTACAAGTTTATTTAGATTTCGAAAGTTCAAATGTGACAATCTTCTATGCCAAAGCCAGCTAAGATCATTGGATGCTTTTGATAGTAAACACACAGCTGGTTTTCCCACAATCGGTTTGATGTCCAGTGTAAACATATCACCATATCTTTTGGATTTGAGGAGTATTTCATTCGTCTTTGCATTTGAAATGATACTTCCTTCTTCATTAAATACCACTTGATTTCCAGTACCTACAACAAGTTGTGACACACTTATCAAATTATGTTGAAGTCCTTCAACATAGGCCACTCTGTTTACTGTGAAGTTTCCATTTGTGACTTTCCCATATCCTTTCACTTGGCACTTGTGATTATTTCCAAATTTGACTACTCCATCATTTTCCAAGCTTCTGTAATCTCGCAAATTTTCCTTTCTTCCAGTCATATGACGAGAGCAACCACTATCAATGTACCATTTCATATCATATTGCTCGTCACATATCACCTGCATTTATTGGAAAAATTTAGGAACCCAAGACTTTTTGGGCCCATCATTAGTAGAATGAAACAAATTTCTGGAATTTAAAAACCATGTTTTCACTTTGTTTGTAACAGAATCCATTATATCAATATCATCAGTTCTAGATTTTGAAATATAGTCATTCAATAATTTTGGATTTCCATTAATTGTAATCTTATCCTTCACAACATTCGCATTTTTGATAATTGGTTTCCATTTTTGAACTGGAACTTGCGAATTATGAGATGATGCACTAGCAATTGAAGAATTATTTGTGAACTTATCAAATGCACTTTTGATTTGTTCTTTTGAAAACTTCTCACTTTGATATTTCTTTCCTTTTCCTTCAAACCAATGATTGATCATACTTATATCAGATTTTCCTTTTGTGTATGAAAGTTTGGTTGGTTTTGATATTGAAGGATTTGGAAAATTTGGTTGTTTTGGTGAAAATTTCATTTTGGCTTGAGTTGAGTTCTTCAAACTTGATGAAGCATTCGTGAATTTGCCAACATTTTGAAACTTTTGATTATTTGCAAATTTTTGCGAATTCTCAAATTTTCGATTGTTGTCATATTTGCGAATATATGGAACCTTGTCAACAGAATTTATTTGTTTATGAAAACTTGATGATGTTTTTGAAATTTGTTCTTTTTCATCTCTTGATTTTTCATTAGACACAACTTGCCAGAATATTGCTTTTCTTTTTGAAACATTATTTTCTGTTGAATAGTTTCCAACCATCAATTTGAATTCATGAGAATTTAGTTTCACTTCAACCTTTGGGTTTTCATCTTTTTCAAAAATTTTGTTTGATTTTTCACCTTTAACCACCCATTTTTGTTTTGATTTTTGTTTTTGAAACACATAAGGATTTTGGGTTAAATTGTTTTCTTCTGTGTTTTGATTTGCGAAAAAACCTTCAGTCGTGGACTTTTGATTATCTTTTTCAATCATTTTATTGAACTCAGGATGAAATTTCTCAACATTTCCAGTAGTGACAAAAACTTGATTTGAAAAAATGGTTTTACCAGTACATACAAAATTTGGATATACCACTGTGTTGGTTTCCAAATAATGTGCGCCTTTGTCATTTAAAATTTTGTCAAATTCTTTTGTATTTTCAAACACTTGATCAACCACAACCCTTTGAGGTGTTTCATTTGAAACTTTCTTTTCTTCTTTATTTACATCTGTGTCATCATATTTCCAGCTTTCAACTTCCACATTATCAAACTTACAATGTTGCGAAGTTGAAGGTTTATCAATTTTATCCTCTACTATTGAATCAACTATTATTTCTTTACCTTTGATCTTAGATGTGATATTAATGATTGACAATTGAGAACAATCAACCTCTTCTTCCTCTTCTATCTCACTGATTTCACTTACATTATCAGAATTTTCGTCAATATCAGCATAATTCAACTGTGAGTCAAGAGTTGAGTTTTCAGTTTTCTTTATGATTTTCACTTGTTCACTCTTTGTCAAACTTTCATTGACAATGTTAACCAACTCATCAGCATTCAGAAATTCATCAATTTTGACAATACCATAAGAATATCTATCATCAGGTATTTTGTCAAATTGAGCAATTGTGCTTTCGCAATCATAAGAAACAACATCAACTTTTTCACGTTCATACTCAAGAAAAGGTAAAAGTTTCCTATGTTGTTCTTTGCTAATATCAGAAGAATGATGTAAAGCTGTTAATTTTGCATATAGTCGTTTTGCAGAATTACAATATATGTTTCTTTGTGCTAGTAATAACCTAACATCGTTAGTAAGATTATTCCTATCACAATCTATATTTTTGACTTGCAATTCCAATTTCTCAACTCTGCTCTTCTTTATTTCTAAATCTCTTCGTGTCTCACTAAGTTGCACATTTAATTTCTTAGCTTCATTACTAGCAGACACAATAACAGAATCAAAATAAGCCACAGTATCATCAAATGAAACAATTTCAACATCATAAGCAGATAAAGGAATATTAAAAGATTCAAGAATTGCACGTACCTTGGTTGTCATGGGTGACTTGTCAGTGGATTTAGACACAAAACATCTCCCTGAAATGTTCTCTTCGCAATCCTCAAAACTTGCGAACATTGCTCCATGTGTGGGATGCCTCATTTCCTCATCATCAGATCCAGAAGACCAGATCTGATAAGTTCCACTTTCTTCTTTAGCAGTTTCTCCCTTAGCAACTAATGACACTCCTTTGGTCTTAGCACGTAATTCTTCAATCTTCTCGGAGTAGTATGCTTCATCTTTGACTTTTTCTTTCTTCTCTTCTTTCTTTCGCAACATGCAGTCAGCTGCGAAATGATTCGCACCATTGCAATAATGAAAATAAATTCCTGAATCACCTTTCAACTTTTTCTCTTCATTCACATTTTTCTGTTTTTCATCAATTTTCTCCATTTTCTTCCTCTCTTCCCCTCCAGTTCTTGTGACAACATTTTTCGCATCACTATTCTTTCCTTTTGGATTAAAAGGCTTTTTGAAAAACTTTTTAACTCTGTTGTTTGAATAGAATGCTACAGCTTCATCATCAGAGTTCATCAAAAATCCTTCTTCATCTGAACCATCTTTTTCATCAGTTTCTGATACCTTTGAAACAAGAGCCAAAGGTCCACCAATCGCTAGTTTTGATTCTTCATACATTTCTGAGACCTCACATTCATGTGTTTTCAGTTGATTGTAGAGATCATTCAATGTAGTTGTATCAAAACTTTGTTGATTCTTAATCATCATGCTCACACTTCGCCATTCCTTGCAAAGACCCATAATGAAAGTTAAATTGAATTCCATGAGAGATCTAGTGATACCATACCTATTGCAGCGAAACATAAGCTCATTCAGACGATCATAGTAACTTTTGAGAGTTTCTGCATCCTTTTGTCTGAATTCCTTCAGTTCAACCAGACATTGCTTCACAGAATTGATCTTCGTCTTTTCGCTACCTTGATACTTTTCTTTTAGAGTATTCCAGATGTCTTTTTCTGTTTTACAACTACGAATGTAATTGTAAACCACAGGAGGTAGAGCACCTCTTAGTTCCCTCATGCACCTCTTTTCATTATTCTTCAGTCGTTTTCGTTGTTCTTCAACATCAGGAGATGCAGTGGATGATCCAATTTGTTGAACATTAGCAGGAGCTTGTACTGTTCCATCGATGCAATTCCAAAGTTCTTCATCAATTCCATTTAAGTAATCTTCCATTCTATCAGCCCACAGATCATAGTATTCTGGAATCAACATCGGAATTTTGGTTGAGGAACCAAGCAAGTGAGAGAAAGAAGTCATTGTATTCATGTTGAAATTCGCCATTGATGAACACAGAAAATATCTGAAAACTTGAAGACTTGATGAATTTCAGAATTCAATCAAATGAATTGATCAAAAATCACTAATCGATTACTCGACTTAACAATTCAAATACAGAATCGATTCAAATCTGAAGATCAAAAGTGATTTTCAAAACCAAAAATGCGCGGAAAGTTTTGAGTTTATTTTGCAACTCAAAAAGTAAATGATTCTTATATGAAAATCAGATCTAAGCAGTTTGAATCATGCTCTGATACCAATTGATGAGAATTGTTGTAGAGAATTAAGAAAAGAAACAATAGATTTTAATGATGAAAGATGATGAACACACGGAGTAAATATTAATCAGATCTCATTTTCATTAAGACTGATTACCAAATAAGTTGAAGAGAGATTTCGTGTTTTTCTATTATCACTCTACTTCAAGCCTAATTCCCTATTTATAGGGAACATACAAAAAATATACTAAGTTTATACATTTACACTTCGCATACAAAATTGACTTAGTAAAATAACATATAAATGCGAAACATTACAATACACACTATTCGACTTTTTACAACATACATCTACAAGTCCACAGCCAACTTATTGGGGAAAGACGCACCCAACATAATCAACCTATCAATGTGTAATTTCATCCCTAGGACGTGAGCACACACGGGTTTACCATCTTCATGTTCCATTGCCAATAGGGTTTCGGTGATCTTGAACCTTTCAAATCGTTGATCTTGTGGGTCAGGGAGAACAACGGGAGGAGGAGGAGGAAGTAAAATCAAGCTAGTCCACATTGATCCTTCACTTCGGAACAAGCTTTCACTTTCAACAGGAATACCTTTTCCTTGGATCCGGGAAGACCACGGTTAGAATCAGACATCTACAAAACAGGAGAAATTTCAAGTTAGTTGATTGAATCCTTAATGAAACACCCAAATGAGACATTAAGGCTAGGATCCAACAACATTATTTACACATTAGAAGAGGGATGCCGTAATCCAACATGCAAATAATTCGGAGGTAAGTGAATCACGATTCACTAATTCTTCACCATGAAAAACATAAAGGCTTAAGTTTTAAATGTATTAAGAATTCCTAGATTTCCTTTGAGATTCATTGAACTTTTCAATGGCATGTTTAAATCTCGATATGCCCCTCTCGTTTGTGACTGGGATGCCGAGGATCACAAAGTGGGTGTGAATAACCATGCAAATCTACATGGTGCCCTCATTGTTACAGTCACCAATTCAATGTGCCAGTAAGCCACACACGCTCTATCGAACTATGACAAACATTGAATCACCCTTTTCCACCTTTGCTTAGAACCCAATTAGTATGTCGGTTAACCACACGCACTCCACTAACGTCCTAACAAGGGTACAAAGTGTAATTTCATGGGATTGCATCAATTTCACTTTTGCCTAAAGTAACTAGGATTGGGAATTTGTAAAAACGTTTAGTTACTTTACATAGATTCATTATACTTATTAATGAAGAAATGATTACCCTATCCTACCCGTTCGGCTAACGACCCTCCACCAATCAAGGAAGCGGTGGGTAAGAGTGGATACCCATTAAAGGACCATTTTTCAGGCCATAACCTTATACCCCCTTATAGATCGGCTTCGTGAATGAGGCCTACTAACAGTAACACTAGCATTTTAGTTATACATATATAATATTAGACTTTTAATGTTATATATCGTATAAGGGTGTATTTTACACTTTTAAAATACTAGGTGGTTTATATTTTATAAATTACACTTTTAATAAGATATAAACCATATCATTATGGATTTATTAACTCTCTTTTAATTATACACTTAATTAATTTAATAAAACCATAAGGATGTAATTTGAACTTTTCAAAAATTAGGGTTTTAGAATTTAACATTTTTCAAAATTAAACTTTTAATCAAACAATTTAAATTCCAAAACTTGAGGGCAAGTTTTTGAAACTTTTCAAAACAATTAAGTTTTAATCTCACTTTAAAATTTTCGAATTTAAGACTATTTAAATTAAAATTTTAAATATTAAAACTCTTGATTTAATAATTATATTGAACTAAACTATTAATTTAAATTATTAAATCATAAGGGATTATCTAAATCATAAAGGATAATTACAAATTAAACAATTAATTTATCCTAATTCTTTTAATCCTTCTAAATTTCGAAAATCATGGGATAGGATAATTCAAAATATTTAATTACCATATATAACCATTAAAGGATAATTACAAGATATGGGATAATCTAAATCCCTAAAATTTAGGATCTTATCTTGGGGAGGAGGCTAATTTCGAAAATCATAGGGTTTTGCAAACCCTAGATTTTGAAATCTTGAGGCTTAAGGAAAGGATTTGAAAACCCTTTCAAAGTTTCGCAAATTAGGGTATAGAAACCCTAATCTCGAAATTTCTAGCCTCCTAGGGTTTATTGGCTATAAACCCTAATATGTCAAGTTCATACAATTGTATAATACTAACTGAAAACAAGTTAACCAAAGGCTCTGATACCACTGATGGGTTTTTTACAAACAATCCTATGTGTGCTTGCAACCCTAGATTTGGATATATGTTTTCACTATTAGATATACAACATTATGAACACACAAAGAAACCCTAATATGCCCTAGTATTTTCGAAATACACATAGAAGATTAGATCACATACCTCGTTTTGTTATATTGCAATAACAACTCAAATCTTCAAACTCTAAGTCTTGAAAGCAAGTACCTCTAATGGCTCACAAACACCAAGAGCAAATGGAGAGGCAATAGAGAGAGGGAGGAGCTATAAAATCGGCCCTAAGAACCCTTTTAGAAGGCATGGACGAATTCTTATGGCCTTAGGGGTCTTTATATAGGTGTAGAGATTAGGGTTTCAGTCTTTATCCTTATCTAGTTTCTTGCCCACCAAGCAATCATAAGATAAGCCTTGAAAACCCTTATCCTTTATCCTTTGGACGATTTCAAGGATATATTATCCCTTGAATTCGTCCAATCCATATCAAGGATAACCATACCCTATTTTGTAACTATCACATAATTACAATTCAGCCCCTCTAGTTTAATTAATTACAGTTGATCACAAAATTAATTCTTAATTAATTATTGATCAATACTAATTAAACAAATATGATTTCTCCTTTAATATATTATTCTTATAACATATTAATAAATCATAATAATCTCTTTCTCTATTATTTCTCCAGTCAAGTTGCTTTAGTGAAGGCAACCCAAACGGATCATGCACAATTGGGTCAAGTACTTACCAAATATGGTTACGGGCTTAGACACTAATCCAACATCACTTGCATAAGCACAAAATAATGTACAAATATGGAAGAACCATAAAAGGCAACAATTCTTTATTTTTTTGGATTCGTTGAATTTTATAAAAAAGAGCTGACTAGAGTATAACAAAAAACAAAGAAACAATTAAGTTATATGAGGGTTTAACTTCCACACATTTTGATTCACCACAGTCTTACACGGTTTTTATGACAAAACCAATTAAAGGAAAAAGAAACTACATAATCAAACAATTGGTCTTTTCGATATTTGTTGTTCCCGAAACCACTGCATTTCTATAAGTTAACAAAACCCAAATCAAGATCACTGCAACCGTATCCAAAATCGATCTCCTGCAATTCAGCCACTCGTCATTGGCTTGAAGTCGATCGACTGAAACATCTCATGGAATTACCAAATGCATGGATGGGATCTTCCACCCATCTCCCAAACTTATTCCACAACTAAACCATAACATCACATCGAAACAACAACCGATCCATATCTTTGGTATACAAAGTAGAAGATGGTGACAACAAAGACTCCACCTAAAACCTTTTACGATCCAAATTACATCTCGTAGGCAAACAATTAAAATGAACACTCCATCCAAATACATTGATCTTAATCGGAAAAACCTACTCCACTATGTCGAAGAACCAACTGCTCCAAATAACATCTAGCGGAACTACCCCCCCTCTCCCTCGATTAGCTAGTGAAACAAAAGCTTCACAAGAAAATCAAAGTTAGAGTGACTATCATACAACCTATATTTCCTATACTTCAAGTCTATAAAGAGTGTTATGGTAAGTCCACAACACCCAAATCAAAGTCACACAAACCGTGTCCGTAATTAACCGACGAAAATAAGTCATAGGATGACTATACACCCAAATCAACAATTTTGCCACCGCCCCCAAAAGTATGGAATCAAAACACCAAGCCAAAAGGCAACCTTATCCCACAGCTACATCGCTAACTCGCCAAAAAAATATGAGAATCAATTTCTGGAATAATTCGACAACATGTGCATAACATAGAGTCCATCTTGATACCATGATTATCAAGGTTACTTCTCGTAGTGATTCATACTAAGCCTCCACAAGAAGATATTTACCTCAATCAGAACGAACTGATTCCGCGAAGTTATCGAATCACTACTTGAAAGACATCCAACATCAACATGATTTCTAACCGACCTCACAAAAAAACTACCAGAGGAATCTAAACCCTAAATCCATGAATCCACCTGAGGCTCGAAATGAACTGTGTCTAAGACCGTCATCATCATCTCCAACTGCTCGGCCTCAACACCACCCTCCTCTGTCACTACCATTATAACCCTCATCCACACCTCGACCCCATATTTACTCACCATGCAATCAAACTATTAGGAAAGTACGTAAAACCTCCAAAGTTGCCTCTTAAAGGCTTCATCACCAGATCAAATCTCCAACCTAAAACTACTAGACACTTCATTACCAACATCCCTCCTAATTGATTGTCGGTAAATGAGACCCATATCATGTAAACCCGCCACCATCTTAGTGATGTTTAACCAAACACAACCTAACAAGTGTCGGTTTACCTGTGTACCAAGTGTTCCATCCTTATTGTAGCAACTCTTAATAAGCCTAACCCAAAGAATAACTTTGTTTTTATTGATTTCATTTAGTTAGTAAACCACATGATTTTCTATTATAGATTCGGCATGTGTTTGTGGTGTAACAATAACAAAATACATTGATTTTTGTGATAAAAAAAATGGAAGATAAATGATTAAATAATGGGCTACAAGTGTCGAGACTTTGATTATAGAATTCGAGAGTGTTTTAATCAAATGAAACCAATTGAAATGAGTATTTAAGTGATACTGGTGTTAGGGTAAGGTTTTATAAAATCTAAAAACATTCGAAGTTATGGAGATTGTACAATTCCATGGTACATACCTTACATGATCCTTTGAAACACTTTGGAGAAGATGGTTTGATGTATAAATTAAGCTAATTATAAAAAAAAAATAAGTAATAATATCTTGCTTTTAACTAAGCATCGCGTCCTTCTTCTTTTCGTACACATCCTTATTTGAATCACCCATTGATGTAGTTGATATTCTACTATGCATTGGTGAGCCAACAACATACTCACTAAAGAGAATGAGGGTTGAAGACTTGATTGAGTATACAAATCATATAATTTTTTAACGACAAATCTAATATACTCCTAAACTATTCATGAATCCATGTATGTCATAAAACGGGACTTGAACCCTCGACTTTAATGATAGGACAACACCCGATACTGCTGGACTAAAAATCTTTTGGTAGAAATCACATAATTGGACTGAAGACTTGAAGAAAACGATTGAGAATTTATAAGAGCAACAAATACCATCTATCTTATTAAAAGAATAAAAGCCTAGCATAAATGTGTCGTGGAGAGACGAAGAGTTGTAGTCATTGGAACCGGAGGTCAATTGAGTTTTCAAAGGACAATTAAAGATGGCGTTTAAGTAACAAATAAATGTAAAAAAATAGTTAATTTAATATAGTACTTAATAATATATATAACTCATATTATTTTCGTGTCCTTATCATTTTATTATTGTGTCGTTATGATTTTCTTTTCATGTTGCTATCAAGTTAAATTATGTGTCAGATTTTAAATATGAACATGATGTTGTGTTTTTATACACAACATAAACACGAATTCGAATTCCATGTTCATCACAACTTTATTTCATATTAGATATCTTTATCGTGTCATACCAACGTTTGTCACCCCAAGCTAAATGAGTGTTTTTAACCGCTAACATTCCAAACGTAAAAACCCTAACTAAACAAAGTATCTTTTAACCGCTAACATTCCAAACATAAAAAGAATAATCTTTGTTTTTTGTCATTATCTATTAAAAAATGAAGAGATAAAAAATAATATCAAAATTTATGGACTTTTCAATAACCACCTTCAAGAAAATAACCATTAAATTAGCACATTGGTATTGCATCGGGGGTGGTGTCTGACATTTAGATAACTTTTTAATAAGTTCAAATACAAAACTTAATCCAATAAAAAAATACGTGACATTAATCAATATCATTTTCTTTAAAAGATAAGTCATTGGTGTGGTTTTGATAGCTCTTTGTTGAGTTCAGTCCAAGGGTTTCATTCTTTCATAGAATCAATTAATTTGACTTCAACAAAAACAAATGGTTCTTAAGGCCATCCTTCGCACAACTTGGTGGTCTATTTGAAAATTCATAAACAAATGCATGTTTAATACAACGAGACCCAAACAAGGTAGAATGTTTGATGGTATTGTTTCCTTTACTTTTAATTAGGTGGTGCATTCTAAGCATAAACTTCACATTAGTTGTAATTTCAAAACCCCATTTTGAACATTTCGATTTAACTATTTTTATTTTGGCTATAACTCATTGCTAGTCTTCCAGTTTTTTATTTATTCAGTCATTCTAAAAAAAAGAATGAAATATTAACTTTCAATAAAAGAATCAAAGAAGTTAATTTAGAATAACTTTTCTATAATGTTTCTTATCTTGTAGTTTATAAAAGTAACTAGTAATTGAATACACGTTTTGCCGCAGAGTTTTACATGTTTTTGTTGCGTATTAAAAAAGTAAAGGAAGGAAAATGATATATATATATATATATATATATATATATATATATATATATATACACACACACACACACACACATTATGTGAGCGGAGATAAACATGAAAGTTTAGAAAATGAAGGGTTGAAAGTGACAATTTACAAAGTTGAAGGTGGAGGGGTGAAAATGTTATTTTAAAGAAGTAAAAGAATGCAAAATATCATTTTACAAAATAGAGAGGTTGCAAGTGACGACTTATAAAAAGTTGAAAGATTAAACTTAAACTTTCCGCATTAACATATTTATATCTATATCTATATCTATCATATCATACTATATTATAAATGAAACATTTTTCTTTCATCACGTTCATTTGAAACCCCCATTTATTTTTTTTCATTCACCACATTCATTTGAAACTCCCATTACTTTTCATTTTCTTTCTAATAATAATTATAAGTTGGTTAATAAGGTTAAATAAATATCAATCCTAAAGTGTAATCATATATAAACTAAATTTCAATATTAAAATAATATCTTTACTTTTACTTATTAAGTGATTTTTTTTAACTTTTAACATATTATACTTAATTTATTAGTTTTTCTATATTGTTGGATGTAAACCATTATCATTTTAAAGATACAATTTTGGAACAATTTGTATTAAATACATAATTTATTAATTTGAATATAATTTGAATATAACATTACAGGGTCAACTTAAATATAAATTTTAGTTTAACTTAAAAAACTCAAATAATATTTTGTAAATTGTTAAAAGTGATTAATTGTAGTGTTTTTCTAATAATGATTATAAGTTGGTTAATAAAGCTAAATAAATATCAAACCTAAAGTGTAATCATAAATATACTAATTTTCAATTTTAAATTAATTTTTTTACTTCTACTTATAAAGCTATATTCTTAAATTTTAACATATTATACTTAATTTATTACATTTAATATGTTGTTTTATGTAAACCATTATCGATTTAAAGCTACAACTTTTGAACAGTTGGGACAAAATACTTAAATTGTTATTTTAAATATAACATTACAATATCAACTTAAATATAAATTTCAGTTCTATCTAAAAACCAAAGAATATTTTGTAAATAGTTAAAGTTGATAAATTATAGTGATAAATGCAAAAACTAAATTGTAATCTCAATTTAACTAAAATATTTCCTAAAAATATTTTTATAATCGTTAAAAGTTTTCAAATAAGTAGCTTAAAATAACTTACAATAACAATACTTAAAAATAACTCTATGTAAATGAATATATTGTTATCTTTAAAATCAAAAAACAATGTTTGAAGTTTTAAATAGTTATAATGATAGAAATTAAAACATCAAGTAAATAAATTTTAAAAAAATTAATTAACAATAACAACAACTATAAATAACATTAAACCATATATTATATTTAATTTTATTCATGTGTAACTCGTAGGAAGAAGTTATTCAAACGACTGAGATTATGCAATGATAATAAATATATATATTATAATATAATTTAAAATAATCAATATATTATATCAGTTTAGTATACGAATTATTATATCAAATTTAACAACAACGTTATTGTTATATTAAAAAAACATATATTTGTAAAGACTTCAACTATATAGGTGTTTCTGCGCAACGCGCAGGCATTCGCCTATCTATCTTATAAAGCTAGCATTTTTCCTTGAACATCATGCATTTGAAACTCCCAAGGCTTTTTAACTTATATTTTTACTCAAACCATATTCATTTGAAATCTCCTATTTGAATGAATATCACTCGAAAGTCTCTTAATAATGATTAACTATTATAAGGTTTTATAACTTCTATAATATGCTTAATAAACAATTAATTAATCGTCTACTATAAAAGGGTGAATCTATTTAAGTAGACACACATATACAAATAACAGACAAAATTCACAAAGAAAACAAGTTTAAAAGTTTTTGTGTTGGTTTGAGGGCTTTGAACCATTTTCGAGCCATGTTATTATGATAAAGTTTTTAATTTGTAGGTTTTATAAACTAATTCTTTATATATATATATATATATATATATATATATATATATATATATATATATATATATATATATGGTTAGGTTATTTTGTTTTTACTAAGTATTGTGTGCCAGAATGCACAGATCTGGACCAACGGATGAAATTAATCAATGAACATGATTTGAGAGTGTATGATATTACAATGGGGTAACATGTACCATATAATCACACAATTTTTAGCAAAAGGGTATTTTGGACAATTAACTACATTTATAAAAGGAAATTTTCGAATTTTTAGGGATGACTAATTCTCCTAATTTAAAAAAATCTGAATTTTTTAATTAATTCAATTTCAATTTTTACCGATTTTATTCTGTCAGAATATTTTTTGTTATAATGATGCTCTTTCAGAATTTTATTCTAATAGAATATTATTGAATAAAAACAAAATTCTTGAATCAGATGTTGAAAAATAACAAACATTCTAATATATTCTTATACATTCGAACTTAAATACAAATTCATACATATTCTTACAAACTAAAATCCTTATACATTTTAAATATAGTTATACATATTCTAACAGAATATCCACTTGATCTTCGCATATATACTTGTTGTTGAACTCGATTCCAAATATTTCTCTTGTATGATCAATATTGAATTCTTCTCCATGCAATTCTAAAAGAATAAGATATATTACTAGTTTGTATTACTTAGTATTACCTGTTAAACAAATATATTTGTTGTTAACAAACATTCTCGAAAGACATTCTAACAGAATGCATTTATATAAATAAATTCTGACTGAATACATTACAAAATGCACTTAAATACCATTCAAACATTCTCAAAAAACTTTCTAACATAATGCGTTTAGATAAATAAATTCTGACATAATGCATTACAGAATGCACTTAAATAACTTTTTTTGCAATCAAAATCCACTTTGCCAATATCCATGTGAATTTTAGAACCATGTGAATTTTAGTAAAATGGTTTCCTATCTACAACCATTAAAATCTATCTTTGATAAAAAGTTATATTCTATGAGAATGTCATAAAATCAAATTCTAGGCATTTACAATATGTGAGAATTCTGCCATGAAAACAAAATTCTAGGTATATTCAGCAATCAGCATAGATATGGACATACCTTTAGAGGCTTAAAAGGATAATTAGCAGGAATTCAGGAAATGTTATGTGAAGAAAGTATATTCCTCCATCATAAGGCGTTCCTACAAGAAATTAAAAAAGAACAACAAACAAACAAAATCAACATAAAGTTCCAAGACATTTGAAGTTGTTCTCTTAAGCATTTGATCGAACACCTTTCCCTCATCACATGCTAAATCATTAGCAGGTTTCTTTAAGGCTTTAGACCATGGCTGAACACAGTTATAGGGTTCATGACTCCCTTATTCACAGGGATTTGTCCACCATATAGGCTAATTATCGGGGTAAAATCAAATGAAGCAAAAGCTAATGAACATACGAAGCCTACTTACCTCAAAATCGACACCACCGGACACCTCTTTCATATTCCTACTCGATTTCAGCCTCATTTCCCTTCATCCTCTTCTCTTCCGATTGCACAGCCCCTCCCCTCCAGATTTCTCTTTCTCGGCCGATAGCAAAAAAGGAACCAACGCAACACGTCCTCACAAAATGGACTTGGACGACTAGGGTTAGTTTAGGGCCTTTTATGGTAACTGTTCCATTAATTAAGGAGTTTTCTATCTATATAAGAGAATTATTTTTGGTTTAATAAATGAAGGTGATGTAAAGTTACAAAATTACCCTTATATTATTTTTTAATAATTTTATTATTCCTAAATTCCTATTGGTGCATTTATGCACACTATAGTTGCTAAAAACATTTGAACCTAGCTCTCTCTCTCTCTCTCTATATATATATATATATATATATATATATATATATATATTCTAGGTTTAAGTATTCTTTTAAGACAATCATTGTATGTTGTGGTTGAAATTTTAATGTAAATTAGATTATATTCATATTATCGATCGTATGTTATGGAATGTGATATCTATAGTATTCAATTAGATATTATATATATGTTTTTATATTTGTGTTGCTTCAAAGAAATAATTAATTAAAAATCATGGATATGTCATATTATCCATGTAAGTCTCTTCTAAAATGCAAATTGTTTATCTTATCACTTTATATTTTAGTATATGTTTTACATTTTAATAATAATAGTAAGTGTTTTTTAAAAGCTTTCTTTCACTTATTAATAATAATAAATGGCAAATTATAAAAATCATGGATATTTTATATTATCCATAAAAGTCTCTTTTGAAATGCAAGTTGTCAATCTTATCACTTTATTATTTAGTATATGTTTCATATTTGAATAATAATATTAAGTGTTTCTTAAAAGTCTTTTTTAAATTATAAATAATAATAAGTGGTATAAAATTCGAACATTAATTTTAAATGATAATGACATCAAATTAAAAATTATGTAACGTTAGTTAGAAATAAATTGTACTCTAAATGATAATCATTATTGAAATTAGAAAATAATTGCACAAGTAAAATTTTTTAAATTAATCAATCATAACATTTGTTATAAATAATACTAAATAGATAATTATGTATAATTCTATTAGCGAGGAAGGCGGGTTGATGTCAATGAATAATACTGTTCAAATAGTTAAGATTATATATGTATACACTAGTGTAAAAATATTATGTCAAAGTTAATGTCAATAAATAACCATTTTAAACATATATTTTTCAATATTTTAAAAATATATTTTTAACCTGCGCCACGCAACGCGCGGGAATTCGTCTAGTCTATATCTATATCTATATCTAATTATCTATATCTATATCTATATATCTTATAAAGCTAGCATTTTCCTTGAACCTCATACATTTGAAACTCCCATGTATTTTTTCCTTTTACCACATTCATTAGAAACTCCAATGACTTTTCAATTTCTTTCTAATAATAATTATAATTGGTTAATAAAGTTAAATAAATATCAAACCAAAAGTGTAATCATATGTAAACTAAATTTCAATATTAAAATAATATATTTACTTATACTTATAAAGTTATGTTTTTTAACTTTTAACATATTATACTTAATTTATTAGTGTTAATATATTGTTGGATGTAAATCATTATCATTTTAAAGATACAATTTTGGAAAAATTTGTATAAAATACTTAAAGTATTAATTTAAATATAACATTATAGGGTTAACTTAAATATAAATTTTAGTTTACCTTAAACAACCCAAAAAATATTTTGTAAATAATTAAAAGTAATAAATTGTAGTGTGTGACACCCAAGATCAGAAAGGCCAAGAAAAGGAAAGAAACCCTAAGTCAAGGAGTGGACTCGTCGAGCCCAGGGAGGAACTCGACGAGTCGGAGCGGGATCCGGGGGATCGAGTAAGTGACCAACTCGGCGAGTCGGCTCCTGAACTCGGCGAGTTGGGTCTGAACGAGGAAAACCCTAAATCCGGGACTTGGAGCCTACTTAAACGTCTCATTCTCCTCCCTAGGGTTCCTTTACTGCCTCTCTACCCCAGAACACTAAACCCTAGACACCATATCCGTTTTTGAGCTAGATCTTGACTTGAAGAGTGCATTAAAGCTTGGAGAAGGAAGAAAGACCTTGGAGGTGCAAGAAGGGACTGTAGATCCGGGATTGAGAAGACATTTCAGACCAATTGGAGGTAATAAGTTGTTGCTTGGACTCCCATTTGCACCTAGATCTATTCTTATGTGTGAATTTTGGACATTTTTGGCATGATAAGTAACCATTTCGAGCTAGAGGTCCAGATCTGAGGTTGCTACCTCAGATCCATGCTTGTTTTGGTCTAGAATCCCCTAAAGTATTTGCCCTTGGTATGTTGGAGAAGTATGTTTTCCATAAACCCTAGTTTGAATGTGTTTTGAGCTTAGATCTCTTTAGCTACACATAAAGTTTGCCACTTTACGTGAGGAATAGGCCTTAGAAGTATGGATCTATGAGTTGGAACCCCTGTTTGGCTCGAAAAGCCACTGCATGGATTAAGAGCTGTAGCGACTCGGCGAGTCACATGGGTGGACTCGACGAGTCGGATGAAGTTAGGCATGAACTCGGCGAGTTGGAAGAACAACTCGACGAGTTGGTTGAAGATTGCCTTGGGCTCGGCGAGTCTATTCTTGGACTCGGCGAGTCAGGTCGCGAAACCCCAAACCCTTCGAGTTGAGACTCGAATCAGTGAGTCGGGTGGAGACTCAGCGAGTTGGACAGGTCAGGACTCGGAAATAGTTGGACTCAGCGAGTCATGGACTGACTCGGCGAGTCGAGTCGCGAATAGAAAGACCTTGAGCAGATGAAATCGATGAGTCATTAGGTGGACTCGGCGAGTAGGGTTGACTGGGAAGGTTGACTTTGACCATAATTTTGACTTTGACCAGAGTTGACTTAGTTGACTTTTAGAGGACTGCCAGACTAAGTGTCATATTGATATTGGTGGCTCTGAGAGCTGGAGGAGCAGTGGCTCAGGGGATTGTCGATTAGCAGCCAGAGGATTATCGGCAGAGCTCAACAGTTCAGGTGAGTTTCATGCCAGTAGGAACGGGTCTAAGGCCACAATGCCGGCCCATTTAGTTAGTAGTAGTTTCCGGATTCTGGTCCGATGCAATAGTTAGTATGTTTGATGCCTTCGTGGATCAGACAGGATTTATGTGTTATGTGTTCCGGGCTACGCCCCGATGCAGTATGCAGTATATGTGTTATGTTAGCAGATACGTGTTTATGTTATGCTATGTTCAGACAGTTCCGGATTTTGGTCCGATGCAGCTAGTTCCGAACTCCGGTCCGATGCAGGGGACAAGGTCCCAGTCAGTTCCGGACTTCGGTCCGATGCAGTCAGTTCCGAACTTCGGTCCGATGCAGTCAGTTCCGGACTTCGGTCTGTTGCAGCTAGTTCCGGACTTCGGTCCGATGCAGTGGGCAAGGCCCAGTATGTGCTTTATTTGTTATTGTGTGGTATGTGGTAGTTTGGGGGAGCTCACTAAGCTTCATGCTTACGGTTTCAGTTTTGGTTTCAGGTACTCAGTTTTCAAAAGAGGAGCTCGGGAAGATTGCAGTGCACACACCATAGTCAGTTAGCCTGGGAATGTTTGACTCTGATAATGAGATTATGTTTCGAATTAATACTCGAAAAATTATGTTATGACTTATGATACGATTTTTATAATATGGTTTTAGTAATGTTTTTAAAGAAATTTTTAGTCGTGATTTTTGGGTTGTTACAAGTTGGTATCAGAGCCTTGGTTTGAGGGATTCGGACATACCCTTGGGCGTGTCTGAACTCAAACTAAGGGATTTGTATAAAGGTTTTCAAAAGGAAAAGACAGTTTTGTAAAAGAGTTTTGAAAAAGAAAACAGTTTTAGTAAAGCAAAAGGATTCAGAAAGAAAGGAGTTTTGGTAAGAGAAAAGGGTGTGGTGCATGCAATCAGCCGAGCTCAAGTAAGTATTCCCAAATTACCCATACAAGTTACGTTATGATTATCAATATCAGTATCAGTTTCAGTTTCAGTTTTAGTTTTAGTTTCAGCTTCAGTTTCAGTAGAACAACATGCTAGAATAGGACTAAGGATCTAGGATGATGCCTTATGTGTCTGCTTTATGTGTTTCAGCTTGATAAGAATTTCATTCTAGTAATGAGTAGATAGTAGTAGGATAGCCTGTGTAGGTTATGCCTGATAGTATGAGCTTAGCAATGTATGCTAGTACAGTTTCTTGTTATGAGAATAGTTTTGCCTGAGTATGTTTCCTTTATCCGAATGCTGCTTGCTTTGTGCTTTGTGGGACTCTGAGTGATGGGAGTTAGCCATTAGGTGAATACGTCACATCACATGTGAGCAGGATTGAATAATCTCAGAGTGTTGGATTTGGCCCTATTGCGCAACTCTTGTCTGAGTCCAACCGTTGTAGGGACGAGTCTTTTACTCGAAGGATTATCCGAGCCTCATTGCATGTGATGGTATTCAGGTGGTGGCTAATTGGCATTACAAGGAGGCCTTCAGCAGATGAGGACTGGTTGGGTGGAGTCAGAAGTTCCCTAGGACAAGCCTAGGAAGGTAGTAGCAGAGATCAGTAGTAGTAGAAGTGACTTGGTGGAGTCGAGGCAGTACTTAAGGAAAGTACAGATAGATGTGGAAGGTAGTATGGACCCGTACTACTGAAAGCAGAGGATCCGTACTCGAATCAAGGAAGGCTGAGATGAATCCACGTAACTTGTAGTGTGTGAGATCCCTCGAGTGTGGATGAGTATTGGGATGTTAGTGATGGCAAGTTGCCGAGTATAGTGACACTACGTGGTAGACCAGATGGTAGTTTTGGTGTTGACATGGGATCAGGCTCGGACTCTGGAGCCGGGCAGATTGATGATCAGATGAGAGAGTTCATTCCTTTTGAGAATTTTATGCAGTATCACTGACCAGACTCCTGTGATCCTCAGTGTGATCAAGGAGGGCATTATGGAGATTTGTGATGAGAGGCCGAGTGCATTCTGCACTGAGATAGCAGTCATGATAGAGACCCGTACGTTTATGTTTCGGGAATTCACAGTTTGTGAGGCTTCATATTGTCATGGGGGTCAGGGACCCCATTGTTAGCGGCAGATGGTTGGCAGATGTTGCCAACACTTTTCGTACCAGACGTTGTCTCGAAAGGAGACAAGATCTGACTTACTTCCTGTCTCTGAGGGATAGAGAACGAGATTGATAGGAAGAGGTTGGTAGTGAGTTGAGTGATGACGTGGTTGATGCTATGTCATGGGATGACTTTTAGACCAGATTTTGGGCAGAGTGTGCCCAAGAGATTGAGGCGCAGCAGTTAGCACAATGGTTGTTAGATCTCCACCAGAAGATTGAGACTGTGGCAGAGATCACTGCCAAGTCTCGGGAAAGAGCTTATATGGTACCACAGTATGCAGCAGATGAGGAAATGAAGAAGGTAAGTTATCAGAACATACTGTAGAATGATAGCAGGGAGATTGTGAGTATCTCGGGGTGCAAGACCCTGAATGATATGACTTCTAGAGCTCGAGAGCGGGATATGGACTTGGAGCACATTGGTAAGAGGGAACCAAATCAGTTGCTTATAGTGAGGGGTCTCAGGAGGAGATCGTAGATTTCAGTTTAGCTTTCAAGAGACCAGCAAAACCAGATTCGGTGCAGCACTTGCAAGAAATTGCACAAGGGAGCCTTTCGTTCCAGAGGTTTGAGAAAGTGTAACCCTGAGTTATCCTCAGTTTGTGTCTGAATTGTATTTTCATGAGATGTCATAAGCCAATTGCATACCGAGAAGCATTGGCGAATAGTGATAGACCAATTCCCCAGATTGCGGGATTGGGAGAGTACAATGTCATCTTGGTTTATTCCAAGACTGAGGAGCAGCACGAGGAACACCTAAGGGAGGTTCTAGAGACTTTGAGGAGGAAGAGAAGTTTCGCAAGGTTCTTTAATCGTGAGTTCTGGTTGCGCGGAGTGCGATTTCTTTGGGTACCTCGTCAATCGGAAGGATATTCTAGCCGATCCGGCCAAGTTAGAGGCCGTGATGCAGTGGGAGATTCTGAGGTCTCCAATTGAGATTCAGAGCTTCCTAGGTCTAGCGGGTTATTACCAGAGATTTATTCGGAATTTTTTTTTTTGAAGTTGGGTGATCTTTTGGATTAGCTGGTGTTGAAAACACTAGAAAGGGTGAGCGTGGTTCTAGCAGGAGTAGTGAACTGTAAGAAGGATCAGGAATCCTTTCGACCAGTGAGCAGTAAGGAGTTAGCCGAATCCAAGTGGGGGAGAACCCTCCTAGTATACAAGGATAAGAGCCACGTAGACCCAGAATGAATGCACGACCTCTAGGAAGAAAAGATAACAGCACAGTGATTGATGGATTGAGGAGTTCAGAACTGGGAGTTTGAGGACCTTCCCAGCAGTTAGTTCATGTAATCGAGATGGTTAGAAGCTGGTTGGGAATCCAAGATTGGAGGACCACCTGTAGGGCTCAAGTGAGTCGGAATGAGGATCCTGAGATGCTTTCGTATTAGTAGCCAGTGACAGAGCCAGCATGCAGGATTGTGTAGATTCAGGAGTTGGGAGTTTGGAAACTTCCCAACAATAGTTTCTTGTATCCGGATTAGTAGACAGTTGGTTTGGGAACCAAGCCGAAGAATTCCTCGACGAAGCGCTAAGTATATCAAGGATATAAGATGTCGAGGTTGATGCAGTATTCAAAGACTGAGGGATGGTTTTGAGAAATCAGGATGAGGAATCCCTAGCAGGACTAGGGATAGTCAGGATGTCCTCAGATAGTAGTAGTAGTGTCGTAAGTCTGCGGGGGTAGCCGTAGCATTCACTAGCAATCAGATAGTAGTAGTAGTGTTGTAAGTCTGCGGGGGTAGTCGTAGCATTCACTAGCAGTCAGATAGTAGTAGTAGTAGTAGTAGTAGTGTTGTAAGTCTGTGGGGGTAGCCGTAGCATTCACTAGCAGTCAGATAGTAGTAGTGGTGTTGTAAGTCTGCGGGGGTAGCCGTAGCATTCACTAGCAATCAAATAGTAGTAGTAGTGTTGTAAGTCTGCGGGGGTAGCTGTAGCATTCACTAGCAATCAGATAGTAGTAGTAGTGTTGTAAGTCTGCGGGGGGTAGCCATGACATTCACTAGCAGTCAGATAGTAGTAGTAGTGTTATAAGTCTGGGGGGGTAGCCGTAGCATTCACTAGCAGTCATATAGTAGTAGTAGTGGTGTAAGTCTGCGGGGGTAGCCGTAGCATTCACTAGCAGTCAGATAGTAGTAGTGGTGTTGTAAGTCTACGGGGGTAGCCGTAGCATTCACTAGCAGCCAGATAGTAGTAGTAGTGTTGTAAATCTGTGGGGGGTAGCCGCAACATTTACTAGCAGTCAGATAGTAGTATAGTGGTGTAAGTCTGCGGAAGTAGCCGTGGCACTCGTCCAGTTAGTAGATAGCATGAGCGCGTTATTGGACGCGGGGGAAATAGTAGTATCCACCAGTTCGGGTGCAGCAGTGAAGATATGGGAATCCCGGGTTAGATTTCGGATTTTCCAAATGGTTCAGTTATGGTTAAGTCGGCGATTCGACAGTCGGATCGTCACCATAGTTATGAGATCAGAGTAGCAGTGGACCGTTGGGGTTCGTGTATGTTAAGGGCTACCGTTAGTCTGGGAGCCATCATGTTGTTAATCGTGGAATTGATGATGTCAGGATGTGATGTTTGGACCTGATCGGTGGATCGGAAGGCTGTTAGAGCCACAACGACAGGATAACTAGTGGAAAATAGTTCCAGAGAAAGATTTAGTTCAGAAGTCGTGGGAGCGACTAAGTAAGGAGTCCTTTGACTCCACAGTTGAGTTGGAATTCAGTGTTTTAGTCAGTTCAGTGTTTCAGGCAGTTCAGTGTATCAGGCAGTTCAGTGTTTCAAGCAGTTCGGTGTATCAGGCAGTTCAGTGTTTCAGGCAGTTCAGTGTATCAGGCAGTTCAGTGTTTCAGGCAGTTCAGTGTATCAGGCAGTTCAGTGTTTCAGGCTGTTCAGTGTATCAGGCGGTTCAGTGTTTCAGGCGGTTCAGTGTTTCAGTCAGTTCAGTGTTTCAGGCAGTTCAGTGTTTTAGGCAGTTCGGTGTTGCAGGCAGTTCCGTGTTTCGGATAGTTGCAGTATGAGGGTCAGTATTAGTATAGTTAGTTGATTTGGAAATGGCAAGTCCCTATCAGCAGGATCAGTTGAGCCTTCAGCCAAGTATAAGTGATCTGTAAGGATAGCTAGGCCGGTAGCTTTTCTTTCATGATGGAAGGCTCGAGTTAGGAGTTGAGTAATCAGATGAGAGATAAGCAGGCTGGTTCCAGCAGCATCGATTCAGTATGGATGGCAGAATGGATAGAACAGTTATAGATAGTCGAAGTATCTTCAGGAGTCGCTGGGAGCGACTAGGAGATTGCGATAGAGTGTAGTGACCGGTGGGAGTCCGGTAACTCAGATATTGGCAGATTAGTTGGACCAGGGTGGTCTCAGTGCATCCGGTAGGCGGATGAGGGGTAACAGAATTTTCATTCGAAGGAAGTAACGTTAAGGAAATTATGGAAAAGAGAAGGATTCAGTACGTACCAACAGTAGTGACCAGCACTGTGAGTGGCTGGAGTGATGGACAAAAGGGTGTTGGTTTTCCCAGACAGAGAGTTTGAGGCAGTTCGAAGGACAGTTGGCCATAGCAAACTTCGAGGATGAAGTTTAGTTTAAGTGGGGGAGAGTTGTGACACCCAAGATCAGAAAGGCCAAGAAAAGGAAAGAAACCCTAAGTCAAGGAGTGGACTCGTCGAGCCCAGGGAGGAACTCGACGAGTCGGAGCGGGATCCGGGGGATCGAGTAAGTGACCAACTCGGCGAGTCGGCTCGTGAACTCGACGAGTTGGGTCTGAACGAGGAAAACCCTAAATCCGGGACTTGGAGCCTACTTAAACGTCTCATTCTCCTCCCTATGGTTCCTTTACTGCCTCTCTACCCCAAAACACCAAACCCTAGCCACCATATCCGTTTTTGAGCTAGATGTTGCCTTGAAGAGTGCATTAAAGCTTGGAGAAGGAAGAAAGACCTTGGAGGTGCAAGAAAGGACTGTAGATCCGGGATTGAGAAGACATTTCAGACCAATTGGAGGTAATAAGTTGTTGCTTGGACTCCCATTTGCACCTAGATCTATTCTTATGTGTGAGTTTTGGACATTTTTGGCATGATAAGTAACCATTTAGAGCTAGAGGTCCAGATCTGAGGTTGCTACCTCAGATCCATGCTTGTTTTGGTCTAGAATCCCCTAAAGTATCAGCCCTTGGTATGTTGGAGAAGTATGTTTGCCATAAAACCTAGTTTGAATGTGTTTTGAGCCTAGATCTCTTTAGCTACACGTAAAGTTTGCCACTTTACGTGAGGAATAGGCCTTAGAAGTATGGATCTATGATTTGGAACCCCTGTTTGGCTCGAAAAGCCACTGCGTGGATTAAGAGTTGTAGCGACTCGGCGAGTCACATGGGTGGACTCGACGAGTCGGATGAAGTTAGGCATGAACTCGGCGAGTTGGAAGAACAACTCGACGAGTTGGTTGAAGATTGCCTTGGGCTCGGCGAGTCTATTCTTGGACTCGGCGAGTCAGGTCGCGAAACCCCAAACCCTTCGAGTTGAGACTCGAATCAGTGAGTCGGGTGGAGACTCAGCGAGTTGGACAGGTCAGGACTCGGAAATAGTTGGACTCGGCGAGTCATGGACTGACTCGGCGAGTCGAGTCGCGAATAGAAAGACCTTGAGCAGATGAAATCGACGAGTCATTAGGTGGACTCGGCGAGTAGGGTTGACTGGGAAGGTTGACTTTGACCATAATTTTGACTTTGACCAGAGTTGACTTAGTTGACTTTTAGAGGACTGCCAGACTAAGTGTCATATTGATATTGGTGGCTCTGAGAGCTGGAGGAGCAGTGGCTCAGGGGATTGTCGATTAGCAGCCAGAGGATTATCGGTAGAGCTCAACAGTTCAGGTGAGTTTCATGCCAGTAGGAACGGGTCTAAGGCCACAATGCCGGCCCATTTAGTTAGCAGTAGTTTCCGGATTTTGGTCCGATGCAGTAGTTAGTATGTTTGATGCCTTCGTGGCTCAGACAGGATTTATGTGTTATGTGTTCCGGGCTACGGCCCGATGCAGTATATATGTTATGTTAGTAGATACGTGTTTATGTTATGCTATGTTCAGACAGTTCCGGATTTCGGTCCGATGCAGCTAGTTCCGGACTCCGGTCCGATGCAGGGGACAAGGTCCCAGTCAGTTCTGGACATTTGTCCGATGCAGTCAGTTTCGGACTTCGGTCCGATGCAATCAGTTCCGGACTTCAATCTGATGCAGCTAGTTCCGGACTTCGGTCCGATGCAGTGGGCAAGGCCCAGTATGTGCTTTATTTGTTATTGTGTGGTATGTGGTAGTTTGGGGGAGCTCACTAAGCTTCGTGCTTACGGTTTCAGTTTTGGTTTTAGGTACTCAGTTTTCAAAAGAGGAGCTCGGGAAGATTGCAGTACACACACCATAGTCAGTTAGCCTGGGAATGTTTGACTCTGATAATGAGATTATGTTTCGAATTAATACTCGAAAAATTATGTTATGACTTATGATACGATTTTTATAATATGGTTTTAGTAATGTTTTTAAAGAAATTTTAGTCGTGATTTTTGGGTTGTTACATAGTGTCTTTCTAATAATGATAATAAGTTGGTTAATAAAGTTAAATAAATATCAAACCTAAAGTGTAATCATAAATAAACTAAATTCCAATTTTAAAATAATATCTTTACTTCTACTTATGAAGTTATGTCTTTAATTTTTAACATATTATACTTAATTTATTAGATTTAAAATGTTGTTGTATGTAAACCATCATTAGTTTAAAGCTGCAACTTTTGAACAGTTTGGACAAAAATACTTCAATTATTAATTTAAATATAACATTATAGTGTCAACTTAAATATAAATTTTATTTTCACTTAAAAAAACCAAATTAAGAATATTTTGTAAATGGTTAAAAGTGATAAATTGTAGTGATAAATGCAAAAACAAAACTTTAATCTCAATTTAACTAAAATATTTCCTAAAGATGTTTTTATAATCGTTAAAAGTTTTCAAATAAGTAACTTAAAATAATTTACAATAACAATAGTTAAAAATAACTTACAGTAACTTAGTTAAAAATAACTATATATAAATAATTATATTGTTACATTTAAAATCAAAAAACAATGTTTGATGTTTTAAATAATTATAATGATAGAAATTAAAAAATCAATCAAATAAATTTTAAAAAATTAATCAACAATAATAACAACTACAAATAACATTAAATCATATATTATACTTAATTTTATTCACGTGTAATTCGCGGTTTGAAGTCATTCAAACTATTGAGATAATGCAGTTATAATAGATGTATATATATTATTATTATATAATTCAAAATAATCAATATATTATATCAATTTAGTATACGAATTATGATATAAAATTTCACAACATCATTATTGTTATATTTAAAAAAACATATATATGTAAAGACTTCAACTATATAGGTATTTTTCACGCAATGTGCATGCATTTGCCTAATGTGTGTGTGTGTGTGTGTATATATATATATATATATATATATATATATATATATATATATATATATTGAACATCGAAATTTATTAAAGAAACCAAGTGACCAACGGGGAGCTCGACCACACATTAAAAGTTCAAAATAGAGAAAACTACAAAATAAACAAGTTTAAGCAAACAAAATTTATAGAGGCAACATGCATCAAAAGTTGTGCAACAAACAATAGATAGTGACCAGCAACCATCATTGAGGGATAAACGTCAATGAATGCATGTATTTGAGGGAACTTGAACCAAGATTTAGGGAGGAAACAAGAGATTCCGCATGGCAAAGGCAAAATCCACCAAATACCATCCCAAACATTCAAGATAGAAATAACAATAATTAAAAATAACTTGCAATAACAATAGTTGAAAATAACTATATATAAATAATTATATTGTTACATTTAAAATCAAAAAACAATGTTTGATTTTTTAAATAATTATAATGATAGAAATTAAAACATCAAGCAAACAAATTTTTAAAAAATAATAAACAATAATAACAACTACAAATAACATAAAACGATATATTATACTTAATTTTATTCACGTGTAGTTCGCGAGTAGAAGTCATTCAAACTATTGAGATAATGCAGTTGTTAGGTGCATTTTGTGCACCTTTTTGCACACCTTCTGGTCCCATTTCATGCATCTATTTAGCATAATTGTCCTTCATTTGTCTTGCATTTCATCATATTTCATGTTAGTCTCTAGAACAACCTTATTTGCACATTTTCATGTCTTTTTCAGGTAAACCGGAGGTTTGAACGCGTTTTGGGAAGTGTCGGGAAGCATTGGTGAAGATTTCGGGATGATCGGGTGAAGAACGAAAAAGTTGGAAAAATCAAGTTTGGATTCGGAGTCAGAAGGGTACACGGGCCGTGTTGGATTTACACTGAAAAACCAACACGGGCCGTGTTGACCAAAAAGAGGAGCTGTTGACCATGTTGAACACGGGCCGTGTCAGATTTACTCTATGTTCAACACGGGCCGTGTTCGACCCAGAAACCAACTTTTGACAGTTTTTCCTATCTTTCATATTACGGGTTAAGGGCCATTTTTTGAAGAACACAACATATCATAGCACATTTGGAGGAGGATTTTCAAAGGTTTTTGCAAGGGTTTGATTAGCAATCATTTGGAAACATTATTTCTAGTATTTGTAAGTTGTAATTACACTTTAATTCCATATTTTATTCTTGTGATCTTGTTCTAGCCATGTGTGGCTAGAACCCTAGTTTCTCCAATTTCATATTTTGACTTCTTGGTAGTGACTTCAATTATATGACATGATGTTTGTTCTTAATTTCTATCTAATGAATTTGATTTTGCTTCAATCGAATGTTTAATTCTAATTGTGATTCTTATTGGCCATTTGAATTAGGGTTAGGTTATTCAAGTTATCTCTTTTACAAGATCCGTAATTGTTTTGTGAAATTGACAAGTAACAAACATTAAATTGACCTCTATTGAATGAATTTTGTGTAAATCTTATTCATACATTTTTAAACTCCCGAGCTTATGAGGAGTATTAGGTGTTGTTGGGAACATTCACATAAAGCTTCATGCAATCTTATAATCTAATTCTAAGAGCCTTTTTAGATAAGGTTAATAAGGTTAGGGTTAATCAAAGAGCTTGTTTTGGTTAATTAATACAGTGAATGGGAAGTGTTAGAGCTTATTAGCACTTTCAAGTACCAACTTAGATAGAATTGAACGAATATTGTGTCATCTTTGAGTCACATTGCTAAGTTGTCATACATGAAGTTGGAGTCGTTACAAAATCTGAATCTAATTCCCTAATTTAGCTGATTGTGTGTGTTTTTAATTTGTTTGTTTAGCCATTGTACTCTAAAACCCCCCTTGTTACTGTTGGTGACTATAGTACCTTGTGCAAAGAGGTATAGACTAATTATCACGTGTCTTTGTGGATCGACCCTGCTTGCCTTGTACTACCTTTTAGTGCAATATAGTGAGATTATTTTGGAGTATATCGTACCCTTTTATTTGTTGGGTTTGACACGCCTAACAGCAGTTATAATAGATGTATATATATTATCATATAATTTAAAATAATCAATATATTATATCAATTTAGATACGAATTATGATATCAAATTTAACAATAACATTATTGTTATATTTAAAAAAAACATATATATGTAAAGACTTCAATTATATAGGTGTTTTGGCATTCGCCTAGTATATTTATAAAGGAAACATTTTTCCTTTCACCACATTTATTTGAAACTCGCATGCATTTTCCTTTCACCACATTCATTTGAAACTCCCATGACTTTTCAATTTATTTCTAATAATAATTATAAGTTAGTTAATAAAGTTAAATAAATATCAAACCTAAAATGTAATCATATATAAAATAAATTCACATATTAAAATAATATTTTTACTTCTACTCATAAATTATGTTTTTTCACTTTTAACATATTACTTAATTTATTAGTTTTAATATATTGTTGGATGTAAACCATTATCATTTTAAAGATACAATTTTGGAACAACTTGTATAAAATACTTAAATTATTAATTTAAATACAACATTACAGGGTCAACTTAAATATAAATTTTAGTTTAACTTAAACAACCAAAAAAATATTTTGTAAATAGTTAAAATTGATAAATTATAATGTCTTTCTAATGATGATTATAAGTTGGTTAATAAGGTTAAATGAATATCAAACCTAAAGTGTAATCATAAATAAACTATATTTTAATTTTAAATAATATATTTACTTTTACTGATAAAGTTATGTCTTTAACTTTTAACATGTTATATTTAATTTATTAGATTTAAAATGTTGTTGTATGTAAACTATTATCAATTTAAAGCTACAACTTTTGAACAGTTCGGATAAAATACTTAAATTGTTAATTTAAATATAACATTAACGTGTCAACTTAAATATAAAATTCAGATCCACTTAAAAAACCAAAGAATATTTTATAATAGTTAAAAGTGATAAATGCAAAAACTAAATTGTAATCTCAAATTAACTAAAATATTTCCTATAGATATTTTTACAATCGTTAAAAGTTTTCAAATAAATAGCTTAAAATAATTTACAATAACAATAGTTAGAAATAATTGTATATAAATGATTATATTGTTATCTTTAAAATCAAAAAACAAATTTTGATGTTTTAAATAATTATAATGATAGAAATTAAAACAATAAGCAAATAAATTAAAAAAATTAATTAACAATAAGAACAACTATAAATAACATTAAACAATATATTATATTTTATTTTATTCATGTGTAACTCGTGGGTAGAAGTTATTCAAACGATTGAGATTATGCAATTATAATAAATGTATATATTTTAATATAATTCAAAATAATCAATATATTATATTAGTTTAGTATACGAATTATTATATCAAATTTAATAACAACGTTATTGTTATATTTAGTAAAAACATATATTTGTAAAGATTTCAACTATATAAGTGTTTCTGTGCAACGCGCAAACATTCGCCTAATATTGTACATAAAAATATGCACTTTTAGCCACAATGTTTTACACATACATATAAAAATTTGCATTTTTTATATATTTATAATTTGTGTAGTTTGATAGTTTAGGGCCAACATGAGACTTTTCACCGTGAAGAAGAAAAAAATAAATAAACGACAATGACTTTGAAAAACACAAGAAGATGCAGCGTAAGGAGATGTTTAATATTCGTAGAAGAAGATATGCAACAAAGAATATGGTTGTGATGTTGTATGATATAAATTTAGAATTTTAGATAGAGGATAATTGAGATAAGTAGAAATAAATAGAACGTGGTTTGATGTGTGGATAAAAAATGTCGCAATTGTGAATATATATATATATATATATATATATATATATATGTGTGTGTGTGTGTGTGTGTGTGTGTGTGTGTGTGTGATAGACCAACTCCAATGGGACACTAAAAAACATTATTTTAGTGTTAGTTTTTCTCTTTTATCACTCCAACCAACCTCTAAAATACACAATTTTAGTGTGTGGGATACACTACAACACCAAATATGGAGGCCAAAATGTTTGGCCTCTAAAATACACCATTTTAGTGTGTGGTTGGATTGGTTACACCATTTTAGTGTTTAAAACTCACAATTTTTATGTTTTACCATTGGAGTTGGCCTTAAAGATATCATTTTTCCAATTTTATTCATTAAGACATTTTTTAATATTAAGTAAAAAAGAAACAACTTTACAATTGAACTATTTAAGTTTTTATATATTAAGTATACTAGTTTATAACCCGTAAGAACCACAGTTATAAAATTAATTAAACTTTCATGTTAAAAAATCAAAATTTTTTATCAAATATTTTTAATAAATTATTACTTAAGAGATATTTTTAATTATATAAAATTATAATCGTTGATTTAAATAAATATGTGAAGGTATATCACCTTATAATCTATATTAATTTTATTTTATTTTTTAATCTAATGTTATTAATTTAATATAGTTAAACTAAAAATTTGAAAATTTGAAAATTTAAAATTGAAAATCAATTATTAATTTAATGTAATTAAAGTGAGAAATTTAAATTTTGAAATTTAAAATTGATAATTAATAAGTTGACAAGTGACATGATATGTTACATATTATATTAATGAGAAGTCTAATAGTTTGACACTTGTCAATAGGAGAATAAACTTATTCATTTATTAGAATAGGAAGAAAGATTAAGTCAAAAACAAACACACCATAACAATTGATATATACCAATACCATCACTTAAAATTTTAAAGTTTTGGTGTCATTCGATCCATATCCGTTATCAAATGTGTACGTCTTTTTAAGATATGATTATTAGGATAAACTAGTTTATAACCCGTGGGAACCACGGTTATAAGATTAATTGAACTTTAATAGTTAAAATTTAAAATTATTAGTAGCTTATTTTAAATAAATTATTAATTAAGAGGTTTTTTTAGTTATATAAAATTATAATCATTGATTTAAATAAATATGTAAAATTATATCACTTTATAATTTTTATTAATTTTATTTTAATTTTTATTCTAATGTTGTTAATTTAATGTAATTAGAATAAGAAATTTAAATTTTGAAATTTTAAATGAAGAATTAGTATGCTGACAAATGGTATGCATTAATTATAAGACATAACAGGGTGAAACATGACAATAAATAAATAAAATTTACATTAATTATGAGACTTAATATGATGACACATGTCAAAAGGAAATTAAAAACTACTATTTTATTAGAATAGAGAGATTTTGATATCGTTCGATCCGTATCCATTATCAAATGTGTCCGTCTTTTTAAGATATGATTATTAGGATAAGCAATAAAAAAAAAAAGTCAAAGCAATATATGTGTTGGTTGTGAACCAATTTAAATGGTTTGATCGTGTCACAGATTTTGAGGGTGACATTGATCCTTAAAATTTTTGTTTATTTAATAGCAAATTGTTGGTGGAAAACCATCTTTATGTATGGTTATTGAATATTGACCAAGTATTTTGCATATGTGTGGATTTACCATTTACTTGGTCCTTAATTCAATAATTTGGTATAAAACGAATGAGGTATATGAATGGGCCCCAAACATAACTCAATGTAGTTGTTGGACTCGGCCACGATTAGAAGAGCCCGGGTCTTTGAAACACGAATGGATGTCTGGACAACAACATACAATAAAATAATAATAATAAAATGTGTGTTCGAATCACAACCAATATCGTAAATACAAAAACTCAAATTATTTGAAATCAGTGATATCTTGATATTCTCTTTAATAGTTACTTATACATTATTAATCTAAGATAGTTCATACAAAGAGAATGTTGATATATTAAATTGGATAGAACCACTATATTATCTTTATGTCTTAGTATAACTCTCTTATAATTTCAATACATACATAAAACAAATCCTTTATGAAACATAAAAACTAATATATTAATTTTTGAGCATTTAAAATCTTATATCATATTAATCAATACATAAAACCCCTCTATCAAATGTTTTGTAATATCATAAAAACGCAACTATTATATACATCTTATTGAAAAACCTCTTATTAGAGCATAATTGGACGGTTTAAAAAAAATATCATGATTTTTTTTTTATAATTAACATATAATAAAGTGTGTTTTCTGATATTTTTCCATAAAGTAAAATACTCCTGGTCTTGGCGTAATCCATAAATCGGATAATCGAAAAAAGCAATGTGTTGTAACTGTAAGTAAGTCGTAACCAACTATTTATTAACGTGTTAGAAATATATCCACTTCCACTTGGATGACTAAAACAACGTAAACGGCGACTTAATCGTATATACTATATAGATGTGTCAATTAAGCCGTGATTGACAAATTGGTTTTTATTTGAAAAAGACAAAATCAAATTTTGTTCAATTCTTGTTTGATGACGTGGCAACCGACGACCCTTTCCAACCGGCCACCGCCGACTTCCACTCCGGTTTACCTTCCGTTATTTCGTACAACATAAATTTTAATTTTCCCGTGAACATTTAAATATTTAATCATTAATTTTTATATATAGATATTTTAGTTAAATGTAAGGAGCGTGGAGGGTGGTTGGATATTGGTGGCGTAATGGAAGGGATAAAATTGATTAAAACTTAAAAGGGGAGCGTGGCGACGTGGGAGGGTGGACTGTGGAGCACATCTCCTTTGCACACCATTACCATATATGTCACGTATATATGTAGCTCTTTTTTCTTAGGATAACTATTAATCTATTAATATTTTCATAAATCTAATGTATATTTGAATGGGTAAAATTTATAAAACTCATTAAGCTTGTATAAAAATAATGTTTTTAATACTATATGATTTTTTGTTTAGGTTTAGTCATTAAGTTTTTTAATTGTTGCAGTGTTTACCGCTTGATTTTAATTGCTCAACACACTCACCCGTTGATGTATCACTTTTAAAAATGTGACAATGGTGCTGACATTACATGATCCGTTGATGTATCACTTTTGATAATGTAACAATGGTGCTGACATTACATGATGAACTCTTTGAAGACTTGATAGTGAGAGTCAAAAAAAAAATTATGACTTTGTTATAGTTTTCAAAATATATTCATATAGTGACTTTTGTGCAATTAGTCTTATCATTTAAAAAGAAAGTGAAAACTCAGTTGGCAACCGAATAACCAGTTGCGTTTTTTATACCCTAAAAATAAAAACGTTTTTGGTTACGAGGACAAAAAGATGTATATTTTTTCTTTTGGTCAATTCAGAGTTTAATAGAACAGTTGCGTTTTTTATACCCTAAAAATAAAAACGTTTTTGGTTACAAGGACAAAAAGATGTATACTTTTTCTTTTGGTCAATTCAGAGTTTAATAGAACAATTGCGTTTTTTATACCCTAAAAATAAAAACGTTTTTGGTTACAAGGACAAAAAGATGTATACTTTTTCTTTTGGTCAATTCAAAGTTTAATAGAACATTCAACACACGTATGACAACCACCGTAACATCAATATGTATGGAGTTACTCATGTTGGTGGTGGCTTGTTTAAGATCATTCCTCCACGTATATGATCTTCATGAATGTATGTTTTGTTACTTAAAAATGAAATTAGAATATTATTACTTTATAACAATTGTTATTGGTCTTTAGATTTAAAGTGACCTACAAGAAAAAAAAAAAAGATTATACATTATACACACACTAGTATATAAACAAGTTCGATAATTGAATAGAACCCGACCATGCAAGTTACAACATTACGAATTGTATATATTCTCTAAGGATTGTACGTGACATGAAAGTAATACAACAAAAATAGATGTTAGAATACAAATTAATAACAATATTCTTCTTTGCAAGTAAGTGGATCTTGCACAAATGGAGCGATGATGATTGCATTAAAATACTTAAAATTTTCGAAAAGTGGTACCTAAGGAAACATGATTAATTGTTAATTTTATAAGTCTTTCAATAGCCCAAAAATATACGACGCACACATCACTCTTTATCTACCGATGTTTGAATACTTTTCTAGTGTAGGAGAACAATTTGAAAAAAGAATGTAAGAAAATACTTGGTAAATATGGTTTTTACTTTTATATTACAATTAGAGAAATTAAGTATCCTTCTACATTTTATTTCTACTATCCTTCTATCCACATTAAATATGAACTAAAATATTACCGGTTTCATTAAAAATGTTATTAAATAAGACATATGTTAACATTTGATATGACAGAAAGATAAATAAAAATAAAATTTATTAATATGTCATCTATCTTATTTATTTAGGGTGGCCAAAACCTAACCAATTACTTGGTTGCGTATTTTTATTTTTTATTTTATTTTATATGATATGATCAAATTGTACAAAATAATCATTTCTCATACTAGTGTGGTTAATTGGTTAGACCAATTTTTAAAGGGAAAATGACTTATTAAGGTAACTAACTATTTCAGTTGTCCATATATAGGTAATGTTTTTTTTTGTACACATTAAGGTAACTAACTTGTTTTGTTTGTTCACATTTAGATAATATGACCGGCTATTACCTGTTTTTGCTTATGTGGCATCCACCTGACATATAACTTGAATACGTTGCACCTACGTGACATGGTGCATATATGGGAAAATGACTTATTAAGGTAACTAACTATTTCAGTTGTCCATATATAGGTAATGTTCTTTTTTTTGTACACATTAAGGTAACTAACTTGTTCTGTTTGTTCACATTTAGGTAATATAACCGGCTATCACCTGTTTTTGCTTATGTGGCATCCACTTGGCATATGACTTGAATACGTTGTTAAGTTTTTTTTTTCAAAAATAATGTAAATGTTACAAGTCGGGTTGCTGGGTTGTTGGGCCCTTGGGTATTACAGGCTGGGCAACGGGCATAATCCTCTAGGCTTTTTTTTGCAATAGAGAAAACCCCAGGCCCAGGTAGTAAAATTGATACATATCATAATTCAGGGATAAAAGTAGAAAGTATAATCTTCAGGAATCTTGATTTACAATGTAACACCTTGTATCCCGCCAATATGCTCTTTCCCCTTCGGGTTCCCGCCAAGACGGCTCTATCACAATCTCCAATCTCCTTTGAGTGAATCACTGAATCTAAATTGAAAACCCTATACCCCGGATCGGAGAAAATGGAGACCAACGGTGGTAGTGGTGCTGCACCCACCGGTTGTTACAAGTGCGGCCGTCCAGGACACTGGTCCCGTGACTGCCCTTCAGACCCCACCTCTAACTCTAACAATGACGGATCTAATAAGAAACCAGCAGCATCGTCGCATCCGTTCAAGGCAAGCGGTGGCGTAGGTGGTGCTTCATTTCAAGGCCAAAAGCAGCCGATTGAAAAGCCGAAGAAGGTTCCGAAAACCAGGCCTAAGCTTACTCCGGAATTGCTTCTATCTGATGATGGTCTTGGATTCGTTCTTCGACATTTCCCTAAAGCTTTCAAGTACCATGGGCGTGGTCACGAGGTATTGATTTTTCCTTCCAATTTAATCTTAATTTGTACGCTCCTAACTAGATATCCACTAAACCCTAATAAAATATCTACAAATCTGAGAAATTGGAGCTTCCGGTGGCTGGCACATTGACGAATATCTAAAAAGGCACACTGTATTACAATATGCAGCGTCAGTGATACTTCGATATGCGTTCCCATTATATGCTGGTTTGTGATGAATTTCAGATATGTTTCTTTTGGCAAGTGAAAGATACCAACTATGTATTTTACATCAGTAATCCAACTCATACAACGGGATAATGTGCAAATCCATAGTGAATCGCAAATAAACCTTATGTTTCTGTATTGCAATGCCCATTATGCTATACCTAATAACTAAAGTTAGAAACTTTGTTATGAGGTTAGCTTTATTTTTTTCACCGGATGTTATTAGTATTTTAGATATTGTAAACTAGTAACTAGGGTAATGTATTCTGCTGCTGAATTCATTGAATATTATGATGAAGTTCAAAGAAACCATTTGTATCTAACTGCATGGATAAAATATGCAGACAAATGATTTGGGGAATCTACTAAGTTTGTATGCAGAATGGCACTCACATCTGATTCCTTACTACTCATTCAACCAGTTTGTTCACAAGGTAGAACAAGTTGGTGCCACAAAACGTGTCAAGGTAAAGTATTTCCTTATAGTTATCAGTTGTAATTTTGAGATGAAACATATAACCTGTTGTTACCACATGTATGTGCTGAGTTTAAGCCTTAAGGGCCTAATAAGTTTTTGATCTTGAACATTTTGAAATAAATAGCATTTCCTGTTTTATTTTACAAAAATTTCAATCTGTTTTTTTGCATGTATATGTTTGTGTGATATTTAACAAATTTGGGTTAAGCAGTTATGCTTAAATGATCTGCGAGAAAAGGTTGCACATGGAGGGGACCCAGCCAAGATACTTGAAACAACCCAGCAAAATGAAAATTCAAATCCTAATCCTGAACAAGGTGCTTCTGCAAAATCTTTATTTTTTTCACTATGTAGTAATCAAATTATAAAATTTCAAGTATCTGATCATTGTTTTATCTTGTGCAGATGTTAATGACTTGGATGATTTAAATCTTCACCCAGAAGACAATTTACCAAATAATGATGACACAGATGATTTCCAGCACAATATGATGAATGAAATTTTTGAAAACCCTACTGAAGTAAGCTAAATCCAGTTTCTACTTTCTTGTTTATATATAATAATAATAATAATAATAATATGAATCTAAGAAACTGATAATGATGTTTTCTTTTTTTGGTAGGAGGCATCTGGGGAGTTGAATAATGAGGCTATGAATGCTGATAAATCTGAAGCAAACATTGAAATGACAGAAGAATTAAAGGCTCGAATAGAAGCAAACAGGCTAAAGGCATTGGAGAGGGCTGCTGCTCGAAAGCGAGCTTTAGAATCTCAGGAATCTTGACTTTATTGTCTGTTGTTTAAACTCTTTTATAAGGAATACTTACTTGATTACCATGACAAATATATACTGCTTTTCCCTAATTCTGCTTTTGGTTTGTTAAAAATTATGTTAAGAAAGTTAATTTAGCAAGTAAAAACAATTGAAATTGTCATTTTTGTTGAAGAAAGTTATCTGCTCTTCATGCTGCTATGGAATTTGTCAATGCAGCCAAAGAATAAAGATAAAATTCAGGACCCAAATAAACTTAATATTTGCAACCTTTGTACATAATAAAATCAACTTAATTTTTAAATCTATCGGTATCAATATACAAGCCTTTGAAGATTCCATGAGCATTTTCCATCATGATTCCGGTTGTTCAAAAGAAAATTAATGATTCAACCTTTATTGTTTCCGTGTAATCTTCAGATATTACCTTGTTCAAGTCCACAAAAGATGATATGAAAAACAATTATATTGCTTTAGAAAAGAACTTGATAAAATATCTCCTACATTACTTCTAAATCCACATATTTTTCCAACGGAACTTGAACTCTCGGCCTTAAAGAGAGAGGACAACATTTGATACCGTTAAGCTAGTAATACTTAAAGGAAAAAAAAACAGAAAGTAGAAATGTTGAAGGGGGAGGAGGGGAGTAAACGATTTTGTGGCTATCTCCTATGCTTTGTATTTAAGCTAGTTATTATCTTTTTTATTAATTTGTTATCATTTCCTTATTTCTAGCTCTGGTTTTATATTTATTCTCAACTAATGAAAGATAGGGTTTTTTGTTTACCAATTTCTTCAAGGAGGAGGCAGATGACACTCTTGGTCATAAGAAACAAATTTACGGAACCTCATTCGATTCAAATGCCCCAAATAATGTAATTGTTTTTTAAATTGTAGAATATATATGTTAGTGTGTATAAAGAAAACTGTTTGTTTTTTTTACCTGAAAAAACACAAGTCAAGAAAAACAAATTGAAATAAAAAAAATATATATAAAAACCAAATCGAAAAAACAAAAAAAAGATGACAAACTTTAAAAGCTAAACGTTAGAAATATCTTCCCACTTAATAAAATAATTTTTACATCTTCTATAAAAAGTAAAAATATAGTATGTTTATATTTCTTTTTTTCTTTTAAAAAACAAATAATATTTTTCATATATGTTTATATGTATAAGTGGCCAAAAAAGTATTTTTTCAAAAAAACTATAACATGGGCAAGCCAATCCAAATAGATTCATTCCGTCCATCTTCACAAGAAAAACATGTTGTGTTATGATTGATTTTCTTTTTATTTTTGTACCAAAAACTATTAATTATTAGGTGTGAGACTCATGTATTACATGAGTTTATTTAAAAAAAATTAAGTATGAAATTTTAACAATTTAAGAAGTTTGAATTTATAAGAAAAATGAGAAATTTTTTGAATTATTAAAATTAATGAGGCTTTAATACATTGAATACATTATATATATATATATATATATATATATATATATATATATATATATATATATTCTTTCTAATAAATACCTTACATATATATTACGTTACATATTAAATGTGGAATTTTAATTTAATAAAATGAAAAAATACAATAAAATAACAAGTGGAAAATAAAAAATTAAAAAATTCTAGAAGAGGACATGTGGCAAAAAAATTTTTGATTTATATATATACTTTCTAATAAATACCTTACATATATACTACGTTACATATTAAATGTGGAATTTTAATTTAATAAAATGAAAAAATATAATAAAATGACAAGTGGAAAATAAAAATTTTAAAAATTCTAGAAGAAGATATGTGGCAAAAAAGATTTTGATTTATTAGAAAGGATGAATTATATTTTTTTTTTCAAAAATAAGAAGCAATAGCCATGGAAATTCAAGATTTTTTTTTTGTAAATATAGATCGATATCAATATATTTGTAAAAACATTCGGAATCTTGATGTTAAAAATAACAAAAACAATCAAATCCTATCCTTTTATAATAAAAACAATAAAATCCAAACCTTAAAAATAATAAAAAAAGACTATAAAATAAATTGAATTACTAAAGTATAAACCGAATAATAATATTTAGTAAAATTTAGATTGAATTTGATTACTAAAATGCTAAAATAAGACATTCTTTAAAATCAAGTTTTTATAAATCTAATCTAATAAATGAAGATTAATTTTGTCACATGTTAATCTCTAATAAGTTTTGACACTTGTCATTTTGCAGTATTTTTGAAATAAATAATATGGTTAATATTATAAAAGCCCTGAATTTTTAACGCGTAATTGAAAAAAGCTCTGATATTTTTTTTATTATTGTTGTGGCCACAACTTTCTCGCAGAATTATCGCTCTAGCCCACTTAATGAGTTTTATGGTTAAGTTGGTTAACTTTTCTGCAAAATTAGTCCTAAAAAGTTCAAATTTAATCTCTGAGATTTGAAAGCAATTACACCACATGACTTTTTAACTTTATTTTTCGTTTTTCGTATACTTTATTTATTTTCAGTTTTTTTATAAATATATGTACATTTTTTATTTTCTTTATACATACATATATATATATATATATATATATATATATATATATATATATATATATATATATTACTTATTTTCATTTTTTCAACATTTTTTTAAAACCTTTTTACATTTTTTTTCTATTTTTTAGTGTATATATAGAGTATATTAGAGTTTTTTGTAGGTTTTTTCATATTTCTTTTCGTATTATATATTTTTTCATCTTTTTATTATTTTTATTTTTTTTCTTATTTGTTTTCCAATTATTTGTTTTTTTTTTGTTTTTTTGTATTTTTATCTTTTTATTGACATTTTTCAAAAAATATAAAATGTATTAATATATTAGAGTATATTACAATTTTGATAATTTATAGTTTTTGTAATTGTTTTTTATTTTTATTCAAGTAAATAAAATAGTTATGTTTATATTTGTAATTTTGGTCCAACTTATTTTCTTTTTTTTTTCTTTAGTGCTATTATATTTATGTTACGAAAAAAATGAAAATTTAAAAAAAAAGTTTGTTTACTAAGAATTAGTGTTTCAATGTGTTATATAACTTGCAAATTAAATCATATTTCTATACGTGATATCAATAGATTAAATTCAAGATAATATTTTTTCAATTTGATAATAGACTAAAATAAACAATAAATAAATAAATAATAGTCGATCTTTATAAAAAAACTTGTTATAGTAATTTATATTGAATTCAAGTTCGTTTACTTGAATCAAAGTAAATAAAAACATTAGAAAAACCATAAATAACTAAAATAGGAAAAAAAAATATAGAAAACAAAAATTGTAATATGAAAAAACCTTAGAAAAAATATTAGAAAATCATAAACAACAAAAAATAGAAAAAAATAAAAAAATAAAAAGGTGAAAAAAATAAAATATAATACGAAAGAAATGTGAAAAAACCTAAAAAAAACTCTAATATACTCTATATATACAAAAAAAAATAGAAAACAAAAGGTAAAAAGGTTTAAAAAAATTGTTAAAAAATAAAGTTAAAAAATGAAAATAAACAAAGTATATATATAAAAAGAAAATAAAAAATGTACATATATTTATAAAAAAAACCGAAAATAAATCACATTTAGGCAATATTATGAGCCCTAAACTCGCCTCCTTCACCCTCTAAGCATCATTTAGCAAACCCTAGCCATTCCTTGAGCATTTTGAGCATTTCTTGTGTGAATCTTGAAGTTTTAAAGAGAAGAAGGAAGCTAGATCCAAAGGAGTAGAAGGAGATCCAAGATCTTGCACCCACTACAGAGTTTATTGAGGTAATAATCGGATTCCTTCTGTTTCTATGAGTGATTCTCCATTGTTAATCACATTTAGGCCATTTTATCCATTTCTTAGCTTGTTTATAGTAGAGAGAACACATTGGGTTGATTAGCCTTTGGATCTAGCCATGTTTCAGTTCCAAAAACGTAGATCTAACACCTTTATGGAGCCATTTTGCATGAAATCCCTATATCTACTCTTTTAAGTGTCTTTTGAGCCTTTAAACCCCTTTTCATGCATATGTACATGTAAAGTTGGAAACTTTACGTGGTAAACAAGCCTTAAGAACCCATATCTATAAGTTGTATGCAGTGGTTTTAAGGAGAATCGATTGTATTGAAGTGCATGCAACCGACTCGGCAAGTCGTTCTTTAGACTCGGCAAGTCGGGTCGCGAGTTCTCGAGTTTTCCCCCTTCTATGTTTTATGCCAAGTGGAACCAACGAGTTTTAGGTGAACTCAGAGAGTCGGTGATCAGACTCATTCATGGAGGGACTCGGCGAGTCAATGCCCTGACCCGGCGAGTCCAAGGCAATCTTCATATCTCAAGAACAGACTCGGCGAGTTGTTCATACAACTTGGCGAGTCCCAGTTGGAGTGTTCATATGATGAAGGAGAACTCGACGAGTTGTTCATACAACTCGGCGAGTCGGATGCAGATTGACTAAGTGTTTGTATCAAAGAGGAACTCGTCGAGTCTATGCCAAACTCGACGAGTAGTAGCGAGCAGAATTGAGAAATGAGAATAGGGACTCGACGAGTTGGTGGGCCAAATCGATGAGTCAGGTCAACAGTATGTTGACTTTGACCAAGAGGTTGACTTTGACCAGGGGTAAAATAGTCATTTTACCCTCAGTATAGTTATCAGTATTTGATTGAGTGTACTTATGGAAATTGTAGTCGGGGTGAAACCGGAGGAGCAACAGACAGATTCCAGAGCAGTTCATTCAGCAGTTAGACTACGAGGTGAGTCTTCCTTCCAGTAGGAACGAGTCTACGACCACAATGTCGGCCCGTTTAGTTAGTAGTAGTTCCGGACCTTGGTCTGATGCAGTAGTTAGATTGCTTGATGTCTTTGTGATTCAAGTATGTTTTGTATTATGTGTTTTGGACTTTGGTCCGATGCAGTATGCAGTATATGTGCCTATGCTAGTTGATATGTTTATGTTATGCCATGATATGCTTAGTCACGGACTTCGGTCTGATGCAGGGGACAAGGTCCCAGTCAATTCCGGACTTCGGTCCGATGCCGTTTCCGGGCTTCGGTCCGACGCAGAGGGCAAGGCCCTGGTTAGTTCCAGACTTCGGTCCGATGCAGTTTCTGGACTTCGGTCCAATGCAGTGGGCAAGGCCCAGTATGTGTTTATATGTTTTTGTGTAGTATGTGGTAGTTTCGGGGAGCTCACTAAGCTTCGTGCTTACAGTTTCAGTTTTGGTTTCAGGTACTTCCGCAAGTAAAGGGAAGAGCTCGGGATGATGACATCGCACACACCACAACTTCAGTTTTTGTCCTGGGAGTTGATTAGATTTTCATTGACATGATTTGATATAGTCTTGATACAGTTTTCTTGTGATACTTTGTTATGGTTTTGGATACATTGACGTATGGGTTTTCTTTTATGGTATTGATCTAATGATTTTAGTAATGATTAAACAAAAATTTTTGGGTTGTATTTTGGGACGTTTCAAGTTGGCATCAGAGCCTTGGTTTGAGGGATTCGGATACACTTTCGGGTGTGTCTGAACTCAAACTAAGGAAACGATAAAAGATTTTCAAAGGAAAAACATTTTCGAAAAAGATTTTTGAAAAAGAACTTAGAAAGAAAAAGAGTTTAGATAAAGAGAAAAAGGTGTGGTGCGTGCGATTAGTCGAGCTCAAGTAAGTACTCACAAATTACCCATACAAGTTTATATTATCAGTTCCAGTTTCAGTAGAACAGCATGCTAGTATAGGATTAAGGATCTAGGAGGATGCCTTATGTGCTTGCTTTATGTGTTTCAGCTTGATGAGGATTGCATGCTAGTAGTGAGTGGACAGTAGTAGGATAGCCTGTGTAGGTTATGCCTGATAGTATGAGCTTAGCATTGTATGCTAGTACAGTGTCTTGACTATGAGAATAGTTTGCTTGAGTAGTTTCCTGTGTCCAAATGCTACTTGCTATGTGCTTTGTGGGACTCCGAGTAATGGGAGTTAGCCATTAGGTGAATATGTCACATCACATGTGACCAGGGTTGAATAATCTCAGAGTGCTGGATTTGGCCCTACTGCGCAACTCTCGTTTGAGTCTAACCATTGTAGGGACGAGTCTTTCACTCGAAGGATTATCCAGGCCTCATCATATGTGATGGTATTTAGGTGAAAACTAATTGGCATTACAAGGAGGCCTTCAGTAGCTGAGGACTGGTTTGAGTCGGGTCAGAGGTTTCCCTAGGGCAAGCCTAGGATGAGAGTAGTAGAGATCAACAGTAGTAGTAGTGGCTTGGTGGAGTCGAGGCGGTCCTTGAGGAGAGTACGGATAGATGTGGAAGGTAGTAGGGGCCTATACTACTGGAAGCAGAGGATCCGTACTTAAATCGAGGAAGGCTGATTTCAGACCGGAAAGCCTGTAGTAGTATATATCAGTGTTTCTGACGTTTATCGTTATGTGTTTCCAGAATGGTGGTTTTACGACCTAGATCAGCAGTTGGCAGTTCAGGTGCCAGGGAGGGATCAGGATCAGGCTCGGGGGCCAAGCAGTTGGATGAGCAGACTAGGGAGTTTTTCACTTCAGAGGTGACCCATATCATTCTTGAGCAGACACTAGTGATTTTTGGTTCAATCAAGGAGGGTATACTAGAGTTTATGGAGGAGAAGCTAGGCACATTTCGTGCTGAGGTGGCGGCCATGATGGGGTCGTGCACGCTTACGTTCAGGGAGTTCCGGGCTTGTGGAGCTCCAGATTATCATGGGGCACGGGACCCCATAGCGAGTACTAGATGGTTGGCAGATGTAGCTAACGCTTTCCGCACGAGCAGATGTCCCGAGGGGGATAAGGTCAGATTGGCGTCATGTCTTCTGAAAGACAGGGCACGGGATTGGTGGGAGGAGGTCGGACATGTCATTGGAGATGACGCAGCTTTGGATGCTATGACCTGGGATGACTTTACTGCCAGGTTCAAAGCTGAGTTCGCACCGGTTATTGAGGTGCAGCAGTTAGCCAGGGAGTTTCAGGACCTCACTCAAACTACAAAGACAGTGGTAGAGATTACCGCCAAGTTCAGGGAAAGGGCGCTTCTCGTTCCTCAGTACGTAGCTGATGAGGAAATGAAGAAGGGTCGTTATCATGAGATGCTGCAGAGTGACATCCGCCAGTTTATGAGCCGGTCCAGCTATAAAACGCTAGATGACATGATTGCTAGGGCTCGAGAGAGAGAGAGAGATTGACCTTGAGATGGAGAGAAAAAGGAAGTCGGAGGCGGCTTCGGGTCCAGGGAGTTCGGGAAAAAAGCCCAAGGTTTCAGATCACAGATCCAGGAGTCAGCAGGGCCACGGTCGGTGTGGCAAGTGTGGGAGATTGCACGACGGGGCATGCAAGGCAGGGAGTTCCGGCTGCTACAAGTGCGGTCGGACTAGACATATGAGCAGAGATTGTACAACCACTACCACCGCCATTGCGGCATCAGATCTGATTTGCTTCCAGTGCAATCAGAGGGGACATAAAAAGTCCCAGTGTCCGAGTTTTGTTGCTGTAGGGAAGGTGTCAGCACCTGCTCCTGCTACTTTGAGGATTACAGATGGCCGTCAGGGCCGAGTTGAGACGCCGGTGGCAAAGAGTAGGGCTTTTCAGCTGACAGCAAAGGAGGCGCGATCGACTCCTAACGTGGTGGCGGGTATGTATTTTTCCCTTATCTCTGCATTTATTATTGATTGTTTCTTATGGTTATATGTTTTGTATAGGGTCGTTCTCAGTGAACGACATTTCAGCCACGATACTGTTTGATTCGGGGGCTACCCGATCATTCGTCTCTCTTGCGCTTAACAAGAGGTTTAGCAGAGCTCCTGGGGAGCTAGATTATCCACTTGAGGTTGAGATAGCAGTTGACAGGACCATTAGGGTGGCGAGAGTACAGAGAGGATGTTCTCTACAGTTATTCGATGAGCAGTTTCCGGTGGACTTGGTCCTTATTCCCCTGCGAGGGAATAAGGTCATAGTAGACATGGATTGGTTGAGCCCCAATGGGGCGGTGATAGACTGTGAGCTGCAGTTAGTGAGGGTTCGCACTCCCAGTGGGGGAGAGTTAGTGATACAGGGCGAGAGGCCACATCGCGGACCAGTTCTGTGTTTAGCAGCGAGAGTGAGGCGCTATTTCCAACAGGGTTGCGCCGGTTATATTGCTTATGTTCTAGATGCCCGGGAGAAGGGCAAGGCGACGGTTGACGATGTTCCGGTAGTGCGAGAATACCCGGATGTATTTCTAGAGGATTTGCCTGGAATACCTCCCGAGAGACAGGTCGAGTTCAGGATTGACCTGGTCCCTGGTGCGGCTCCGATAGCCAAGACACCGTATCGGTTGGCTCCCCCAGAGATGCAGGAGTTGTCTACGTAGCTGTATGAGCTTCTAAACAAGGGTTTTATCAGGCCGAGCAGTTCGCCCTGGGGAGCACCGATTTTGTTCGTGAAGAAGAAGGACGGGTCGCACCGTATGTGTATAGATTATCCGGAGTTGAATAAGGTAACGGTGAAGATCTGTTACCCACTCCCGAGGATAGATGATTGTTTGATCAGCTGGAGGGAGCGTCTTGGTTTTCCAAGATCGATTTACGCTCCGGGTATCATCAAATGCGAGTCAGAGATGAAGACGTGCAGAAGACTGCTTTTAGGACCCGGTATGGTCATTATGAGTTCGTGGTGATGCCGTTTGGGCTCACCAACGCTCCATCCGCGTTCATGGATCTCATGAACCGCGTTTGTCGGCCGTTGTTGGATCGGTCGGTGATAGTATTCATTGATGACATCTTGGTTTATTCCAAGACTCAGGAGCAGCATGAGGAGCACCTGAGGGAGGTGCTAGAGATTCTGAGGAGGGAGAGACTTTTCGCAAAGTTCTCCAAGTGCGATTTCTGGTTGCGCGAGGTGCAGTTTCTTGGGCACCTCGTCAATCAGAAGGGTATTTTGGTAGATCCGGCCAAGATAGAGGCTGTGATGCAGTGGGAGGTCCCGAGATCTCCATCTGAGATTCGGAGCTTCCTAGGGTTGGCAGGGTACTACAGGAGATTCATCCAGGATTTCTCCAAGATAGTTGTACTACTCACCCGACCGAATAAGAAGTCGGTGGTGTTTCGCTGGGGACCTGAGCAACAGGAAACATTTGAGACTTTCAGGCAAGATTGTGCGAGGCACCGATCCTTACCCTTCCAGAGGGAGTAGAGGATTTTGTAGTCTACTGTGATGCTTCGATCACAGGTATGGGAGCAGTGTTGATGCAGCGAGGCCGTGTGATAGCTTACGCCTCGAGACAGTTGAAGCCTCACGAGGCTAACTATCCTACGCATGATTTAGAGATGGGGGCAGTGGTGTTTGCTCTCAAGATTTGGAGGCATTACCTTTATGGGGTCTGTTGTACCATCTACACGGATTATAAGAGTCTGAGGTATCTCATGGATCAGCCGAATCTTAACATGAGGCAGCGGCGGTGGTTAGACGTGTTAAAGGATTATGATTGTGAGATCCTTTATCACCCAGGGAAGGCCAACATAGTGGCCGACGCCCTGAGCCGCAAGGCGGCAGCGGCCCCGATCAAGGACATATGTTTGAGGATGACAGTAATTACTCCATTGCTAGAGCAGATCAGAGAGACTCAGGCCGAGGGCCTCAAGGAGGAGAGGCATAAGTGTGAGAGGATTGTGGGCCGAGTAGTTTCCTTCGACTATGATAGTCGGGGATTGTTGACCCTTCATGGGAGAGTTTGGGTACCGTACTGGGGCAGAGTACGGAAAGTGCTGATGGACGAGGCTCATAAGTCTCGATTTTCCATCCACCCAGGGGCAACAGAGATGTATAGCATCTTCGACCCGACTATTGGTGGCCCTGCATGAAGCAGGATGTCGCCTGATATGTGGAGAAGTGCCTGACCTGCAGGAAGGTTAAGGCGGAACACCAGAGGCCTCACGGCAAGATGCAGCCGTTAGACATTCCAGTGTGGAAATGGGAAGATATCACCATGGATTTTGTCACTAAGCTTCCCAGGATCGCACGTGGAGTGGATTCGATTTGGGTTATAGTGGATTGGTTGACGAAGAGTGCTCATTTTATACCGATCCAGGAGAGCATATCGGCTGAGAAGCTAGCCGATATTTATGTGCGAGAGGTTATGGCACGACAAGGAGTGCCTGTTTCAGTGGTGTCAGATCGAGATGTCCGTTTTACTTCCAAATTCTGGAAGCGGTTTCATGACGAGATGGGTACTCGTCTTCATGTCAGCACCGCTTTCCACCCTCAGACGGACGGGCAGAGCGAGAGGACGATTCAGACTCTTGAGGACATGCTCCGGGCATGTGTCCTAGATTTCGGTGGCAGTTGGGATACGTATCTTCCGTTAGCGGAATTTTCGTATAACAACAGTTATCATGCGAGTATTGACCGTCCTCCCTTCGATATGATCTACGGGAGGAAGTGCACGACCCCGATTTGTTGAGGCGAGGTCGGCCAGCGTGTCATTGGGAGCATCAAGGTGATGCTCAAGACAACATAATTGATCCAGCAGGTTCGTAGTAGACTGCATACTGTGAGAGTTAGCAGAAGAGTTATGCCGACAGGAGGCGATCAGACTTAGAGTTTCAGGTAGGCGACATGGTCCTCCTGAAGGTATCACCCTGGAAGGGTGTCATCAAGTTTCAGAAGAGGGGCAAGTTGGGCCCCAGGTTCATCGGTCCTTTCAGAGTTTTGGCCCTGGTGGGTCGGGTTGCTTATAGGTTGGATCTTCCGGCAGAGCTTAGCCAGATCCATAACACTTTCCATGTTTCCCAGTTGAGGAAGTGTTTGGTAGATGAGTCAACAGTTGTACCCTTGGAAGATATTCAGGTTGATAGCAGCCTGAATTATATTGAGAGACCGATTGCGATTTTGGATCAAAAGACGAAGACCTTGAGGAACAAGGTGGTTCAGTTGGTAAAGGTGCAGTGGCAACACTGGAAGGGGTCTGAGTGGGCGTGGGAGGTCGAGGAGGAGATGAGGGAGCACTACCCAGAGTTCTTTCCAGATGCAGCAGCAACTGATTTCGAGGACGAAGTCTAAAATAAGTGGGGGAGATTTGTAGCACCTGGTTACTAGTATGTATTTTAATATAAGTAGTTTTTGGCATTTTAGCTGGGATTCGACGAGTTGTAGGCCCGACTCGCCGAGTAGAGACGAGATTTTGAGAACGTTTAAGTTGGCGACTCAGCGAGTCCATATCCTCGACTCGGCGAGTCCATATCCTGGACTCGGCGAGTCCGCCAGTCTGGAAGAAACCCTAGATCCACGGGGTTTGCACCCTATTTAAACCATGTTATGAGCCCTAAACTCGCCTCCTTCACACTCAGAGCATCATTTAGCAAACCCTAGCCATTCCTTGAGCATATTAGGCATTTCTTGTGTGAATCTTGAAGTTTTAAAGAGAAGAAGGAACCTAGATCCAAAGGAGTAGAAGGAGATCCAAGATCTTGCACCCACTACATAGTTTATTGAGGTAATAATCGGATTCCTTCTATTTCTATGAGTGATTCTCCATTGTTAATCACATTTAGGCCATTTTATCCATTTCTTAGCTTGTTTATAGTAAAGAGATCACATTGGGTTGATTAGCCTTCAGATCTAGCCATGTTTCAGTTCCAAAAACGTAGATCTAACACCTTTATGGAGCCATTTTGCATGAAAGCCCTAGATCTACTCTTTTAAGTGTCTTTTGAGCCTTTAAACCCCTTTTCATGCATATGTACATGTAAAGTTGGAAACTTTACGTGGTAAACAAGCCTTAAGAACCCATATCTATAAGTTGTATGCAGTGGTTTTAAGGAGAATCGATTGTATTGAAGTACATGCAACCGACTCGGCGAGTCGTTCTTCAGACTCGTCGAGTCGGGTCGCGAGTTCTCGAGTTTTCCCCCTTCTATGTTTTATGCCAAGTGGAACCAGCGAGTTTTAGGTGAACTTAGTGAGTTGGTGATCGGACTCATTCATGGAGGGACTCGGCGAGTCAATGCACTGAATCGGCGAGTCTAAGTCAATCTTCATATCTCAAGAACAGGCTCGTCGAGTTGTTCATAAATCTCGGCGAGTCCCGGTTGGAGTGTAACGTCCGTAGATCTGGGCTAGTCAATTTTGAGGCAATAAGTGTCGAAAACGACTTTTCGGAAAAATATTATTTATAATAAATAGTCTTAAATAAGTTGTATAATATGTCTCAAGGTTTCCGTACATATAAAGAACGCCGAAATCCGAGTTATAACGAAGAAGTTATGGCTCGTCGAAGTTTTATGGCAAAACCGGCACGACACCGGAAAGCGTAAATTGTAAATTTATGATGGAGCGAATTTTAGCCTTAGCAATCTAAATGATAGTTGTAGTATATGTTAAACCGAGAACATACAAAAAAAGAACGCCCAAATCTGAACGAAAGTTGTAGATCTTGTTTTTACCTACGCGTGGATATAAAGAACGTCAAAAATGGAGCTCGTATGCGAGAGTTATGATTTTTCTAAGTTTGAAGGCTGATACGTGATAGGGGGTGACGTGGCACCACCAGAATTGGACACGTGGCACCACTAGAAGGCTGCCACATGCACCAACTCGGCGAGTAGGTCCTCCTACTTGGCGAGTCCATCAGGAATTCAGCCTATAAATAGAGGTGTCAGGCATTCCAACTTCCTCACACCTCACCCTTCAACTTTCTCTCTCTAGTTTCTCTCTCTAACCTCCCTTAAGCCCCCTAAAGTCTAGGTAAGCCCCCTAGCACCCGAAGGAAGCCCCGAGGCTCCCGGAGTCCCAAGAAAAGAGCCTTTCGGCTCGGGAACGCTGCTCCAGCGAAGCCCGGCTTTTGAGAAAACCCGCTGTAAGTGAGCTACGCCTAACCTATCTTTAGTATAGCTTATGTTTTAATATAGTAATGTTATTAGGACCTTACAATAAGTATTTGGACTATTATTATGAGTTATATTGAGTGTTATTTAACGCTTATATAATAATAATAATAGTTGGACTATTAATTAGTCGCGGTTAACGTCAGACTAAACCCTAGTCATATTGATACTAGGTTTTGTCGAGGAAATTGTTTTAAGAGTAACGAAGTGCTGTCCGAGTGACGAGTCACCGCCTAATCAGGTGAGTGTATAGTTACTTTCAGCTTACACATAGATATGAAGTATTTTATATAAATTACGTGCTATGTGTGCATATTATCTGAATACTTGTTGTATACGCTTGATGAACGATTTTATACATGTTTTAAATGATTTAAACTGTATATGTATTTTATATCTACGATAATGTTGGGGTAAAACATGGGTAGATGTAATAGATGGAATATGAGTTTGATGATGGGTTGAGAGGTGTTATAGACCACGAGGTGAGGGTGAGAGGTGGACGATGTGAGAAGCCTTTTCCCAAGTGATGGCCCCGTCATCCAGCAGAGTATGGATGACAACCACGGACTATTCTAGACAGTCCGGTGGACACTAGCAGGCTCGCAACCTGTAGGTGTTTTGAACTGTGTATTCACCAGGTGACTCTAAAAACCCGTCGACATGTATTGCGAGTGGATTCTCGGAAACGATACTGTCGATAAACGAGATAAAAACCCATTGATATGTATTGCGAGTGGACTCTCGAAAACGATACTGTCAATAAAACCCTGGCAGATGCGCCTAAAGGAATCTACCGGCAGGAGCGCCTAATAGAGAGCCTCATAACCCCGGCAGATGCGCCTAAAAGGACTATTCCGGCAGATGCGCCCCATAGAGAATGTCACAATTTTGGCAGCTGCGTCTAAGTAACAGAACTAGCAGTTGTGCTTGACAGATGTGTCATTTACAACGATTGAATTCATACCTATTCCTTAGGATACTCCTTAGGAATGAATGAAGAAGAAATAGTTGATTCTTAGGGTAGATCCTTAAGAATAAAGAAGATAATGGGGATGAGTAATTGGGTTAACTGTTTGATGATTAAACATAATAATTATATTATTCTGGGTTGAAAACCCTATGTACTCACCAGGTTTCCCAACCTGACCCACTCAGTTTATTTATATCACAGGTGTCGATATGAAGTGACATTACACTGAGTGATTAAAGAGATGTAGATCACTAGTGATAATGAATGTAAGTTCTGTTTATGCTTATGTATCTGTATTAACGATGACATCCCAAACGTTTTAAAAATAGATTTCTTCAAAAATTCTTTGATAACGCATTTATCATGTTTTACTAGGAACAAATTCCGCAACATTTTTATTAAAAGAAGTAATCTGATTTTTATAAATCATAAACAAAATCGGTCTTTTCTGGCCATGAAAATGAGGATGTCACAGTTGGTATCAGAGCATTAGTTTAAGCTAACTATGAATATGGATTTATTTCTAGACTTAAACTTAGAATGCTAAGCAATGATGGTGAGGAGTGTGTCTTAGGTAATACACCTAAATAGACACAAGCACTAGCTTATTTAGGGAAAATGCCTAACATGCTTTTATGTGCTAAATGATTTATGATGCTAAATGTATAATCGGATCTACGGTTTGTTGCCGACCGGATCTGGAAATTTTATGTGCTCAGGTTTCTAAACGTTTAATTACGATATTAGAACTGGCATGTAACTTTTCGGTGTAATAAGGAGGATTACACGTCTAAATCTTCTCTATCTATATTCTCGTCTTGATGCACTGAATGCATGCTTCCGTGAACGTAACATCATGGTGAAGGCTGGTAGCAAATTGTGTAAATGGTGGAAATGAAAAGGCTTATGATAGTGAATGACAACTATCGGAAGATATCGTAAGAGTGGTATCTTTCCTTTAGAATATGTATGGTAAAATAACAGTTTGTTTAGAAGAGTACGGTACGTCCAAAATACACCTTCGATCGGCGGGATGATGGAACGATTGGTGTAATTCCTGAAGTTATCCCATCGTATGGAGTTTCCACCGCCAACCGAGTTGAACATACGCATGAAAGAAGTCCTAGTAGAGTCTAGGGAAATTTTTATGATTGTTTGGACACATTTGTATGTCTTAAAATTGTTTTTGTGATAATAACTTGGAGAACTGTGAGACAATACTTGGAACGAGTATGAGTATGTGTGAAAGGTAGTAGAGGCCTATACTACCGGAAGCACAGGACTCACACTTGGATCAGGGAAAGTCACAAGGTTACCAATAAGCTAGTAATTGATTTCGTTTTATTCAAGTATGTCGTTACCATTGTTTCGGTAATGACTAATAGATTGTTGTTATCCCGACCCTAGTGGTTATATCACATTGAGTCCGACTACGATGAGTAGGTTACGTGGTTCAGAGAACCAAGTTTGATGTAGCGTCCGACTTAAACCAGATGATTGAAATCAAAGCGATCAATAGAAGTATCGCACTCATTGTTAAAGAAGTTGGTATCTAGAAATGATACATGTTAAAATGTGATTATATCACATTAGATCATGAAGGAAGGCATATTCCATTCCAGAATTTGACTCTAAGAGACCTGAGTCTAAGCGTTGCTACATACGATGATAGGTCATTAGAATATGACACATCGGTCATTTATAGTAATCAAATTAACTTATCCTAAGTTTGTTAAGAAGAAGAAGGAGTCTCTGATAAAGAATGAGGTTGTGACACGAAGGTCATGATTGAAAGTCTAACGAGCAGGTGCAAGACCGAGCACCGCCTGCAGTCAAGGAGTCCAAGAGTTAGATACTTGTTCGAAGCAACATAGAAGTTACAGTTATTACCTAGGATGAAGAGATAACGTATGGAGTCATTATACTATCATGTTTCGTTGATGATTCCGGGACGTAATCATCCTAAGGGGGAGATAATTGTAACGTCCGCAAATCCGGGCTAGTCAATTTTGAGGCAATAAGTGTCGAAAACGACTTTTCGGCAACAGATTATTTATAATAAATAGTCTTAACCAAGTTGTAGAATATGTCTCAAGGTTTCCGTACATATAAAGAACGCTGAAATCCGAGTTATAACGAAGAAGTTATGGCCCATCGAAGTTTTACGGCAAAACCGACACGACACCGGGAAGCGTAAATTGTAAATTTATGATGCAGCGACTTTTAGCCTTAGCAATCTAAATGAAAGTTGTAGTATATGTTAAACCGAGAACATACAAAAAAGAACGCCCAAACCTGACTTCGTATGGGGAAGTTATGAATTTTCTAAGATTTGGCTTTGCAGTGTATGGCCCGAAACTCAAATTTTAGTTCGAGCAGTTCTTGTGTAACGTCCAAAAAATACGAGCCAAAAATTTCATTTTTAAAACATACACTTTGCAAAACATTAGAAATAAAACATTCATGGTTCATATCATTTCATAAAAGATGTTGCTTGTCTGGAAACCATTTTATAAAACATAATACAGTCAGAGTACAAATCCCCAGGAAGGTCCCATAGTGCGGAATACAAAGCGTGTGTGTGATGTACCGCTACCGTGTCGGCTCCTTCCCCTTCGAAGAAGAGGTACCTGAAACCAAAACTGAAAACTGTTAGCACGAAGCTTAGTTAGTTCCCCCATCTTACCACATACCATACAATCACATATCATACACACTACCGGGCAATTCTAGGGTGCCCGACCTACCCGGTACGACCATTATGGGGTGCCGACCTACCCGTGTCAAGCTGTAACAACTCAAATTTTTCAAACAAATTTTTCATTTTTTTTTTAAAAAACATATTGTTTCCATTTTAAACAAGACATAAATAGTTTAATTATTTTGTCAAATACAATTATTCAAAATCCCAAGATCATAAAGACAATCTTCAGTGTGTATCGATCATGCCGGCGCCTTCCCACGGTCCTCGCTAGTACCTGAAATACATGCACAACAACTGTAAGCATAAATGCTTAGTGAGTTCCCCAATATACACTTACACACATACGCCTTTCCAGGCCCTGACCTTCCGGTCCTCATTACAACGCCTTCCGGCCCATAACATAATCGCCTTCCGGCCCACATATCATACATAGCACATATAACAATTAACTTACCACATATAGCATACATATCACATAACATATCCGACCTTCCGGTCACACAGTCAAACCCTTCCGGGTACAGTATAGTGAGAAGACTCACCTCGTAAAAGCTGAACGCTAGCAAATCCCGAAATGACTTGTGCACAACCGACGAGCTACAACCTCCCTATAGCATTTCATATCTCATTAATACTTATATCTTCTAAGTGTGACTATCCCTAAGAAGTCAGACTTAGGTCAACTCTGGTCAACGGTCAACTGTCAACTCGACCGGACTCGGCGAGTACCATGACGACTCGGCGAGTCTGGACGTCTTCCCACTTTCTGAGATTCCTTATCTACTCGTCGAGTACCCTCCTCGACCCGACGAGTTACTCCTGGAAGAATCGCGGGGCCACCCCGACTCCACTCGCCGAGTCTAAAGAACAACTCGGCGAGTCCCAGTAAATCTTCAAGCTACTCGCCGAGTCTGAAGAACAACTCGGCGAGTCCATGCCATGCAGACGAGTAATTGCTTCCGGAGATAGGTCTCGTCCCGAAATTCACATGCATGGGACCTGCCGGACCTCTAAAGGTTCTACTACAAGATTATAGTCGTGGGTAACAGGGCACTACTTCATCTAATCACAAAATGGGTTCTATAAACCCTAATTTCATAAATACATCAATATAGCAGAGCACACACGAATTCTTACCTGGATGATGTATTCTCTGTATTCCCAATCCTCAGAATGTGACCCCTTGCTGCTCCTTTAGCCAATCCTTTCTCTTCCTTGCACAACCACTCTTCTAAAACCCACAATGGCCTAAGATCCTTGCTCCAGCTGCACCCAATCGATCTAGGGTTCTTCTCAGAAGGCTAAAACGAACAATGACGGCCAATGAGTCCCTTTTATACGTCCCAAACCTGAACGGTTAGGGTTTCCGCTAAACAGCGTCGACTCGCCGAGTCCATACCTGGACTCGTCGAGTCCAGTCGCGATCCCGCGACCAAGTCTGCGATCCTACTCGGCGAGTCTAGGCCCCAACTCGCCGAGTCCCCTCTTAAATCACCCAAAAACATAATTTAAACAATACCTGAGATTTCGGGCTGTTACACAAGCCGTTCTGGGGTGCTGACTACCCATGTCAAGCCATTCTGGGGCGCTGACTACCCATCGGTCCTAACAACCGATCCTCGGGGACTATTTCACCCCTACTGCTACTATCACATATATCATAACATAACATATTATCAGCCATATATGGGGTGTTTGATCTACCCTTCGGCCCTAACGACCGGGCTTGGGGACTATTCCCCTCCTACTACCACTATTACATATAACATATCATGCCAGCATATAAACATATCATCACATACTGTCAGACATATCTGGGGTGTCTGACCTACCCTTCGGTCCTAACAGCCGAACTCTACTGCTATCACATATACATATCATGCCAGCATAGAAACATATCAGGTAGTAGCAAAACTAGATGATATCACAAAGAAAATCATCTAACATACAACTCCTACTGGTGGGCCGACATTGTGGCCGTAGACCCACCGCTACTGGAAGGTAACTCACCTCAAAGTAGCTGCTGATCTGCGTGAGAATTGACTGTCTTCTGCTGCTGCTGTCCCGGAAGTCCTCCGGCTAAAATCCCCACAAAACACCCAATCAAATACTACTAATCGACCTCAAGGTAAAATGACCATTTACCCCTGACCGAGCCAAGAGTCAAAGTCAAAGTCAACTTCCAGTTGACCCGACTCGCCGAGTTGTCCTGCCAACTCACCGAGTCCCTATCCCTTTGTCTGACCATAACCCCATCTCTACTCGTCGAGTTAGGCGTTGACTCGACGAATTTTCCTTTTAATCCAAGGTCCAATAGTCCTTCATCCTACCCGCCGAGTTGTATGAACAACTCGTTGAGTTCATCTTTATCCGAAGAACATGCTATGCTGAGACTCGCCGAGTTGTATGAACAACTCGCCGAGTCTGTTCTTGAGGCAAGAAGATTGCCTTGGACTCGCCGAGTTCCTTCATGGGTGAGTCTGGCTTCTGACTCACTGAGTCACACCCCATGACTCAATACTCCACTCCGCAAACACAAAAAGGGAAAACTCGGGGACTCGCGACTCGACTCGCTGAGTTCGATGAACGACTCGCCGAGCCTATCGCATGCAAACACTAAACATTCGATTTTGCTTGAATCCAGCTCATGCCATACATAGATCTGGGTTTCTAGGGCTTGGTTAACACGTAAAGTTTCTAACTTTAGGTGTAAATAAACACCAATGAAGGTTTTAGGGCTCAAAATGCACTAAAAGAGTAGATCTAGGGCTCTCATGCAATATGGCTCCATAAAGGCAGTAGATCCGAGCTCCTGGAGCTCAATCATGCCTAGATCTAAAGGTTAATCAACTTATTACAAATCTTAAATCATACCTAAGCTTGGAAATGGCTCAAGAAGGACTCTAATGGAGCTATAAGGGACTATAAGCATGGAAACAGAGGGAAACTGAGTTATACCTCAAGGAAATCACTGAGATAACACAATGATGCCTGGCCTCCTTCTTCTCTTCTTGATCTACTCTTCTTTCTTCTCAAAATCTTAGAGAACTACACCAAGTCACTTCAATCTCACAAGGAATAAGGGTTTGAACGATGTTGGGAGCTCTGAGGGTGAAGGGGGCGAGGTTGGGGCGCATAAGGTTGGTTTAAATAGGGTGCAAACCCTTGGACTTTAGGGTTTCATCAGACAGCAGGGACTCGCTGAGTCCAGAATGTGGACTCGCCGAATCGCCAGCTTAAACATGCTCCCAAACCCGTCTCCACTTGGCGAGTCGGGCCTACAACTTGCCGAGTCCAAGGCTAAAAATGTAAAATACTTAGATAAATTTTACGTACCAGGATCCAAGTGCTACATTTTGGCTTACGCGACCTAAATAAGAGTTGAAGATCTCATTAATAGGAACTCAACGGTAAAAAGATGGACGAAAATGGAGTCCGTATGAAGAAGTTACGAATTCTTCGCGGTCATTTAACAGTCTAAACGCCTCCTACTGTTAAATCTGAGATCGGTCGAGAATTAGCCGATGGAGTCTAAACGAAAGTTGTAGATCTTGTTTTTACCTACGCATGGATATAAAGAACGTCAAAAACGGAGCTCGTATGCGAGAGTTATGATTTTTCTAAGTTTGAAGGCTGATACGTGATAGGGGGTGACGTGGAACCACCAGAATTGGACACGTGGCACCACTAGAAGGCTGCCACATGCACCAAATCGGCGAGTAGGTCCTCCTACTCGGCGAGTCCATTAGGAATTCAGCCTATAAATAGAGGTGTCAGGCATTCCAACTTCCTCACACCTCACCCTTCAACTTTCTCTCTCTAGTTTCTCTCTCTAACCTCCCTTAAGCCCCCTAAAGTCTAGGTAAACCCCCTAGCACCCGAAGGAAGCCCCGAGGCTCCCAGAGTCCCAAGAAAAGAGCCTTTCGGCTCGGGAACGCTGCTCCAGCGAAGCCCGACTTTTGAGAAAACCCGCTGTAAGTGAGCTACGCCTAACCTATCTTTAGTATAGCTTATGTTTTAATATAGTAATGTTATTAGGACCTTACAATAAGTATTTGGACTATTATTATGAGTTATATTGAGTGTTATTTAACGCTTATATAATAATAATAATAGTTGGACTATTAATTAGTCGCGGTTAACGTCAGACTAAACCCTAGTCATATTGATACTAGGTTTTGTCGAGGAAATTGTTTTAAGAGTAACGAAGTGCTGTCCGAGTGACGAGTCACCGCCTAATCAGGTGAGTGTATAGTTACTTTCAGCTTACACATAGATATGAAGTATTTTATATAAATTGCGTGCTATGTGTGCATATTATCTGAATACTTGTTGTATACGCTTGATGAACGATTTTATACATGTTTTAAATGATTTAAACTGTATATGTATTTTATATCTACGATAATGTTGGGGTAAAACATGGGTAGATGTAATAGATGGAATATGAGTTTGATGATGAGTTGAGAGGTGTTATAGACCACGAGGTGAGGGTGAGAGGTGGACGATGTGAGAAGCCTTTTCCCAAGTGATGGCCCCGTCATCCAGCAGAGTATGGATAACAACCACGGACTATTCTAGACAGTCCAGTGGACACTAGCAGGCTCGCAACCTGTAGGTGTTTTGAACTGTGTATTCACCAGGTGTACTCTAAAAACCCATCGACATGTATTGCGAGTGGATTCTCGGAAACGATACTGTCGATAAACGAGATAAAAACACATTGATATGTATTGTGAGTGGACTCTCGAAAACGATACTGTCAATAAAACCCTGGCAGATGCGCCTAAAGGAATCTACCGGCAGGAGCGCCTAATAGAGAACCTCATAACCCCGACAGATGCGCCTAAAAGGACTATTCCGACAGATGCGCCCCATAGAGAATGTCACAATTTTGGCAGCTGCGCCTAAGTGACAGAACTAGCAGTTGTGCTTGACAGATGTGTCATTTACAACGATTGAATTCGTACCTATTCCTTAGGATACTCCTTAGGAATGAATGAAGAAGAAATAGTTGATTCTTAGGGTAGATCCTTAAGAATAAAGAAGATAATGGGGATGGGTAATTGGGTTAACTGTTTGATGATTAAACATAATAATTATATTATTGTGGGTTGAAAACCCTATGTACTCACCAGGTTTTCCAACCTGACCCACTCAGTTTTTTATATCACAGGTGTCGATATGAAGTGACATTACACTGAGAGATTAAAGAGATGTAGATCACTAGTGATAATGAATGTCAGTTATGTTTATGCTTATGTATCTGTATTAACGATGACATCCCAAACGTTTTAAAAATACATTTCTTCAAAAATGCTTTGATAACGTATTTATCATGTTTTACTGGGAACAAATTCAACAACATTTTTATTAAAAGAAGTACTCTGATTTTTATAAATCATAAACAAAATCGGTCTTTTCTGGCCGTGAAAATGGGGATGTCACATGGAGTGTTCATATGATGAAGGAGAACTCGACGAGTTGTTCATACAACTCGGCGAGTCGGATGCAGATTGACTAAGTGTTTGTGTCAAAGAGGAACTCGTCGAGTCTATGCCAAACTCGACGAGTAGTAGTGACCAGAATTGAGAAATAACAATAGGGACTCGACGAGTTGGTGGGCCAAATCGACGAGTCAGGTCACCTGTATGTTGACTTTGACCAAGAGGTTGACTTTGACCAGGGGTAAAATAGTCATTTTACCCTCAGTATAGTTATCAGTATTTGTTTGAGTGTACTTATGGAAATTGTAGACGGGGTGAAACCGGAGCAGCGGCAGACAGATTCTAGAGTAGTTAATTCAGTACTTAGATTACGAGGTGAGTCTTCCTTCCAGTAGGAACGGGTCTACGGCCACAATGCCGGCCCGTTTAGTTAGCAGTATTTTCGGACCTTGGTCCGATGTAGTAGTTAGATTGCTTGATGTCTTTGTGATTCAAGTATGTTTTATATTATGTGTTCCGGACTCCGGTCTGATGCTGTATGCAGTATATGTGCCTATGCTAGTTGATATGTTTATGTTATGCCATGATATGCTTAGTCAGTTTCCGGACTTCGGTCCGATGCAGGGGACAAGGTCCCAGTCAGTTCCGGACTTTGGTCCGATGCAGAGGGCAAGGCCCTGGTTAGTTCCGGACTTCGGTCCGATGCAGTTTCCGGACTTCGGCCCGATGCAGTGGGCAAGGCCCAGTATGTGTTTATATATTTTTGTGTAGTATGTGGTAGTTTGGGGGAGCTCACTAAGCTTCGTGCTTACAGTTTCAGTTTTGGTTTCAGGTACTTCCGCAAGTAAAGGGAAGAGCTCGGGATGATGGCATCGCACACACCACAGCTTCAGTATTTGTCCTGGGAGTTGATTAGCTTTTCATTGACATGATTTGATATAGTCTTGATACAATTTTCTTGTGATACTTTGTTATGGTTTTGGATACATTGACGTATATGTTTTATTTTATGGTATTGATCTAATGATTTTAGTAATGATTAAACAAAAATTTTTGGGTCGTATTTTAGGATGTTACGGTTTCACACCTAGTACTTAATATATTCAATATGATTACCAAAACTATATTATTAAAATTATACTGTAACATTTTCAAACAAAACAATTTAATCACACATGAACAAAAAGATCGAGACTGGACCTATCTATAATAAGACCGAACCAAAAAAAGACTACACTACAAAAAGACTAGACTGAAAACAATGTGACCGAGACCTGTCTAAAAATAAAAAAGAAAGGGCCGGTCCAGTAAAGACTGGACCATTCCAGGACCGACTGAAAACCGGTCGGTGATCGACTCAAGACTGGTCTCAAAAAAGACCATAAGCCAAATTTTATATACATATCAATTTTGTGATAATCACAAGTTAACCAATTTCTTCTATTTTTTAGTAAATTTTAATGTATTATTTTGATGATAATCACACATTTGTTAACAGAAACCCTAGAAAAAAAAATCCCTCAAAATTAAACGAAAAAATATGAATATAAAGACCGAGAGATCAAACCAAAAAAAAAACAAGACCGGGCCAGAAAGATTGGACCAAAAAAAAGAACAAGAAGAAGAAAAAACCGCTTTTAGATCATCTGAAATAAAAAACTGAACCGTTTTAGAATTGATCGATCTAAAACCGCTAATTCTAAACCTACCGGGAGACACCTAAAAAAGTAAAGTTGGGCCACTCTAGGTCCATGTAACCCATTAATTTAACCCGTTTTAGCTTAATTTTATGATTTTGCTTATTTCTCCTCTTGGAGATAAGATAACCTAAAATCCGATTCATTAATAAATATATAAGTCAGAATTGCTGCATTAAATATGGTGATAATCTAAGAGCAAATCGAATCGACTATCGACTATAGATAATAGATGTGAGTATCATGTGCTTTGAAACTAACATGAGATAAATACATGAAAACGATGTGTTTTGCATGTTTCAAAGTGAAAGTGATGATTTATATGGATGCATTTGTTAAAAAGTTGCATGATCCTTTTAAATAGGAGTATGATGGACGAAAGCCGTGGTGTCGGTGAGGGTGCAAAGGTGGTGATCCTAACATATTAAAACCATTATGTACACATAAAGTGATTTTTACATGTTTTTATAATGATTTCATGTTTATGCATATAACCGTGTTATTCACCAACCTATGTGACTTAAGTAACATATATGCATATATCTCTCATAAAGTGATAAAGACATTTTATAAAGTGATAAAGATGTGTAATCGATACTTTATGATGACACATGTAATGTTTTTTTAGGATCGTTAACAATGTAACATTAGTTAACGTAACATTCATAATATGAAAAATAAACAAGGAGACTATTTATTGTAATTTGATGTCGAGATTATATATATATGACGACTCACGGATGTCAAGACAAAGGATTTATGAATTATAAATTTATGATATAGTCTTTCGGAGGGCATGACCTTAGATAAGAGGGTCTGACATGAAGAACCTTGTTCTTTCAGATGACCTATATAAGAGGGTGTAAATGTCGAATATCATGTTAGATAAGTAACCTGACAATCATCTAGGTTTATTATTATTATTATTATTGTTGTTGTTGATACCCACTCTCGGCTTATATGTTTTTTTCTAATATATCCTCATACCTTTTTAATGTCCACATTGAACTTATTCTCCCTTTTCTCTTGCCTTATTTGTAGGTCTCAGAATCATGGCGTAGGTCATCAATGTGACATGATCATTTTAACTCTTATAAGGCATGCATGTCGACATTGGTGTTGTTTGTTTTTTGAAGCAAAAATCCATAAAGTCTGCGGACCACTCTCTGCAACCCTCTGCAGTAGAAGAGGTGGACCAAACGGCTGCAGACTGTAATAAGAAGCGTGTTTGTTTTTTTTAACATCTGCATGCAGCTGCAGATATTAAAAAATTAAAATAATCTGATTTTATAATCTAAAAATAGTTTTTTAATACCGAAAATTTAATAATGTATGACATTTTGGCAATAATTTATGATATTTCAGCAAAAAATGTTGATATTTTAACAAAAAATAAAGATATTTTAGCATAAAATAATGATATTTCATCAACAAATTATTATTATTCAATATAAAAAAATCAACAAGAATAAAAAAAAAAGTGAAATAAGATTTAAGCAATATATAATTAATATTTTAGCAAGAAAAAAAAAGAGGTTGAAAGAGATAGGAAGAGGCAAAACAAGTGTTGCGCCAAGAAGAACACTCGCAAAGGTTTTTTAATCCGGAGACTTCTGAAAAACAAACATCTGCGAGATGAAAAATGTTGTGCGTGTGCTACGCCGCGCAGCAATAAGAGATCTGAAGAGGTTTTTTCAAAAAACAAACAACAAAGTGGCATTGCTTGATTCACCGTTGTATTTTATGAGAATATGACAAATTAAGTACCGAAATGCAATAATTACGTGATTGTTGCTAACGTGATGATTAAACCATGACAAGTTATCAAATGGCATGATCCATCATCCATGCATTTTATTTTGGTTACATGTGAGAATTTCGATATGTTTTCTTATAAATATGTCGTTAAATGTTTCATTTCAAAAAGATCAAACTAAAAAATCAGCTAAAAAAAACAACAGATTAAATAAGCCAAACATGTTAAAAATCCATAAAACCTTCTAATCGTTCTTACCTAAAGATTTCGATTATTATAATAACAAAATATAATTTCTAATCATACTTAATCCATTAAAATTTCTAAAAAATGTAAGAAAAGTGTTTATGCCTTATTATAAAATATACTATCTATTTGGATTCGAATTAACTTTTGCCCCTGACATCCAATCCACTAACTGCATGTTCCCTTTTGTGATTTGTAAAATACGCATATGATTGATTTGGGATCATGAGGTGTGGTGGGCCTAGGAATTGAGTGGGCGTTGAAACTTGAAATGAGTTACTATAAATAGAGAAGCCATCCTGTTTTTCCATCATCAACATTCGAAAACAGAGAGAATTAGTGCTGGAAGCTCGAAGTACAAATCGTTAAGCAAGGATTACAAGCTATCTGAGCTAAGGTATAAGCTTTCTCTTTACATTTTGGAAGTTATTTAAGTTATATGTGTAACAGAATAACCTTGTACTTTTAAGAATAAATTGATAAAAAAACGTGGTTTAGTTTCTATAGAGTACAATTATACAAATTAATTTAAAAGATACGTGGGTCATAATGTGGTTGTTTAGTGATCTTATTCATTTGTTTTTACAAAATACACAAATCATCACAGTATACTTCTATAGTTTTCTAATCATATATATTTATTTGAAAAGAGATTATCCGTTAAATATTTACTCCATGTTAATAAATATATTTAATTAAATCAATTTCATGTAGTTTATCTATATCACATAAATCACCAATAATGATTCCTTGCTGCATTTCAGTTTAGCATACATGTCTCACCAAACAAGAAGTGGTCTTGGGTATGGTAATCAAGAGGCAATGACGACTAGTGCAAGTACACCTCAGCAGGTTGGTGGCCCTAGTCGACAAGCAAGGAATACCAATCAGGAAGTGGACTTAAGGGCCACAATTGCTGAAGAGGTTTCACGAGCCCTTCGTGAGGCTGTTCCAATGATTGTGGAACAAAATCGGGACATCATTGCAAAGATGATGGAAGAGCGACTGAATGTGAACAGGAGAACCGAAGAGGTGAATGAAAACATGGATCAGTTACAAATTGAGCAACAAAGAGGTGATGAAACAAACCAGAAAGATGGGTGTTCGTATAAGTATTTCTTGAGTTGTAAGCCACCAGAGTTTAAGGGAAGTGGTGATCCTGTGATTAGTATGAGGTGGTTGAAAGAAATGGAAAATGTGTTTAAAACAAGCAAGTGTTCTGAAGGTGATAAGGTCATGTATGCAGTGACAATGTTGAAGGATGAAGCTCTATATTGGTGGGACATGGTTAGTGGTATGCTTGGAGAGGGAATTGTGGGACAACTCACATGGGGTCAATTCATTGCGAAGTTCAAGGAAGATTTCATTTCAGAAAGTGCATTGGATCAGATTGAGGAAGAGTTTCTGACACTTAAACAAGGGGAGTCTTCTGTGGTTGATTACACTTACAAGTTCATGGAAAAAGCAAGGTTTGTAGAGCACCAAATCCCTACCGAAAAGAAAAAGATTAAAAGGTACGTATGGGGGTTAAGGGCAAACATTCGTGAGTTTGTCTCAAATCGCGACTTGGCCACTTTTAGACAAGTTGTGGAAGCGGCTAAAGAAAGAGAGAAGGAACTAAACTTTCAAAAACATGAAATGAGTAGTGTTGTTAAAAGGAAACGGGATGACCGAACATATGAATCATCCAAAAAGCTCCAAATTGAAGGTGGTAGTAGGAAATCCGATAAACAAAGAGATGCAAAGTGGTGTGAGAAGTACAACCGGAAGCACATAAGGGAATGCACTCCCGAGGTTGTGGAGTGTTGTCGTTGTGGGAAAGGTGATGATCAATTTAGTTGGGACTATAACCATAAAAATAAAATATGTTATGAGTGTTCATTGGTTGGACATGTGAGGGTTGATTATCCTAAATTAAAGAAACGAGAGCCTTGTTCGAAGGTGGAAGTGGTCAGGTGTAGGAGAGGAACTGTGAAAGAAGAACGAGATTTTATGTGTTAAGGGATGTGAGTTTCAAATGATCATCGATGAGGCGATTACGATATCGGATGTTGTTATAGGTACATTTTTATTAACTTTTACGTGCAGGAGTGTTATTTAAGTCAAGTGCTAATAAGTCGTTTGTTTCTGAAATGTTTTTTTTAAAGATTTGATGTAACTCCTAATAAGTTAGATGACACATTAGCACTAGAGATGATGGATATATAGCGATCATGTTCTAGTGAATGTTGGATATAACGATTGTTTGATTTAGGTCATAGTCACAAATTACTAGTGAATGATATGTATTTTCGAGTTCATTTTTTTTGTTCTTTTAGTTGGATGTCTAATCGATACGAAGGGTGTAATGGTGATTGACTTGCTTGAGTTTCCAATACTAAAACCATAGTTGCAACATTTTGATACGTTTTAAATAATAAAAAATAATCATAAAATCTATCAACATATTTGTATACTCAAAATCATTTGTAAATCTTTTTTGTTCATTTAATGCATTTATACACTCAAAATCATTCATAATTCTTTCGATGATTTTATGTATACAACATTGTTCATGTAATTTTTCAGTACATTCAAATAATCAACCTTGTAAAACAGATATAATAAAAAATACTATGTCCGATGCGCTCTCATACTTTTATATCAACTATCATCAAATATGGCATGCTAACGAATCCTATAGATTTGTTTATAGGGTAATTTGCTAATGAGTAATAGGCAATATGGTATACACAATTTGTTGATGCTCAGGTGGAGCACGATCACAACATGAACACTGCCCTTTAGTAGTGACTCCCGTCACGATTGATCATACCCTTCTTCTCCCGGTCCTCTTTATGCTCTCTTCTCATGAGACCACGCCCTCAATGTGGTGTGAAGATGGTGGATGAGGTGGTGGAGGGGTAGTGTGACGACCACGCTCACCTGCCTAATAACGCCTAATAACGTTAAAACTTTTGTGCATGATTGGTAGTGAGCAGTTTTGTTCATGTTTTTTATGGACCAGACAATAAATGTTTTATTTATTTATTTATTGCAATTATTATAAATTTTGTAAGTTGATTTGTCATAAATGTGTATGATTGATAGTTACTGACTTTATATATTTATAAGCATGACATATAATTAATGAGAAATTAAATATCCTACTGTTTTTTTTTCTAATTATTTTCTATACATGAGAAATGATGACAAATATTTTAAAATATTATTAATCTTATCAAAATGTGACACTTGTCGTTATTTTATATGAATAGAAGGATAAACAAAAAGAAAAGATAGGAAATATCTAATTTACCAATGATTAAATGATTAACTATGCTTATTTATTTTATTTTACTTAAATGGGGCCAAATTAAACAGGTGTGTCATGACTCATGATTTGGTCAGTTTTTTAGTTCTTCCTGACTGAGTCCGTTTTTTCTTACGAACTTTACCAGTCCGTTGGGCTCAGTTCACGACTAAACGGGCCAGGTCAATTATTGAAGGGTAGGTGGCCTTGGACCTTGGTGTGTTTTAAAATTATTATGGACTGTTTTAAAACAACTCTACCCATTGTGGCCTTGTGGATTTGGAGTTTATTCAACATGTTCGTCCAAAATCATGGATTAAGAGTTAACGTGGTTCCAACTTCCAAGTATGTTTTTTTTATGACATTTAACTCTCTTGACCCGTTCCATCTATAGTTATATTTATAATTACGTTCACTTGTTTTTAGGTATATATGTGAGAAGTGTGAAGTGTCATCTTCATATTATATTAGTATTTTTGAAATAATATTTATGCCAAAAAAAAAAAAACCTATAATCCATGAACTAAATATGTATACTATCTGATTTTGTCAAGTATCAATAAATAAAAATTATTAAATGATAAAAGAATCCCAAGGCAGCATCATATTCTATTAAATATGAACCCATGTTACATGTGATAACAAACGCAAAGACAAATTTCGAGCCAGATATTCAATTTTGGCTTCTGATCGCATGGATTCTCGTCACCACGCGTGTTGTTGTGACCAGATTAATATATAATCTATTTAACAAAATATAATATTCAATTAGACATGAAAAATTAGCATATGTGTTTAACTATATATATCAAATGTATATATTTCATTGAAATAGTAAGTTAAACAAGTTGAGTAAAGAATCAAAACGAAATATTTTTTTGCATGAACCGACATGGATCGTCTTAATCGTTTATTATTATTATTATTATTTTGGAACAGAAAATCTAACATACTCCTAATATCATACGGAACTTAACCGTTCATTCATTGCATTGGAATTTTATAGATATTTATTTTGTATTAAAATAACTATATCTTTAAATATTATTAAAAGAGAAACTTTATGACATCATTTTAAACAATTAGGACCATTGATTGTATTTCGATCATAGATTTTCCACCTTTAGACCACTTTGTGACACCATCTATCAAAGTTTTAGTAAAAACTCTTTTTTCCATCAATTGTTACCATGTCTAAAGGTAACTTACGGTGCTACCTTTAATACTTGTTTAATTTTCATAATATAGTCTTTTATCAAATCCCATAAAATCAATAGCTAAATAATCATAACATTTTACCTCAATTTAATGAAGAATTTAATTTAATGAAGGAAGTAAATGTTAATTCAAACGAGATATATATTCCACAATTAAAAGATTAAATAATATCCTACCTATCAGCTTATACTTTCCTTAAAAATCTCCATACAAATCCATAAATTAAATAGATAAATTAAAATCCCTTAACAAATCGGTAAATAAATTTACATTTAAAGAATTTAAATCTTTATCTCATAAAATCAGGGCAATAATTACCTATTTTTTGGTAGCTTGATAAAGATTACACCTGTATATAATCATCAACAAATCGTTTACTAAATACAGGGTCGGTCCTAATGTATATGGGGTCCGGAGTGAAAAGAAAAAAATGACCCTTTAAAGACAAATAAATATCATAAAGATTCAAAAAAAAAATTATGTATTCTTCACTAAATGCGTACAATTAGCAATAACAAGCAAACCAAATTGTTTATCTTTTGAGCTAGTTTGAGTTTGAACCAACTTTAGACCCTAAAAATCATTTAAGTATTAATTCTTTTATATATATACACTAAATAGCCTAGAAATTTTGGGCCTCTGGAGACATGGGCCTTGGACGGTCGCCCGGGTTGCCTACCTTCTGGATCGGCCCTACCTAAATATCATCTTTTTGCGATTTATCACTTTTTATATATTCCTTTTCCAACTATGTTTTTTCAATTTCATCATCTGATCGACTCATTGCAGTTGGGATACGAATATTCATGTTCCTGTCAACAAAAGTCTAATAACTCAAGTAAGTCCATGAAATTACAACCCTTTATTATGAATTATCTTTTCTATACTGTTTGAATTCATCGTATCATTATCACAAACTTTATTATAATCTTCAGTTAAATTTTTTAATTTTATATTACTAAATTTGTTTATATCAATGGTTTTAGTTTCAAAATCACCATTAAAGTACAAGACTTTACCGGTGTAATGTCACTTACGTTATTTGATCGTAAAGAAACTTCTAGAAAAAACCGCATAAGGGTTGCTTCAAAAGTTTAATTAGATTATCGATATTAACTTCATTTATATAAAACTAATTTTTTCTTTTTGTCCATCTATTTTAATAAGCGTTTATTTTTTTAGGAGGGTAATATCGAGATTTATCCATTTGCTTTGAATGTAATTTTGGGTAAAAAGTTGACAATCAAAATTCAAATTTCACATGATAATTTGAAGAACAAAGTTGATCGTTATGCAATCTTAACGTTCACTGGTGATAATACGATTATTGTTGAATTGGAAAAAAAAAATTAACATTAATCAAGTAACATTCTTCTACGAAGAATACTACACTTATTAAATTTCATTTTTTATATTTTAGTTGATCAACTAACATATTTCTATGTACTACAACTGTAGGCGCCAAAATCCGATTCATTTAAGGTTTTATCGACAGATCGTACTTATAGAGAAGACAAGTCAAAACTGTTCATTCCAAAGCAAGACAAATAATATATGATTTTCATGATTTTGTTTGAGTAGTTGAGTGATTTGAGTACAATTGATTTCATATTATGTTTACATATTATTTGGTTTTTCGGTTTAGTTTTGATGACTTTGTTTCATACTATTTAAATACATTTTGAGTTTTATGAAATGTTTAATTATTCAAACTCTCCTTTTCTACAAGTTTGCGATGTTTTGAAAATATATTTCAGCTTGAGAAATTCAATTTGAAAATATCATAACAATGTACGAATATTTAAATGATTTAACTTTTATTTTATCGATATTATTTAATTATAGTTCGAGAAAAATGTTAAGATTCTAATTAAATTTGGTATAATATATTTTTTTATTTTAATGAAAATATTATAAATTTCTTATTAAGTTTGGTATGATCTTTAATATTTTTGGTATAATTTTTTAGATGTATATTATATTATAATTTTAATTAATTTTAACAAAACATAAATTAACTATATTTGAAATTAATACTAATTAAGAAAATGTTATTGTTATATATTAAAGATGATTATGATTTTTTAAATTATTTTGTCAATAGAATCAAGTTAATTTTGGTATGATTTTAAAATATTTTGGTATGATCTTATTACACTTTTATGTTGATTTAATAGGAAACAATATATATTCTATTTACACATTCTATTGTAGTATCCCACTGAAAATAACATTGCAGAATTAAGAACAATCAACATGAATCAAACGGTAATTGTAAGAACACCAAACGTAAATAATTATGTTTAAGCTTCATTGATGTCTGGAAGGTAATCTCGGTGTACAAAAATAGGAAGTGTAAGAACTCCCTCTCTCTCTCTCTGTCCCTAACACTTAAGACTACAACACTATTTATAGTACAACACGAAAATACACACTCAATTATTTTTACGCCCTTACCATTAGGACACGTGATCGAGACACTATCTGACATGCAGACTACGAGGTTAAATTACAAACATGAAATACTTGTGGGGTAAATGATAACATTATGGTTGCTCTCAAACACCAATCACATGTTTGTAACAACTACCATATAGTGACACAATGTGATAAAATTTTCAAATCATCAAATAAATTCAATCAAGTATTAGACCATGTTATACCCTTATAAGTTTAAAGGATGGAATGTTGTGTCCCTCACATACACAGTAGATTAACTAGAACAATTGTTGGCATTGCATTTTAATACATTATCATTTCATGTGCACTTAATGTTAAATCTCATTGGCTGCAGGGTTAAAATAATGAAACCAATATTGTACAAAGATATCGACTATGTGGACATGTATTGACATGAGTCATCTAGAAAGGTACCATGAGACAATCAAATGTAAAATACCTTATTTTATTTGTACAAAACATACTATCACTAGCTGAATGATAAAACAATGCATGTAAAATGTTTGATTTATGTTGATATTCTTTGATGAAACAATACACAAGAATATCATTAAGAGAAAATTACACAGATGGTCCATTAGGTTTGTGGTTACTTGCACGCTTGGTCCCTAGAAAGAATTTTTAACTCGGACCATCCCCAAAACTATAATTTGTTACCCGCCTAATCCCTCTTTTAACGTTTTCGTTTGTTTAGGTGTTAGTAACCCACATAATGGGGGTATTTTTGTCATTTCACCATTTCAAGTCTCTAAAACCCACCTCATTCATTCTCTTTCTCAATTTCTTCTTCTCACTTATTCCCTTCGTCTTCTTCTCCTAGGCATGCGATCCATTTATAAGTTCGAGAAATTATTATTAATGGAAAAATAGGACAGTAAAAACTGTAGAAATGATTTGCACACCTAAATCACTATATTTGAGATCAAACTTTATGTTATTCTACAAACTCAAATTAGAAATTTTACCTCAAATAAAAGAGTAAATTTTCAATGGTGTCTTTGAAAACCAATTAATTTATCAAGATACCAATAACTGGATTTCGAAAATGATGTGTTGAAATCAACATCTTGCGCATAGCAATAAAAGTCTACGACAAGATAAAAAGAGACCCATGAAGAAAAGAAAGGTAAAAAGTAAAAGGGTATATGAAAACAAACAAATCTTGAAAATAGACTCACCTCTCTTCCATTAAAACATGTACCAAAGAACCCTAATCCAAAAACCAACCAAGAACACAAGAAAAGCAAAACCCACTTGCATTAACAATCAGATGAGCATTTATGAAAAGTAAAAAAGAAAAGTAACCATAAAAAACGAACGTGAAGGTATGCAAAGCTCAGAACTTTAGGGTTTCTATTCAACCCTTAATCAATAATCAAATTACAATTCTGAATAGTTGAAGTATGAGATATATAATGGAAGGAAAGAAAGAAGGGAGTGAGCTCTTTCTTCCAAAATTATGGTGGAGGAGAATACATGGAAAAAGGGAAAGAAAATGGAGTTGGGTCTTTGTGTAATGGAGGAGAGTGAAGGAAAATTTGAGGAATCGAGGGTAAAGTTAAATTTTTGCCACTTTCTTGGTATTATAGTGATCTCAAAGAAAGAAAACATATGGGGCTTCTTTGGTTCCAACCTGTACATCATGGTTTTAGCTTTTAAGGCAACTCATAAAATTTCTTTTCTTGTCTTGCCTCACCATCTCATTTGGATCATCTGGATTGCATTCATCAGGAGAAGAAGACGAAGGGAAAAAGTAAGAAGAATAAACTAAGAAAAAGAATGAAAGGGTGGATATTAGAGGCCTTGCAATGGCGAAAGGACAAAAATGCCCCCGGTATGGGGGTTACTAACACCTAAACAAACGGAAAAGTTAAGAGAGAGACTAGGCGGGTAACAAATTAAAGTTTCGGGGACGGTCCGAGTTAAAAAATCTTTCTAGGGACCAAATGTGTAATTTTCTATATCATTAACCTAAAGCTAGCAAGACGCTAGTGGGGAATATCATAAGCACAACAAAAAATAGGATCAGAAATCAGGGGCGGATGCAGAATTTCATAGTAGGGGTTGCACGGGAAGGTTAGGGGTTGTACAATAGTAGAAAAAATAAAAATTTTAAAAAATTTTGAAAATTTTTCCACTGCGTCCGGAAAATTTAGGGGTTGCCGGTGCCACCCCGGAACCCTCCTAAATCCGCCCCTGATCAGAATTCCAACAATCTCATGATAAGGACCTAGCTTTCCTAACTCTACTTTTACTCTAATTATACAAAGTGGTTTTAATCTCACAAAAAAATATTATTAGAGTTCAACATCTTGCCTTTGAACATCATGTTATTGATGTACCACAATAAAACCTAAATGTAAGTCATAAAGATAGTCTCTAACATGTTGCTTTTTCCACCACCATTTTCTTCATCATGTTTCTTGCACAATTGAAAAAACTCTTCAATGGAAATTATAGTCGTGTGTACATTAGACCAAACATGTAAAAGAGCTATTACCTCCTTAGAAATTAAGCATCTATATTCTTCATAATGTTTGAGTAAGAAAACACAACAAAATGTAAAAGCAAGGAATGATACTACAAAGTATTAATACAATATAATTTAGAAAACAAAAGCTTCAGAATAAACTAGAAAAATATAATGTTGGATCTTAAGTGCTCAGGGCCGAGTGTTTTTTTTCTTTAGCATTTGGGTTTGGCCTTTTTCAAATGTACCAATTATCTTCTTCCGATTTACATTTAAAAAAAATTAACTATTTTCCCGAAAAAATTCTCATTTTCTTTTTCCAAAAGGACCCTCAGATTTTGCAAACTTTTTTGCGTTTACTAACGTTTTTATTTTGGTTCACAATTCTTTTGTTTTCATGTTGTTCTCGTTTATGATGTTCTTGATAACTTTCAACACTAAAATATTGTAACACCGTGAAAATTTACAATCAATTTAAACTTTTCAAAAATAACTCATATTCATTAAGTTATTACAAAAAGGTTTTCAGTTCATTTATTATCAGAGTATCCCAGAAACATCAACATAAAACTGAGGAGCGGTACGATCACGCATTCGCCTTACCACGGTCTCCTGAAGTACCTGAAACAATGCACTGAAACTGTAAGCCTGAAAGCTTAGTGAGTTACCCCCAAAATACCAACCACAATACCACACACATATCATATCATATCATAACAGAACAGCCATGCATATCGAGTCTACAGTGTGACTGGTCCACCTGCACCAAGCCTTCAGTCCACCCGGTTCACTCTCTCTCCGAGTCTACAGTATGACTGGTCCGCCCGCACCGGGCTTTCAGTCCACCTGGTCCACTCTCTGAGTCTACAGTATGACCGGTCTGCCCGCACCGGGCCTTCAGTCTGTTTGGTCCACTCTCCGAGCCTCGACACGTCTGGTCCGCCCTCATGGGTCCTTCAGCCTATCCGAACCGCTCGCCAGGCCTTCGGTTTAACCGGTCCGCCCTGGGTATGTTGGCCTACAACACAAAGCAGGACCCGCCTCAACCCAACCCCAGTCCAACAACCATGTGCACATAAACATATAATCATATAACATCTCACAACTAATCAAACCGATCCAGCATATCACATAACATAGCAACATCCTAACCAGGATACCGACCTAACCGGTCACTAGCATAGCATCATCCTATATACCAGGATATTGACCTTAACCAGGTCTCTAACATATATCATCCTAACTACCAGGATGCAGACATAGAAAAGCAATAACATAACAACAACTACCCGTATTTCCATCTGATAAAGGGTCGGCCTTGGTGCCTTAGACCCTGTTGATATAGTGAGGATAACTCACCTGCAACTGCCGACTTGAAGAAATAAGATCACGCTACTCCGATCACCAGCACGAACTTCACCAATGAACATTACCAATTAACCAAATCCAGTAAACACCAATAGTTACCAAAATACCCCTGGAAGTCAAACTGTTCAACCCTTGGTCCAAGTCAAAGTCCTCAATCAAAGTCAACCTTCCTGGTTGACCCTACTCGTCGAGTCAACCCATTGACTCGTTGAGTTCCTATGCTCAGAAACTCCCATGCCACGACTCAACTCGCCGAGTCGCCCCAAGACTCGTCGAGTCCAACAAGCTCTGAGTCCCTTCGACTCACCGATTCACAACTCAACCAGAAAAGGTTAGGATTCCACGACCAGACTCGCCGAGTCCAAGCACAGACTCGTCGAGTCCAAGGCAATCTTCAACAGACTCGCTGAGTTGTTCTTCCAACTCGCCGAGTCCATGCACATATCCATACAACTCGTCGAGCACACCCATGTGACTCGTCGAGTCTCTTCAGTTCTCATTCCATATAGAGGCTTTTCAAGCCATGCAGGGACTCCAATCCATAGATCCACTCTTTTATAGCCTAACCCTCACATAAAGTTGCAAACTTTACGTGAAAGCAAGGAGATATAAGCCCAAAACACTTCTAGGGCTAGGGTTTAAGACAAAGGGCTTCACCAATGACTCTTAGACAGGAACTTTATGACCTTTTGGGCCATCACAAGTCTAGATCTGAAGTAGCAACTTCAGATCTAAGCCTCAAACTCGAGATACCTCCCAAACAAGCTAATGAATCCCAAATCAACCACCATTCATGAATCAATAATGAAATAGCTTAAGGAGGAGGTTCCTTACCCCTGAAATGTGCCCAAACAGAAGTAGATTCCAGATCTACCCAAGCCCCTTGATGATGACCTCCAAATCCCCAAGCTTCTTACACCAAATTTCTCTTCCAAGCTCTAATTCTTCATCAATGGAGTCACACACACGAGATGAGGGTTTCTGGATCTCAAATGGGTAGCAAAGAGGCTGAAGGTGGGTTATAATGTGCTTTATATAGGGCAAATTCTCGGATTAGGGTTTTTCTCCCTTCAGCACCAACTCGCCGAGTCCAGCTGCCGACTCGCCGAGTTGGTCACTTAACACGTGACCAGAACCGCGACTCGACTCGTCGAGTCTATCCATCGACTCGCCGAGTCGACCTTCCTTATTTACACCAAGAACCCTGAACTTGCACTTCTGAACTCGGGGTGTTACAAATATGATAAAAAAAATATTTAATTTTTTTTAAAACAAATAGAAAGGATATTGTCTATGATTCTTGTTGGCAAAATGAATATCAGAATATGTCTACAATATACTTGAGTCTGATATTTCAACATGTGAAGGACATATGTTTAAGTTGGTTGGTATCTTAGACTCCTTGGAATTTGGAATTTGTCTTTCTAATTGATTCTTAAAACAAGCTAAGATGTCAAGCCAACATAGATCGATAACCTTCATTTGGTATCTGTACATCCTTTAAATAGATTTTGATATATACATATATATATATATATATATATATATATATATATATATATATATATATATATATATATATTGCCAACTAGAATCGAATATGGATCTATTATGGATCAAATCACTTTTAAGATTGAAAATATTTCTACCTCGTAAACATGAAAAAAGCTAAAACTAGATTTCAAGCATAGATTAGAGTTTGGCATCTTATATTGTTTTAAGAATAAATCTAAATGATAGCTTCAAAACTCCGATCTATGTTTGGAATCTAATTCGGTTTTTCTCATATTGTTTGTTAGAAACATTTTCAATCTTATAAATTATTTGATCCATATTGTTGTTGGCAAAATGCATATCAAAATTTATGTATAAAATGCTAAGAGGTGTAGCAGGTGAAGATTAGGGGTATAATCCAACTTGGCATCTTAGTTTGTCTTAAAAATCAAACATAAAGACAACTTTTGAATTTCAAGTGATTTAAGATACCAAGTCAGATTAAACTATCTTCGAGTGTCATAATCTTCGAGAATCATTTTAATAGATATTGATATACATTTTACTAACATTAATCAAATATGTTATTTTTTTCTCTTTGTTTTGATAAAAAGAAAATGTGTGTTTTAATTTTAATGTTGAAAATTATCAAGAAGATGATAATCAGCAACATTAAAAACAAAGGGAATATGAATTTCAAACATAAAAGTTTGCTAAATGTGAGTTTTTTAAGAAAAAATATATCAATGGCTTTTGAAAAAAAATGAAATTATCGGAAAAAAAAGTACGTTATGTGGACGGAGGGATAAACCTGTTAAAACAACAAAATAGTTGAAGAAATAAAAAAAATATTAAATCAAATTTCATCCTAAAAAATTCAATAGAGTTATCCATTAAAAAAAAGTAATTTAGGTTGGATGAGAGTAGAAGTGCAACATTTATGTCAGAGTAAGAGCTGGCTTGGCATGTCACCCACATCATCTAACGTGAATCCAACTATATTTTTGTATTGCTCCTCCATAATTGTCACCTAATCTTATTTACTTTTTTCTCCCTTTGTATTTTATAGCAAAATAAACAAGGATAACAGGTTGAAACATGTTAATGTTTATTATTTAATATTTGTATTATTTTTCTATAAATAATTATAACTTTTAAAAAACACATGTTATACTCAATAATTCGTTTTCAATAAAAAAATTCCAAAATCGTATACATAGAAATACAGTTTAGATGGGTTTCTATATGTTTGAGTTGTTTTCTTTCTATTAGAATTCTATTTATGTTCTTATTGAACCCTTAAAATATTGTTAGACTAAGTTTAACGTGTCGTGACTAATTTATTTTCAGATTCTTTTAGAGCCTTATGTTTGAGATATTAAAAAATAGCCTATAAGCTATTTTTTTAAAGAATTAATCATACTAACAATATAGTTTCTCTTAATTCTTCAAAATACGCCGTTTATTAAATAATAAAAAAAACATTATTGTGCATGTATTTTATCATATTAATTATTTTAATTAAATATTATTTTTTATAAGTTAACAATTAACTTTCTAGTTATCTAATATCTACTAATTTTCAAAACAAATTACTTTAATTTATAATTAACCTACCAAACATAACTAATAACTTTAGAAGCTCGATCTTGATTACACAAAGCTGTGAAAGCAATCGGGTGTGCAAGGACATATTATAATCAATACCAACACGACTATATTCCAACTCTTCTTTAATATGGTCCACATTTGTAGGCATTTATGACGTCCCAAGTTAGTAAGGAGTAAATGTGACATATGTTAGAAAGTAGTCAATAGAGCATGTATATCGAAGAGTTTTAATAAATTCCTACCAAATTACTATTTGATACTAGTGGTATAGGATATATGTTGAAACCAAATCTCATTTCGTAAGAAGTGGTAGTTTGTCTTAATGTGATTACTGTTACACGTCATTTTTAAATAAGAAAAAGTTGTATCAGCATTATTAATTATAATAGATTGCAAAATTGTAGGTAATTTATCTATATGTTTATTGTTACATGTCATTTTCATATGTTTGGAATTGTAAGTAACAATATTATTATAAGTGGAAAACTAGACATATCAAATCGACTAACAGATTATAATATATAAAAAAATTTAATGGGTTGGGTCGATTGACATGTCAACATTTTTGTTTGTTTTTTAAACATTGTTCTAAACATGTTATAAAATTAATTAACTATTTTTGGGAGAAAACAACTTTAGATATTATAAACACTAGAACACTCTTTGGAGGATTTCTTTTTATATAATTTGCTGATTTTCTTTCTTTGACTTGAACCAAAAAGCTTAGGAGGTGATTTGTATGCCTTTAAGTTCTAATCCTAGCATTGCCCACCTCCATGCACGAAAATAGAGCGACTTAGCTTTGGCGTATAGATGTTACCTGGTGGTAAAATTAAGGAATTATGTATTTAAGATCTTCGACATGACAATTATTATTTTTACGATTTAGATTCTAGGAGCTTAACTTGAGATATAAGTTGAAGTTAACTAATAACATTTTAGAATCATGGTGAATACATGAAGTAATATGTGTTAGTGCATCAAACATCGGTATGACATGAGCAAATAAATGTCTATATATGTTCGAGTCTCTATTTTCTCCATAAGAGCTTTTTTGGAGAGTAAACCAAAGACTTTACATATATCTTAAATGGTATAAAATCGGATGTAAGACCCGGTTTCAAATAGTTTCATTGTTCGGGGCCGTGGCCCAGTTATCAGTCATCATAAGGCTTTGGGCCTTGGGGAAGGAAGGATTTTGCCCATCTTGGATGTGAGTGTTATGGTTTAAGTGATCCAAGTGTTCGATGGTGTCTTTGGATACCAAGGGCATAATCGTAATTTGATAACTCGATCTTTTATTAATATTGGATTTACGTTCTGTAACATCCATAAAAATCAAGTCAATTTAAAACTTTTTAAATATCCAAAATACTGTTAATTATTACAAAGCGTTTTCAGAATAGTTCAAGCACCAGAGTTCCCAGAAATCGAAATCATAAATTGAGGAAGTGTATGGTCACGCCTTCGCCTTCCCGCGGTCATCCGTTGCACCTAAAACAATAATCGATAAATGTAAGTTCGAAGGCTTAGTGAGTTACCCCCAAAATACCCAGACACACAACAATACACATACAATAACAAACAACATACTATGGGTCCAATCATCCATCGGGATGGAATACCCCGGGCCCTTCAACCATCGGGTTAGAATGCCAACACGCTATGGGTCCAATCAACCATCGGGTTGGAATACCTCAGGCCCTCAACCATCAGGTCGGGATGCCCACATACTATGAGTCCAATCATCATCGGGATGGAATACTATCGGCCCACAACCATCGGGTTGGAATGCCCACACACAATACATATATAACATATACTATGGGTCCAATCATCCATCGGGATGGAATACCCCAGGCCCCTCAACCATCAGGTTGGAATACCCCAGGCCCTCAACCATCGGGTTGGAACTCCCACATACTACGAGTCCAATCATCCTTGAGATGGAATACTCTCAGCCCACAACCATCGGGTTGGAATGCCCCCATAACCAATCAAACATGTGCACCTATATCAGATAACCATATAACATCCTATGAAGACAACATACTAGGGTCCTATCATCCTCGGGATGGAATATCCTCAACTACCAATCAGTCATGTGTACATATAACATGTAACCTCCTACCAGCATACAAATAGTCAGACCAAACTATAGGCCACTAAGCATAACCACATCCGATCTAACAGATCATACTAGCATATAACCATCCTATCTACCAGGATACCGAGCTAACATATCACAATAGTAACAATCCCAAATAACAAATACAAGGGCCGACCTTGGTGCCTTAGACCCTTAAATACAGTGAGGATAACTCACCTCGCAATGTCAAATCCGAATTGAAGAATCACTTTCCCGAATCACCGTCCCGCCAAGAATCCCGAACTATCCAAAATAACAAATGCTAAGTCAACATATGGGCTATCAATCTTGACTAAAGGATCCATATAGTCCAGTTTGCCTTTTCTCTAGTTTGGGTCAAGGCTCAATACCAAAACCCTGGTCCACAAGTCCACATATGCAAGGCCCATTATTGGCCTGATTTACCAAATTGGGCCTCATTCCAAGATCCATATTCAAAACTGGCCCAAAACACCATATTCATAAAGTCCAGCAAAGGTCCAAATCCAACTAGTCCATAAATAGCCCAAACCCTGAAGCCCAAATAACAAAACCCAACAAAGGACATACGTTGGGCGTACTCCTCTGGTACGTTGGGCGTACTTCGCCTTATGTTGACCACCAACGGGGTGGTTGACCCAGTACGCTTGGCGTACTGGATTTACGTGGGGAGTACGCGAGTTGCTCTTAAAACTCTAATAAGTGCTTAATAGCTTTAGCACTTAAGCCCAAATTTCAGATCCATCGACCAAATGTGCCTTAGAACCATAAAGTCTTGAACTTTATCCCTTTGGTCGTCTAAAAAGATCTTAATACATGGTCTTAATCCATTAAGACCCTTCTACTACATGCATGGGACACCTTCAACCATTTGGACATCATTTTTATCACTTAGGACCCTTCTTAGAGTCTGAAAAAGATAACTCATTTCGTCCAAATCATAACATGCACTAACTTGAGGACTTTAGGACAAGAATGTTTCCATAAAGCTAGAATGGCTAGATTTATGACATACATGCATAAAGTTTGAAGCTTTTTACCTTCTGGAGCTTCTAGGGCACCAAACAACTTCAGATCTACAAGCTTAATCTTTATCTCCAACTCCTTGACGCAACACCTTTTTCTCAAAACACTCACAATACACTCTATAAGATCACACACTCAAGGAAATGGCTAGGGTTTGGGGAAAATGACTCTAAGCAGTAGAGACTGAGGTCAGGGAGGGTTATGAGCTCATAAGGTGGTTTATATAACACTCAAACCCTAAATATTAGGGTTTCCTTCTGTCATGAGTACGCCCAGCGGCCAGCGTACACAAGTGTATGCCCAGCGTACTAGGGCGCGCCTAGTACACTCAGCATACCCTTATGTACGTGCATCATACTCCTCTTGATCCCAAAATTGCAATTTAGCCCTTAGACTTTTCATGGCTTCACCCTTCCATCCCCAGGGACTATAAATGACAAATCTTGGGATGTTACACGTTCGGTTGGTTTTCAGGCTAAATAAAGCTGATAGAAGTGTAGGGCTTCTTGTTACCTTTCCGTGAATATAAATAACGTCGAAAACGGATAAATGACGTAAAAGTTATGACCATTTAAAGTTAGAGGGGTTTTGGGCCGAACCGGGTACGCAGGGCGTACCCGATGGGAACGCATGGCGTCCAAGGAAAATTGGACGCGGGTTAAGGTAGGAACATTGGGCATTCCTCAAGGGAATGTTGGGTGTTCGTTGGGCAGATTTAAAACTCATTTTAGGGTTTGACCCCTTTATAAGCATCATTATGGACCCAAACCTCTTCCATTCTTCAACCTCCATTCACTCTAACCCTAAGAACGAAACCCTATCCCAAATTTGTGTATTTCTTGAGCTTCATGGTGATTTTTGTGTATTTTGGTGCTTGAAAAGAAATAAGGAACTTCTTAAAGAGTCAATGCTTGACTTAGAGCTTTTGGATCCAAGCTTTGCTCACCTAGATCTAACTTCTAGAGGTATAAAGTCTCAACCTTGACAACTCTTTCATGTAGATCTAGCTAGTTGGTTTTGGTTATGGTTTTGGTCCCTTTGTGGTGGTTCTTATGAGTAGAAGTTACTCCAGAACCTTTAATCTTCATATTTGGTCCTTGTTGGGGTTATGTAGTCTTAAAGTTTGGATCTTGATGAGTATAAACCTTTCATGCATGTTTTGGTGGTCTTTTGGTATAGTTTGGGACTTAGGGTTTTGATTTGGGTCCCATTAAGTCTTGCTAAGTCATAAAGTCACGAACTTTATGACTTAAGAAGTCCTTTTGAATCATATATGGAAGTTGGACTAAGGTCTTAAGGTAAAAGCTTGCATATTGGCCTCTTTATGGAGTTAGAAATCTTGAAATCATGATTAGGTCCTTTTGGACCATGCAAAGGTTCCAAGTTGAAAACTTTATGGGTTTTAGTAGTTTTATTATATTAAGGTGAGTGATGAAACACTAGAAGAATCTTTTTAGAAAAAAGATTCAGCAGCGAAGTTTTGACCACGGAGTTCTAAGTTTTCACTAGAAACTCTGTAAGTTAAGCTACTGTAACACCCATAAAAATCATGATAAATTTAAACTTTTAAAGACCAACCAATTTCACAAATTTTTTACAAACATAGTTTCAAAAGCATTTCAACATCAGAGTTCCCAAAATCATAAGTCCAAAACATGAGGATGTGTATGGTCATGCCTTCGCCTTCCCGCGGTCATCTGAAGTACTTGAAATGTAACCCAAAACTATAAGTCAACGCTTAGTGAGTTCTCCCAAAATACCAACACATATCCAAATAACATAAATATACAATAACAGCATGTAATGGGCCCACAGCTAAAAGTCCAAATTACCGTTGAGCCCGCAACATAAGTTTGGCTTGCCCTTGGGGCCCACAGCTTATGTCTGGCTTGCTCCCCGACCGGATAAGTCCTTGGACTGAATACCATCAAGCCCTCAATATGAGTTTGGTATGCCCCACCCGACCCTCAGCTCGTATCTGGAATGCTCATGAGCCCTTAGTATGAGTCTGGCATGCCCTACTCAACCCTCAGCTCATAATTGGAATGCTTTGGGGTTTGTTGGCTACCGAACGGAGCAGTACAGCCTCAACCCAACCCAACAAAATATGTCAATATATAATAGATAATAAACATAAATATATGATCATGCAACAAAGTCACAGGTAGTCCTACAAATCTACCAGACTAGCATATCAACAACTAGCATAAGCATGCATATTTATCTCTAACTTCGATACTCAACTCTCCAACTGGCATCTAAACCCACCAACTACCAATTCCATCAAAATACCAAAAATACCCTCAATAATCAAATTTGGTCAAAGTCAACTGGTCAACCCACTAAGTCAGTCGATTCAACTCATTTGGGCTGACCCAGTGCGAGTACACAGGGCGTACTCCAGAGGAACGCATGGCGTACACGAGGCCTCGCAGATTGACCACCATCGGGGTGGTTGACTGAGTACGCAGGGCTTACCCTTGCATCCTTAAAAATCCAGTAAATGCTTAATGTCTTAAGCACTTAAGTCCATATTCCAGTTCCAAGGCTCAAATACACTCTAAAGTCATAAAGTTTCCAACTTTATGACTTTACAAGTCCAATAAGTGCTTAACTCAAGGTCTTAATCCATTAATACCTTTCACAAGATGCATAGAGCAATTCTAACTAATAGGACTTCATTTTTATGGATTAGGACCCCTCTTAGGGTCTGAAAGGACAACTCAAATCGACAAAAACAAGTTGTGCATAAGATGAGACATTTGGGACCAAAAAGTAACATAAAACCCCCTATTTCTAGATCTACAAGAGTGGAAGACAAAGGTGCAAGCTCTATACCTTAGGAGACTTGCAAATAAAGAATAAATCCCAGATCCAAGGTGCTTCTTCCCTCCAAGATGAGTTTGGTTCCTTCCTTCTTCTTCTAAGCACACAAAAACACACTTTAATGCTTGAAATGGCTTCACAAGGTGGTTCTAGGGTTACAATCACGAAATAGAGGATGGAGGTTGTTAAGGTGAATGGAAATGAGGCCATAATGATGCTTAAATATCTGCTAAACCCTAAAGATTAGGGTTTCCTCATTTATCAAGTACGCACTGCTTACATAGATGTATGCCCTAGTACGCTCAATATACACACTAGTACGCATGACGTACTCCTCACTGCCAAAATTACGAAAATGCCATTAGGGCTCCAATGTACATTTTCTTGGACTAAGGGACCAAAATGCAATATAATAAAATTATAAGGTTGAAATTAGAAGTACCTTAACATTGGGATGTTACAGGTACACCTATTATGCTTTAAGTGTAACTTATGTTTAAATTCATTATCGTTATTATAACCTATAAACAAGATTTATCTGTGATTCCAAGTCGTTATACTGATTGATCTACTTACATGAATGATGACAAGGCTATATTTAGTGAGGTGTTTAAAGTGGGATTTCCAAACAATATACTTTGTATACCAGACGGACCCTACTTTCGATATGATCTTACCTGGTTGTCCCTTATCAGCTATAGATCAGTGAATCAATGATGAATCTAGACTAATAATTAGTTGCAATCAATATTATACTAAGACTTAGTGATAATGATACTAGGTTATGTCAAAGGAAAAGACAGTTGTGATAAGTGAAGCGTTGTCTAAATTTCGAGTTGGCACTTTAACAAGTGAGTGCATAGTTACTTTCATCGTACACATAGATATGAAGTATATAAGATAAATTACATGCTATATGTGCCTTTTATCTGTGTTCCTGAATCTATGTGAGATGAACGATTTATACATGTTTTACTTGATTTAAACTGTATATGTATTTTATACCTATAAATATATTGGGTGAAGATGGGTAAATCAAAGATGATATAGATGATGAAAGATGAAAGATGAAATAAATGATGAGAGACAGTTATTTTTAAGATGATCCAGTCGTCTAGCGGAGTATAGATGATGACCACGGACTATTCTAGACAGTCTAGTGGAACATTGGCAGGCTCGTAACCTGTAGGTGTTTTTGATCTAAGTGATCACCAAGTGTACTCCATCCCCTTCATTGTTGTTTTACTGACATATATTGCTGAGGAATCCCCAAAGCATTATTGTCTATCCCGAAGATAATCCTTAGGATAGGTCCCTTAAATTAGATGATTTAGGGACATAAACTGAGGAAAATGGGAACGGGTAATCGGGTTGAATGATTTGATGAAAATAAAGAATTTAAATATTGTGGGTTGAAAACCCTATGTGCTCACCAGGCTCCCAAGCACGACCCACTCAGTCTCTTGTATTACAAGTAATGGTACAAGAACACATGTGTGACGATCAGATGAGAGATTAATGGATTATAGGTCAGTAGAATAACAGACGTTTGTAAGACATATGTTATTTCCGTTTATGGTTATGTATTGTATTGACATTGATATCCTAACGTTTTTAATATAATAAAAATAAATTCTTCGAAAATGCTTTGATAATATCTTTATTATATATGGGAACAAATTCCTTAATATTATCCTTCAAAAGGATAATCTGATTTTAAATAAAGCATAAAAAAATCAGTCTTTTTTGACCATGAAATTGGGGATGTAAAACATATACAATGCATACAAGCATCAAGTATCTAGGCTTATAGCACTTTAGTTGTTTTTGCCATCAACTTGACTTGTGGGTGTCTAGACTTGCATCATCAACGCACCCATTGACCTTTAGCGTAAAGCCAAAATGCTCGCATCTTGTCATTTCGCTCAAAGTTGGAACGTCTCAGCCCTTATCATAACATGTTGACACATAAAGATAAAAAAAAAAACAGCATTACAAGTAACACACTAACAAGTCTACCAGTCTCACAACATATTACCACATAATAGCATACTATAGCCTAACCATATCCTAGCATACAAGGATATCCTCATTCTAATAAAAGAATATGTTTAATCTCCTATTGATAAGTGTCATATAATTAGAGCTCCTCATTAATGTTAAATATCACCAATTATGCCATTGTCAACCTATTAATTATCCAATTTAAATTTCAAATTTTAAATTTCCACTATAATTACACTAATTAATAATTGATTATCCATTTTAAATTTTAAATTTTAAAGTTTCAACTCTAATTATATTAAATTCATAACATTAGACTGAAAAATAAAATAAAATTAATACAGATTATAAGATGATATAACTTCAAGTATTTATTTAAATCAACAATTATAATTTTATATAATAAATTATTTTTTTCTTAAGTAATAATTTATTTAAAATAATTGATTAATAATTTTAATTTTTTAATATGAAAATTTAATTAATTTTATAACCGTGTTTCTCACGGGTTATAAACTAGTATATTATAGTATAAAGTATAGTGAGAAAACTCACTAAGGATATTTCTCAGACGACTAACAACTATCCAATTGGCGAACAGGCGTGCCAAACACGTATTAACCTATAATATTATAATTGATCAATATCTATGGAATTCTAATAACAAAAGCAAGATCCTTCACTAATCCTAATAATATTGAATGATCATTAAATAAGGATTAGCTAGTTAGGAGGTAGGATCATTCCTGCATACAACTTTTCTGAAATCCAACAACCTTCGCCAAAATGTATAATAACTGAGATTAATGATCAACCTAATACATAGGTTTGTAATAACGGTAACGGGTATTCTTCATATTAGTTATAATTAAACGAAATTGTAACTTACTCGATTGACGAACTCCAAATATCCTCGAGCAAAACTTTAACGCTTACTTCTTATCTTTCCAAGACCTCCAACATTTTGCTACCGATACTATTGAAACTATAGAATGAGAAGTCGAATCACGAGGGATCAAAATGATCGAGTGTGAGAGAGACATCCCCAAGAGAGAATGGTTCAAGAAACGGGGAGGGCTAGCCTCCTATTTATAGTGGTCCTCGGGAGGCACACCATGCTTTTGTAAGGTCCCCGGTGCTGCTAGGTGTGTTGGTGGTTGGTACGAGGCTTAAGTCTCCAGGTGCCACGTGGTACATTCTTGTGGTTCCATGTCACCCCTTGCATGTATTTTTTTTCGCATTCTGCGATAAATCGTAACTTTCGCATTTGAGTTCCGTTTTCAACATTCATCATATCCCAGGATTCGTATTTACGTGTACTACAACTTTCCTTTAGATCTTAATAGTTACTTCGCAGTCTATCTTCACTTTATGTAACACCCTGACTCTCAGGTATTAATTTTACAGCTTTATTTACATCTTAAAGGGGTCTACTCGACGAGTCGGATGCCCTAACTCGTCGAGTAGGAACGAAATCAGCTGCGTGTTTTAAGTGGCCAACTCGACGATTTGGAGGACACGACTCGAAGAGTTGGAGTCGGTGGATGAAACCCTAATTTCCAGGGTATTACACCATATTTAAAGGGTCATTAGCCTCCCTTGGCCTCCCTTACAACCCCCTTGAGCCCAAAAACCCTAATTCGTGTTTACTCTCCATATTTGTGTGTTTTAAGCTTGGAAGGTAGTGTTGGATTAATGTCTAAGTCCATAACTATGATTGGTATATACTTGACCCGATTTGGCATGGTCCATTTGGGTTGCATGACATCAGAACAATTTGGATAGACTTTTGTGAGAAAATGATATTTATGATTTATTAATATATTATAACTTCTAATATATTAATATGAAATCATACTATTTAATTAGTATTGATCAAAAATTAATTCGGCATTAATTTTGTGATCAAAAGACACTAATTAAATATATGAGGATTGATTGTGTAAATCATTCATTCTTATATATGTGGGCTTATGATCCATAGTTCTTCTTGTTGGGCTAAACCCATGGATACTCTCTGGAGGTTTTAACCCATGGAGCATGAAGAATATGGAAAGTCATGAGTTACATGGTGTAACCCTAATAGCCACAACATATAAACACCCCATAGCTCAAGAAATCGGCCCTAAGGATCGAGATGAGAGGGCTAGCCGATTTTGAGCATCAGAACTTTTCTCTCAAGTTATTCCAAGATTTTGGTGGTGTTGTGTGAACCATTTGAGGTGTCACACTTGGGGCACTAGGCTCTTAAGCTCCCTAGAATCAAGCTACAACAAAGAGGTATGTTATCCTAACTAGTATCTTGCAGTGTTTATGTCAATTACATGCTAGTTATAGGTTTAATACATTGGAAACCATTTGCATTTATAATTAGTGAAAACATAGATCCAAGGTATTTAGGGTTGTATGTGCACCATAGGATGTTGTAGTATACTAAAATCAATCAGTGGTATCAGATCCAATGCTTGTTTTCAAGTTATACTTGCTGAAATGGCTGAAAATCGAAGTTTTTTTATGTCTGTATAGGGAACTCGACGAGTCCATGTACAAACTCATCCAACTCATCATTTTTGTTCTTGCACTCGGCGAGTTGGAGCCCCTGACAGCATATCTTCGAGTTTTAAGGTTGGGATTGGACTAGAATCATTACTCTAAGCTGTTTTTGAACCTATAAACATGTCTTTGATGTTGTAATGTTTATTCTAATCCAATTCAATAGATAATTGTCAATAGATTCATGTTCTGTATTAGTTTAATGGTTAGGCTAATTATATGAAAATTGTTTGATATGAATTATCTTGTTCTTATGAGTTGGCTTAGATTAATAGAAAAATTATGTGATAATTTGTTTTCGATCCAAATTGATCTAAATGTTGTTCATAAAATGTGTTTTTGTTACTTGTCCTAAGTTGTATGAAAAGTCTCATTTATGATTTTAAAACTCATAAGATTTCCATAAGTTATAAAAATGAAGAGTCTCATTTTTTTAAATGCTTTAAAGTCTTCCATAACTTGTCCTCAAGTTATGGAGCTTGTAGATTTTTTCATTAAAACTACTTTAAACTCATAGGTTATGGAAACCAAAAGTTGTTTTGAATTGTTCAAAACTTGCCCTCGAGTTTTGGAATTTGTTAAGTTTCCCCATACGAATACTTTAATTCCACGTTAAACCCATAGAATTTTAAAAAAGTTAAAATTCAACCCTTATACTATTATAATATTAATAGTTAATAGTTATATATGTATAAGAACAAAGTCAGTCTTACTGTTAGTAGGCCTCATTCACAAAGCCGGTCTATAAGGGGGGGGGGGGGGGGTGGTATAAGGTTACTACCTATAAAATGGCAGTTTAATGGGTGTCCACTCTCACCCACCGCTTCCTTGACTGGTAGAGGGTCGTTAGCCGAATGGGTTTGACAGGACATTAACTCTCCCTTCATTAAAAGTATAATGATAATCACTAAGTAACTAAACACTTATAAATTCTCAAACTTAGTTACTTAGGAAAATGTGAATTTGGTGCTAACCTATGAAATTGCACTTTGTACCTTACCAAGTCGTTGGTGGAGCGTGTGTGGGTAAACGACACACTAACATGGACTATTAAGAGTGGAAAAGGGTAATTTAATGTTTATCATAGATTGGTGGAGCACGTTTGGGTAACCGACACATCGATTAGGTGATAAAAATTAAAGGGTACCAAGTTAATTTGCATGGTTATTCACACCTTATTTGTGATCCTCGACATCCCAATCACAAACTTGAGAGGGCACAATCGAGATTTAAACATGCCATTGAAAAGTTCAATGAATCTCAAAGGATCTAGGAGTTTCAATTCACTTAAGACCTAAAATTCTTTTTTGTTTTTCATGGTGGAAATTGGTAAATCGTCATTTACCTACCTTCAAATATTTTATTGCTTGGATTACGACATCCCTCTTCCAAGTTATAAAATATTGTGTTGGGTCCTAGCCTTAATATTTCATATTGGGTGTTATATTAATGACTTAAATCAACTAACTTGAATTTCTCCCATTGTATATGTCTGGTTCAGACAACTATGATATTCCCAAATCTCTTGGAAAAAGCTTTCCTAATGAAGATGATGTCTCGTGGTTGGATCATGGAAATCATACTTCTCTTCCTCCACCTCCTCCAAATGATTCTACCTAACCCACAAGTTTAAAGACTTGAATAGGTCAAGGTCACTTAAGCCCTATTGGCAAGTCTATGTGCACTCACATCTTGGAGATGAAGTCACATATTGACAGGCTGGGAGAGTTGGGTGTCAAAGTCTCAAGGAAGTTGGCTGTTGACTAGGTTCTTCAATCACTTCCTAAGTCACATGGTAAGTTCTTTAAGGATTACTGTGTAACAGACTATGACATGACCCTTAATGATCTTACCTATTTGCTTGTTGCTGTTGAATCAACAATGATTTAGGGCACTGGTAAAGCAAATTTGATTGGAAGATCAACTTCCCAAACTTACATGGACATTGACAATGGTGATATTAGAAGTTCATAAAAGCTTTCTCTTCCCAATGGAAAGGGATCGATCATAGTCAACCCGGTTGACCACATGGTAAAAAGAAAGGCTAAGTCTGAGATAGTCTCGTGTACCATTCCCAAAAGGTCCATATGTTTCTTTTGTCAAAATAAGGGGCATTGGTTGCAAAGCTGCCCAATTTACCTGAAAGTCCATAAGGATGGTAAAAGTCAACAAATTTAACTATGCTTCAGGTAAAATCCATTATCTGACTCTATTAAGTTCCTATTTGAAGATTCTTAATACATGATGTGACTAGGTCACATTTTGATGTTTTGTAGAATCGAAGAAAGGAAGCTTAAAGGAAGTGTAAGCTAATTCTAATCGCGAAGAGATGGATTTCGATTGCATGGTTCGAAGATCAAAATTTTGAGTTGCTACTTAAGAGTTATGATATTTTGCTTAAGAATAGATAACAAAAAGTTTTTCATATGGATTTGCATTGTAAGGATAAGTTTTTCCGCAAGTTTTAAATAAAAGAAAAGTTTTGATTTTATTTATTTTAAATCTCCTTACAATGGCATCATTTGAAGGTATCAAGTTGTTACCTTGATATCCTTCTAGCTAGACCCTTCTATATTTGAATTTTGGGGCCATTTTAGCATGTTGGTGTTTCATTTCGGGTGATGAACCAAGATCTGAAGTTGCAACTTCAGATCTAGGCTCATCTTGGTCCTTATAATCATAAAGTTTCAGCCTTTAGCATGATAGTGCATTTCCATTGCCTAGAATCTCTTCTTTAGCTTGGTTTTGGCTCCTAAGACCTTGCATGCACGTAAAGTTTGCAACTTTACGTGATAAACATGCCTTGGGAAGCATGATCTACAATATGGATCTTTGCAGTAGCTTAAAATCGTCTGGATGGAGAAAGGACTGAAGGGACTCGACGAGTTGCATGGCCAACTCGGTGAGTCCGATGAAGATTGTCGTGCAAGGATTTCTGCATGGACTCGACGAGTCTGTAGGATGACTCGACGAGTCAGCTAAGGTTTTCCCGACATTTGGACATGCATGAACTCTGCGAGTTGCAGGGAAACTCGATGAGTCAACGGGGGATTTCACGACTTCTCGAGTTCAGGAAGGACTCGACGATTCGGTGAACTGCACTCAACGAGTCGGGTCAACATGGACTGTTGACCTTGAACATTGACTTGGACTTTGACCAAGGGTTGACTAGTTAACTTCTGGGGTATTTTAGTAAATTGGGAAATTTATGGAAATGGTCATATGGTAAATATAGGTGGTGGAGTTCGTGGCCATGTTTCGAGAGTTTGAGATCATCACTTCGATTCTACAGTTGAGAGGTGACTTTCCTCACTATACTCGAGGGTCTAAGGCACCAAGGCCGACCCTTTTGGATTGTTATCCTGATATGTTATATGCTCGAGTATTGTATGATCCGTTAGATCAGTATCCTGGTAGATAGGATGTTATATGTTGTTATGATCCATTAGATCAGTATCCTGGTAGATAGGATGTTATATGTTGTTATGATCCGTTAGATCAATATCCTAGTAGATAGGATGTTATATGTTGCTATGATCTGTTAGATCGGTTTGTCAGTCTATAGACTGTTATGTGATTAGATGATATATGTGCACATGTTTGATTGGTGGTTGAGGCTTATATGCTTTGTGCAAAAGCCAATAGACCTAGGCATTCCAACCCGATGGTTGTGGGCCGTGAGTATACCATCCCGAGGATGATTGGACTCGTAGTATGTGGGCATTCCAACCTGTTGGTTGTGGGTCTGGGGTATTCCATCCCGAGGATGATTGGACCCGTAGTATGTTGGCATTCCAACCGGATGGTTGAGGGCCTGGGGTATTCCAACTCGATGGTTGGCTGGACCCATAGTATGTTGTTCGTGATTATATGTATATTGTTATGTGTATGGGTATTTTGAGGGAACTCGGTAAGCTTTAGGCTTACAATTTCAGTTTTGGTTTCAGGTACATCAGATGATCGCGGGAAGACAAAGGTGTGATCGTACAACTCCTCATGTTTATGACCTTGTTTCGGGGTTACTCTGATATTATACTATTTTGAAAACAAATTTTGTAATGCTTAATGGTTTTGAAATGTTTTAAAAAGTTTTAAATTGGCTTGAATTTTATGGTTGTTACACTTTATATGTTATAAAGATTATATTGTGAATGACTTTGCGAAATTCATATATTCTTCATACGAGTTCCGTTCTCGACATTCTTTATATATACCGTTTCGTATTTACGTCGACATCAAATCTCTTTTATATTACTTTGGCTAAAAAGTAATATATTTCCGTTTCGTATTTTATAATAAATACTGACGCAATACGTTGTAACGTGTAACTTCGAAAAATCATAATTTCTTCATATGTCATCAGATTTTGCGATCTTTATACTCACGGTTTCGTATTAACGTCTACTAAAACTTTCATGGTTATTACTTTGGATTAATAGTAATATATTTCCACTTTGAATTTCATAAATAAGCGTTTATATTAAATTATAGTGTAAAGTGAAAATGAGGTGTTACGATCTACAACCCTGATCCGGAATACGTCTTGGGGGGGGGGGGGGGGGGGGGGGGGGGGGAGTTACCTTATAGTAAGCTATTTTTATTTATAAAAAGAAATATTATACTTAGAGTAGCCATTGTGTAACATATGTTTTGTATTTGAATAAATAGTGCAATATGTAAGGTTAAATGAAATAAACGAGTGAAATTAGAGTAAAAAAAGGTTAAACAAGGGTTCACGACCAAACAGGTTAACGAGGGCGATGGTGATCTTGCAATTCGGGGGCAGGGTTGGGAGTTAGGAAGTGGAAGAATTCAAGGGCAGGGGTCGATGGCTATGAAGCGGAAGAATTCAGGGGCGGGTCGAGCCAAGAAGTCTAGTTCTCACACCTTTTGGTATCGTTGGCATCCCTAGCAAGGGATGTTGCCCGTGACCCTTATCATTCGTCATGGTCAGGACCAAACTTGTCTTATACAAATACTATCTACATCACCCAACTTGTATTAAATCACAGTTTGAGTCTCCTTTAACATTCATATAATTCTCCATTACTCTAATTTGTTTGGTGATATTAAAATCACTTATATAACATGGATGAGTAAACGCCGAATGTTCATTTCATTTATTATGTATATTGAGGGTCATGCTATGTGGGTTCCAGGGACACTTATCTATATGTTCGTGGATTGTTATAATTATGACATTATACTCATTATTTGTCTCACAAGTTTTTATAATTGTTAGTTACCCTTTTGGAATATCGTTGAGATTCCATACGAGATGAAAATGGAAATTGTGAATGTTGACATCATCAAGTCTCTAGAATTTGTAGAAACATTCAAATGGAAGGCTACATTTCAATTACATGTCGACTCCCATTTTTTACTTCAAATTTTACTCTTGCATTTGGTAAGTTGCATTTGCATATTGAATGTAATTATTCTAATATATAATTGTGGTTGTATAAATCTTTTTCAGTTTAATTAATGTCTTACTTTGTTAGAGATATCTAATAATTAGAATAAAAAGGATGTTTCTTAGAAGATTTAACTTGAATAACTTTGATTTTGATCAAACTTAAGCACATCATTCGAACTTCAAGCTAGTCCAGCAAATCTAAGGTTAGTTAGACAAATTATGATCAAATGGTCCAACACATGACAATGAGATGTGACTTTGACCACACAGACGCACATGAAAATAAAACTACGTAAAAACAAAACAAAATGGTTATATACTCAAATGTAGGTACCAAAAGAATAAAAAGATCAAAAAATCGACCCGTTTTTCCTTCATAAAAAAACAAAAAAATTAAGAGAAAGTACAAACTTATGGAATCCACTTTCAAGAAAACCAGATAAAATGAGCCAAATAACATGGAATTTCTGTCACATACAGAATTCCAAACCCTGATAAAAGAAGAAGAAAAAAAAAAAAATTAATAATCTGACAGTAAATATAAGACATCCATAACCAAAGACGGTTGTCTGTCATGGTTGGCTGAGCTTTGTACAGATTTATGAACCACTTTAAATAGTCCAGTCTTATTCACTACCACCCACACTCTTTAATTTCTTCACCAGCTTCCTTCATACCTTTTATCTTGAAGTTATTACTCATTTTTTGTTAAAAATTTTAAAAAAGAAAAAAACGAAAAGACAAAGAGAAAGAGAAAATTGTTATAAAGTGATGAAATAAATGCTTAAAAAGCTTCAAAGATTTAACTGGATTTTATAACCCAAGATTTGAATTAAGCAAATTGTGTGTGTATGTATAGTGTAGAAGGTATTTATTGGGGTTAACAAAGCTCTGATTAACTTCACGTGTAGACTCATCCATGTGTCCGTGAGTCTTTACAAACAACTACTTCAAGAAACACACACATACACACACACAGGAAGCCATATTAGATCCATTGCATAATCTCTCTGATCCAACTCAAGAACCAGTTCCCATGGTGGGTTTTGATTCTTGCTTTGTTTCTTCTACTGTTTTTGTGTTCTTGAAGATGAAAAGATGTGGACTTTTTCGGTCAAATCGGAAATCCTTCGATAATGACATATAATTTGGGAAGAATTTTGTTAAGGGCCCCTTTTTCTCTCTCTCTCTCTCTCTTTCTTTCTTTCTTTCTTCCCCAATCATTCATCCATTCATTACCACAAAAGGAAGAAAGAAATCGCTAGATTTTGAGCTGTTTCTCCCCTTATTCAAACCCCATTTTCGATTAATCTAAGCGAAAAGGTAAGTGTCTTTTTGTATGGATCTTTAATTGAAAAAACCTTTTGGGATTTGCTTTCAAGGAGTTCAAATACGCACCCGGATGAGATGAGGCGAAATGGGGGTGTTTTCTTCGTTTGTTTGGTTTTTTTGTGCTTTGAATGTGGATTGAGTGATGATAGAGAAGCACTTTTGGCGTTGAAATCATCGATTGATCCGTCGAATTCTCTTCAATGGATTGGAACCGATTTCTGCAAATGGGAAGGAGTTAGAGAATGCTTGAGAGGCAGAGTGTCGAAACTTGTTCTTGAAAATGTGAATTTGAGAGGGACATTGGATTCAAGGAGTCTTAATCAGTTGGATCAGATTCGCGTTTTGAGTCTTAAACAAAACTCCATTTCGGGTGAAATCCCAGAGCTTTCTGGATTGGCGAACCTCAAATCACTCTACCTTTCTTACAACAACTTCTCCGGCGAGTTCCCGGCGTCTCTCACCACCCTTCACCGCCTCAAAACCATTGTGCTCTCAGGTAATCGTCTTTCCGGCGACATTCCTGACTCGTTGCTCAATGTACAGAGACTGTATATTCTTTACTTGGATGACAATAGATTCACAGGAAAAATCCCACCTTTGAATCAGAGTGGGCTAAGATATCTGAATTTGTCAAGCAACCAGCTTTCCGGCGAAATCCCGGCGACCCCCGTCTTGGTTAGATTCAACTCGACGTCATTTACCGATAATGTTGATTTATGTGGCGATGCGTTTGGTATCCCATGCAATATTGCTCCATCCCCGTCTTTTAGCCCGGCGAATCCGACCCCACCCAGCACAAGCAAATCGCACAATCGCCGGAAAATCAAGAAAATAGTTATAATAGCCGGTTCGGTTGGTGTGTTTTTGTTATTATGTGCTGTAATTGCATTGTTAGTTATCTGTTTGAAAAAGAAGCAAAAGAAGGCGCCGGAGGTGGGAGCAAAAGGAACTGAAGCAGTCTCGGCGGTGGGTGGTGCTGGCGGAGGCGCCGCGAGCAGTAGTGGGAAAAATGGGGGAAGTGGGTTGACACCAGAAGGCGAAGAAGGTGGTGGGATGGGGAAATTGGTGTTCTTTGGTGGTGGAGATATGCCGGAAATGAGTTATAGTTTGGAGGATCTGTTGAAAGCGTCGGCGGAGACGCTGGGAAGAGGTACGGTGGGGAGCACGTACAAGGCGGTGATGGAGTCGGGGTTTATCGTGACGGTGAAACGGCTGAAAGACGCTAGGTATCCAAGGGTGGAGGAGTTTCGGAGACACGTGGACGTCATCGGAAGGCTGAGACACCAAAATTTGGTGCCTCTCAGGGCTTATTTCCAGGCTAAAGAAGAACGCCTTCTCGTATACGATTATTTCCCCAATGGCAGCCTTTTCTCTCTCATCCACGGTATGTTCCTACGCCTAACATATTATTTAAAATTTAATTGAAGTTAATTTATCTTTAATTAACTCTTTATATTTAAAATGTATATATAAAAAAAAAGTCATTCCTAAAATAACAACCATTTTACTTATAATAGTTTACAAATGCCCCAAAAGGCCTGAAATGAACTTGATATGTGCAAAACTTTTAAATTAAAAATAAATTGTTTTTCCATAAAGATTAAATAAATTAAACTATTAATTACAATGTGATCATTAAAAAAAAGGCGTCAATATAAAATAGCTCCCGCTAGAAAAAAAAATATATTTATTTCGATTTTGGAAATCGGAGAGTGACGAAAACTTTGAATTTTTAGGTAGGAAAGGTCGGGATCCATGTCCTAGTTTTTAAACAACCGACAACGTTATCTTTTATATCTATTATTATTTTTTTGAATAAAAAGAAAATGAATAGGATAGATTTGACAACCGAAATTATTGCTAGCCGATTTTTCTAGTTTCTAGTAACAATCAGTTTTGAATTTTGATTTTGCATGCGAAATTGTTCATTGTTATTGCAAAAATCATATTTCTTACTAAAAAATAAAGTTTTTTGCGGTGGGGATCTTAAAATTTCAATTACTTAGCACAAGCAGAAATTGTTCATTTAGCTGCCAGTTTCAGAAATTGGTCAATGTCTTCCACAAAAACAAAAGTACAAAGTACCATAATATTTCATAAAATGGTCCCTGTATTTTACAAAAAGTAGAAATGGTCCTCATGGTTCACAAAATTACATAAATGGTCCCGATATTTTACAAAATTACAGAAATTGTCCCTGCATAGTAGTAAAGTTTCAAACTGTCCCTGTGATTTACAAAGTTACATAAATGGTCTCTGTTTAATACAAAAATAATAGAATGATCCTTATGTTTTATGAAATTACAGAAATGGTCTATGTCTATACCAAATTTATAGAAATGTTATTTGTGTTTCACAAAATTTACAGAAATGGTCCCAATATGGGAAGACGTTACATAAATGGTATCGAAAATAGATCTCAACATCCCACTATTTGTTAAAAAAATCATGTGGCAATTTTTGTGATGTTTTTTCTAAATTTTTTGTATTTGATACTGGATTTTTCGTTTAAAAAAATGGGCGTGAATTAAAGTATATTGTAATTTTATGTAGAAAATATATATTAAATATAACCACACTAAATTGGCCAGAAAACCGGAACAAAGTAAACCGGTTCAGTACCCGTTTGGTTTTTTAACATTTTGTTTAGAATCGCTTCTGGGAGCCAAAATCAATATTATTTTATAATTATTTTACAGGATCAAGAACATCAGCCGGTGGAAAACCTCTTCATTGGACATCGTGCTTAAAGATCGCCGAGGACTTAGCCACCGGACTTCTTTACATCCACCAAAACCCCGGCCTCACTCATGGAAACCTCAAATCCTCCAACGTCCTTCTGGGCTCTGATTTCGAATCCTGCCTCACAGATTACGGTTTAATGTCATTTAGAAACCCCGATTTCCCTGAAGAATCAAGCGCCTCTTCTCTCTTCTACCGGGCCCCGGAATCCAGGGACCCACGAAAACCCATCACCCAACAAGCAGATGTCTACAGCTTCGGCGTCCTCCTGTTAGAACTTCTCACCGGAAAAACTCCATTTCAGGACCTTGTTTTGGAACACGGGTCAGACATCCCTAAATGGGTGAAATCCGTAAGAGAAGAAGAAACCGAATCCGGCGATGAACCCACTTCCTCCGGCAACGAGGCGGCAGAGGAGAAACTGGCGGCACTTCTGAACATCGCCATGGCTTGTGTCTCGATTGCGCCTGAGAATCGACCGGTGATGAAGGAGGTGTTGAGGATGATTAGGGAAACGAGAGCTGAAGTGGCTCATGTGTCGTCTAATAGTAGTGACCATTCACCAGGAAGATGGTCGGATACTGTTCAGAGCTTACCCAGGGATGAACATTTGAGCATATGATTCATTGGTTGTGTTTAAGGAGGAGTTTTAATTGAATTTGATTCGTGAATTTGTGTAGGGGTAAAGTTTTTCATTTTTATTATTATTATTATTGATTGGTACTGTAATTGTGTGATAATTTTAATGATACCGATGACTTCTCACGAGTTAAGAAAAAATGTAACTTTTAGGTTTGACTTAGAAAACAAATCTTTCAATGAGGGGAAGAAGCAAGCAATAAGCCAATCAATCATTTTAGCTTTTTCCAAAAATGGCATATTTCTACAAGTTTTGGTATCGTCGACTTGAACATCAGATATATATGTATATATGAAATACACCCAAAACGGTCGATCTGTATATAATTTACAACAGGTTTAAATCTATACTTACAACCAAATGCTTCTTCAGCTCAATAATCTGGCTCTTGCTTCATATGCATTCTGCTTGATGACCCAAACGTCATTGTCTGTCATCATCAAGGAGTAACAAACATTTAGTTTGTGCAAAAGACGAGAATACCCCTAAAGGCATGAAAAGAGAGCTACCTGGCTTGTAGTAGGTAGAATAGTATTTGCAAGATCTTCATTTAGTGATACAGGCAGTGGTGGCCCTGGCATGTATCTCATGCTACCAAAAAAAAAAAACCCATCAAAATTTTGACTTGAAAAAGTAATATGTTTGACTCTTTAAAATCAAAATTGGAGTCTTGTGATTTTGTGACTTACTCGTTTAAGATAGTAGTTATGTTGTTTTTGGCATGGCTAAAGAGGTCGACATTGTCCCGTAGCTGTCATTATTGGATATTATAATTATAAAAACATTAGCTTGCAATAACAAGTTTGTTAAACATAACAAATTCAAAACTCAAAAACACTACTTAATCACCTTGAGTGCAGAAATATTAGCTGAAATCTGACCAAAAACTTGTTTGTTTTGTTCCAAAAGATGCCTTGTGGACAAGCTCAATGCTGAATAAATCAATCAAAGTAGAATCAAATCGATAATATCCTCAAGACCTTCAATTAATTTAACAACCTATCACCCTATCAATACAATTTTGAATCTACAAATGATACCAACCTTCAAAAGGAATGCCACCACTTTGGAATCGGTTATTCATGGTAACTGAAAATGGAGCCACATTCAAAGTTGTAATTGAGGATACACTTGGCTTTGATGATGATTCCATCAAATTATCCTGGAAAAACACGACAATTTAGAATGCTGGTTTATCTTATCAGTTGGATGGAATTGAATGACGAAGGAATGGAATAAGCAAGGTAATGGAATGAGCATTACATTCCATGATCATGTTTGTTACTTTGGCATATACGAATGGAATGAATTTTTTATATTGTGTGTTAATTCTAGATGTATTCTACATGATATTTTAATTATAATCAACACACTTTTATTTGCACATACCTTCTTATCTTTTAACTTCTTTCCCATCTTAAGTTCATCAAGTTTCCTTCGTTTTCTCTGCCAAATATCTCATCTTAGTAAGCTTCTAAACAAAGAAGTTCAATATTTCATCAAATGCATCTTTTCAAGTTTCCACTCTTGTTTTTGGCAAATTTTACTAAAAAACACATGTCATTTTTTTTTCAAACAGTCTTACTTTTAATAAAGATTTCCATCTAACTTCTAAACAATTTATTGCACTTTAACGAACTCTAGTTATTGCTACTCCTCGTTCACATATATGTGTAAAGTAATACTTTTCAAAAAGCACTTCTCTTGGGAACATGTTGCAATTTAACTTCTAAGTTCATGTAATGGATGTATCATTTAACATGTTTATTTTTTTTTTTAAAAAAAAGGTCTGATTGTTAGGAAAATATCTGAAATATCACTTCAATATTGACAAAATGGATTAATCTTATGGACCAAAATTAATGTTTATGAATATTTTGTGATGATTACTACTTACTAATGCTCCAGAGAAGTAAATCTTGAGTTTATTTTGGGAAATTACATAAATAAACTTCCCCTTGAATCTCAGCATATACCTCAATTATGATCCTTCATAGCCCTACAAATGTATTTCTATTATCCTTCTGACCTTCTTGATAATTATGATACTATGTTCTTATCTTAATTTTTTTTTTAAAGGTTAACCAATATATCAAAAAAAAATATAAATTAGAAGCTCACCGTCATCCACCTACACCTCAAGGCAACATCACGAACAGTTTTATCACGCAATGTAGCAGCAATCTTGATATACCTCATGATGCTCGGTTCATCACCATATCTACATATATATCCAACAAATCATGAGCATAGAAATCAAGAAAATTAGTTAAGATTAGAAATTAAACATGAATCTTTATAAACTTGGAACAAGATACTTACTTGGAAATTCCTTCCTCCAATTTATACTGTTCTTCAACAGACCACTCTACAGCCAAACCTGCGTCATGCTTCAACCCTGGGATTGCAGTATCTGAAAGAGAAGAAGCACTAGAAGTCCTAACTTTTGCGAATCCTGAACTGTTGTTTAACATACCAGAATTCCCAGAAAACATCATGTCTGGTGTAGTAGTGGTATTATTCATCCGATAGTAATCACCCATCATAAGCATCTCAGTTGTACTGTTAATCGCACTTGTTTGGAATGATATGGCGTGTCGATTCAGAGCAGAGCTCAAAGCTTGTTCATGGTGAAAACCCGTATCCATGACTTGTGTGCCAGTACGCGATTACTACGCTCTGCTGCAAAAACAATGTATTTGTAGATGAATCTATGGATAAGAGTATTGATTCGGAAAAAGGGTGTTGAATTTATGTAGCGTTGAGTTTGCAAAGTGAGAGAATCTGGTAACTATTGTTTGTTACCCCAAAAGTTAAACCCTAGATTCCTCACATACAAATCGAAATTAGGCCTCCCATTGAAAATCACAAACACCAACCTTCAATTAATCCGAAACTCGTAAAACATCGAACGTAGAAGCGCTAAATTAGTGCTGGAAATAGCTTTTTTACGAACCCCAAAAGAATAAAAAATAACATCCACGGAAAGAAACCTTCATATCCGAAATCTTCTAAGTTACATCATTGATTCATCATCAAAATCCCATAAGGCGATACTGATAACGACGAGTAACGTAACCATGTACGCAGAGATTGATAAAGAGAGAAGAGCTTTCTAAATGCCTCTACTTTTGAAGAAGGGATGCTCTAATTGGCTGTTTGTGTTGCCTTTTACACGCATCACTCAGTCACGACGCAAACTGCTGCTACCTTCATTTGCTTTTGGGTGCTTAGAGCACAGAGACGATGCACTTTTGGTGTCTACTTAGTGGTGGAGGGTAAAATAACATGGGAAGAAGGGTTTTGGCCAATGGGAAAACAGAGGTGGGGATGGAAGTTGAATGAAGTTTTTCTGTTTGAAGCTTTTTTAAGATTTTTTGGTCGCGCAGATCTTGGAGTTGAGCAAAAGTGCGAATCCCATTAGGCAACTTGATGCCACACTTGTCACAATTCCACCCAATGCCCAAGATGATGATAGGAGTACTATGGTTTCTATCAAATTTAATACTTTGTCTACTAAATTTTGGTTGCTTTACAAAAACCTAATACTTAGTTTTATAAATTTTTAACATATAGTAAAAACGATAAATTGTGTTATTGTTATCAAATGCTAATAGAATTTGATGAATATTGTGACCACCGACAGTGAAGAGAGTATGTTCGATTCGGAACCAAAACTTTATTATTCAACTCTTAAACTTTCATAATATGACCATAAAATGAAAACTTATTTCCTTTCCACAAAATTGTTAAACCAACAACATAGTGTCCATTTGTATTTGATTGGGAGTTTAAATTAATGATCACATAAATTTATAATAGTGAGTATATTTCCAGTGAGATTTCATTAAAAACACAGTGGTCTGATGTGGATCGACGTGTCGTAGAGCATCTACCCCAATCAGCATCAGATTAAGTTGTGAGAGTAGATGCATACAAGGCATATAATTGTAGCCCGTGATCTAGGGTGCCACCAAGGTAGAGCAAAATGCATTTAAGAGCCTGGAGGTGGGGCTCTCGAGGGTCGTGCATATAGAGGCATATATGTTGAACCGCAAAGGAGATATTTGGTCGAATGAATGCCAAATATTGTAATGCTCCCGCAAGATTGCGGTACATGGATGGATAAAAAACAGGGTCACCATGAGCACTAAGCTTGAAGGGCGGATCGGCATGGGTGCGACATGGGTTGCAGTTTGACATATGAGCACGTTGGAGAAGCTCTGTGGCATATGTCTTTTGAGAGAGAAACATGCATGTAGGTGACCTAGAAACAGATATCCCAAGAAGTAGTTCAACGAGCCCGGATCGGTCATGGCAAACTCAGGGGTGAGGGAGTCTATGAGTCGACGAAGAAGATGAGAGGATGATGATGTAAGGATAATGGATAAGCAAAATATGCTATCTCCTGTCCCTGTCTCAAAACAAATAAAGATGAGTCATTTTTGCTATGTTGAAAACCAAGTTGAACTGCATGGCTAGCAAAATGTTGGAACCATGCTCGGGGAGCTTGCTTAAGTCCATAGAGAGATTTCTGGAGACGACAAACATGTTGTGGCTTAGCATGATCAATGAAGTCGGGGGGGGGGGGGGGGGGTATATATAGACAATCTCTGATAAATGGTCGTGTAGGAATGCATTCTTGACATCAAGTTGTTACACATTCCGATAGCGTAAGACGGCAAGGCTGAGAATGGTACAAATGGTTGTCGGTTTGACCAACGAACTAAAAGTTTCATGACAATCAATCCCGAGATGTTGACTTTTTCCATTTGCCACTAAATGAGCTTTATACATGTTAAGAGAACCATTAACATGAAATTTGTGTTTAAATAACCACATATAACGAACGATGTTGACTCCTTCGGGGCGCGTACGAGAGTCCACGTGCTATTTTTAATAAGAGCTTGAAATTCATCATGCATAACAGTTTTCCAATTTGAATCTTGAAGGGCTTGTATGTGAGATTTTGGGATGGGTGAGAGTGCGGAAGTGTTAAGATTTAAGTGCTGAATTGGTTTGACAATTCTAAGTCTTGGCCGAGTTGTCATGGGGTGTTAAACCGTTGTCGCACACAATTTAAACAAATAACATTTTCACAGCTTGGTTGCACTAATGGATATCAAAGGGAAGCAAGGTCAAATTCTCAAGGACACAACCTAATGGTCAAAATATTGATAGGGGTAAAAGCCGCCAACAACATCCTTTAGGCTTTAGAATGTAACAATATATCTTCGTAGGATCAATTTGATCGAATTTCTCTTGACTAAAACAGTAACGCTCATAAAAAATTTGGAAATTTTGAACTTTTTAAATAAACACAAAACCATCCTTCATTACAATTTGTTTTCAAAATAAGTTTCACATAAGAGTTTTCCCATAAATCATAACACAAAACACGAGGAGGTGCACGATCAAGCCTTCGTCTTCCCACGATCATTTGAAGTACCTGAAACATAATCAAAAATTGTAAGCCCAAAGCTGAATGAGTCTTCCCCAAAATACCACCACATAAACATAACCAACAACAACATGCACACAGAGCCTACAATATGACTGGACCCCCTCATCGGGACTTCAGCCTATCTGGACCGCTCTCCGGGCCTTCGGCCCGACTGGTCCGCCTCGCAGGCCTTCAGTCTATCCGGACCACCCTGGGTCTGTTGGCCTTCAGCACAAAGCAGGATCGCCTCAACCCAACCACACACACTGTAACTGAAGGGTCTAATTAGTGGTTTGGTCTAGGCTTTCTATGTAATAGGTTCTTTTGGTCAATTTATAGTTTGTGGTAGTCTATATGTAGTTTACGACCCGACGGTGAGTTTACGGCCGTAAGCCTGTTTACGGCTGTAAACCCAAGGCCGGCCCAGGTCCAATATATATAGAGGTGTACTAGGTCTTTTGACAGTTGTTGATGCCTCAAAGTTCACAGTTGTTGTAACCACAAGTTGTACCAGACGTTATTCCTAATAAAAAAGCGTGTGCAAGCTTGTTTATTCTCGATTCTACTCATTCTTTATTGTTAGCTGATTGTGTTTGCTATTTGATCATTGGTAAGATCCGTTTTAGGACCTAACAATTGGTATCAGAGCAAGACCAACGTCAAAAGCACTCTACAATCGATTTTTGACCGTGTTCTTATCTGTTTGCGACTGAAGTTGGTGTTTGCTGCGAAAGGGTTTCAAGTTTCATTCAAAAACTGCACTTTTCTCAAGTTTCTGGGAGATTACGACCTTAGCTTACGGTCGTAATTGTAGCTTACGACCGCAAACTCCCATCAGTTCTTGAACCGTGAACTTGGTTATGGGGCCGTGAATAGGGATTGTTCATCAACCGGAAACTTAAATTCTTGGACCGTGATCATTGACTGGAAACACCTTACGACCGTAAACTCCGGACCGTGAACAGAGTTTACGGCCGCAAACTCCTCCCTGACTGTGAACTTATTTTACGGTCGCAAACCTAATTTGACTGAGAACTTGTGTTTGACCAGAAACGTAATTTATTCTTAAATAATTTAATTTTTTTATTTAATATTAATTTAATATTAATGGATTCTCAAAGTCAAACACACCACCACGAGCTGGATTTTGTAATGGGAACAACCACCCGAATTCCTAGACTCCTGTCCGCTGAAAGTTTACCATAATGGAAGTATAGAATTGAAAAGTACATCAAGATGAAGGACTTCAAAATCTGAAGAAGCATAATAAAAGATCCTGTCAGAATAACCACTACTGTTCCAGGGCAAGTGGTTGACAAGAAGATGGAAAACTACACAGATGAAGACTTCGAGAAGGTTGAAGAGCAAGAAAGGGCTTTGGCCACTTTGGCCATGGCTCTATCTCCGGAAATTGCTCAAGGTTTTAGGGAGTACACTTTTGCTAAGGCTTTGTGGGAAGCCCTAGTCGAGGTTTATGAAAGGAATGAAGATATGAAGGAGAGTCGCCAAGATATGATGCGACAACGGTTCAATATGTTCAACTACATTCCTGGAGAAACTCTTGAAGCACGGCTGCAGCGGTTCACATCTCTTAACACTGAAATGACTGTAGCCGAGATTTTTTACACAAAGTCTGAGATAAACAAGAAGCTACTGAATGCTCTCCCAAAGTCTTGGGACATGAATGTAGTTGTTATAAAGAAGACTAAGGATCTTATCCGACTTTCTCTTGCTGAAGTGATGGCTGTCATTAAGGCCTGTGATATTGATGACAAGCAGCGAGAGATAAACCATGTGAACTCATACTTAGCTGGGAACCTTGGGATCTCTTCTAACAATGCTCTTTCATCTCTCACTTTTTCTTCTGCAGGTCAATCATTTGCTGCTCAGCAAGCTCAGGTTCAGTCCTTCTCCACTCCATCAGCTTATTCTCTTCCTGTTGCATCAGTTATACCTCTCTCTCAGAACCAATCGTTCGTAGCTGCTCAAGTTGTTTCTTCCTCCTACGTGGCTTCTTCTTCAAAAGGAAAGGAGGGTGATGAAAATCCCGCGCTTGCTACATGACTTGTCAACTGCTACAATGCACTTGTAGCTGGAGATCTTCCACCCCGACTGTCATTTGTCGATTTCGATTTCGATTTCGATCAGATTCACATGGCAAATTGCCATGGCAGTTTTCAGGGCGAAACAGTTTGCCAAGAAGACCGGAAAGAACAACTGGGGGATGAGTGCTGACAAGAAGGTTGGGTTCAGCAAGGGATGTATGATTCTCAAGCCAGGATTTGTCATCCCATAAGAGTGGATTCTTGTGAAATCTAAAAGGGATGGGAATGCTTACATCATAGATATGAATAGCAATCTTCCAGAACAAGTTACGTGCCTCTTTTCAAAGATCTCCGAACAAAATGCAATGTTATGGCACCGAAGACTCGGTCATGCTAACGCCAAGAACTTGAATCTTCTTGCAAAGAATGAGATGGTCCGGGGTTTGCCTGTCAAGGACTTTATCACATTTGAGAAGTTTATGTCATGTGCCCAAGGTAAGCATCATAGAAAACCACACCTGCCAAAACAGGTCAACTCAATTAGTCAGGTGCTTCAATTACTACATATGGATCTGTTTGGACCAGTAAACGTTCTCAACATTAACATAAATTCCTATTGTCTAGTCATGATTGATGATTTCTCGCATTTTACGTGGGTTTTCTTTCTATCAAATAAAGCTAGAGTTGCTGATCTAATTAAGAAATTCATTGTGTTAATTGGGAACCAAAGTAACAACAGGGTGAAGGCGCTTTGTACTGACAACGAAACAGAGTTTAAGAATTCTGTACTCGATCACTTTTGTGTAGAAAAGGGTATTATGCGTCAATATAGCTCTGCTCACACACCCCAACAAAATGGTGTTCTTGAGAGGAGAAACAGAACTTTAAAAGACACTGCAAGGACGATGTTGTGTGACTCCAAACTGCCAGTCTTCTTTTGGGCTGAAGCGATAAACACTCCTTGCTACGTTCAGAATCACGTGTTGATCAACAAAGCTCAAATGAAGACTCCGTACAAGATTCTATACGGTCGCAAGCCTTCAGTCAGTTATTTCCGTGTATTTGGTTGCCCTTGCACCCTTCTTCACTTAGAGTCCAACCCGAAGTTTAATGTCAAAGCCAATGATTGTTACTTCGTAGGGTGTGCTGCTCGCACCGCTTATAGGGTCTATAATAAGAAGACAAAGCAAGTTGTAGAATCTTATGACGTGCGTTGGTTGGAAGAAAATGAGACGGATGCTCGAGTACATCCGGATTGGTTGTTTGATTTCACATCTCTATTCAAATCCATAAATGTGTCTTCAGGTAGCTCATCTGGATTTGTCTCCGGTTCGAAGAATGTTTCTGAAGACGAAGACGAAGAAGTTGTATATAGACCTCCAACGGTATCCTCTTCACAACCTGAGGGGGAGACTCCTGCTTCGCCTGAAGGGGAGTCCTTTGCTTCACCTGAGGGGGAGTCATATGTACATCCTGATAGTCTGAAATCTCCAGTTCAAAATACTACTCCTGATGCTGAAACAACACCACTCACTCCTATAGAAAGAGAGTTCATGTCCAAAGATACTTCCGCTGCTACTTCAACTTTTATGGAGCTACTCTTTCCTGAAGATTTTTCAAATTAGTTTGTGGCAGAGTCGTCTGGCGCGGCTCAATCAACAAATGAGGGAGGTGTCAACATTCACAATCTTCCTGTCTCGCTTAATGACATCAGCCAGGAAATACCCTCAAGGATTCAACGTAATCATCCGATCGACAACATCATTGGTCAGCTGAGCGACAACGTTAAAACCATAAGTCAGAGTGGAGATGTCAATACTTGTCTTTACTCTTGCTTTATTTCTCAAATAAAGCCAAAGAATGTTGAAATGGCTTTGAATGAGCCCATCTGGGTAGATGCAATGCATGAAGAATTACATCAATTTGAGAAACTCGGGGTTTGGAAGTTGGTTGAGTTTCCAAAGGGCAAAAAGTCTCTTGACACACGATGGGTCTATCGAAACAAGCAAGATGATTCAGGGGTTATAGTGTGGAACAAAGCTAGATTGGTGGTTCGCGGGTTTCGACAAGTCGAGGGTCTTGATTACACTGAAGTTTATGCTCCAGTAGCTCACTTGGAGGCTATTCGTATCTTCCTTGCATATGCCTCTTACATGAACTTCACCATTTACCAAATGGACGTCAAGACTGCCTTCTTGTATGGCAAGGTGAAGGAAGAAATCTACGTTGATCAGCCCCCTGGGTTCGTTGACTCTAAGTTTCCTAATCATGTCTACAAGTTGGACAAGACATTGTATGGGTTACATCAAGCTCCTCGAGCGTGGTATGCGACTCTAACAAAGCATTTGCTCGAGCATGGTTACTCTCGTGGCACTATCGATCAAACTTTGTTCATCAAGCATGTTGGTAGTGATCATATTATAGTTCAAATCTATGTTGACGACATTATCTTTGGGTCGACCGGTTCTCAGCTTTACAAGGAATTCGAAGGGGTTATGAAAAAGAGGTTCGAAATGAGTTCGTTGGGGGATATGACCATGTTTTTGGGGCTTCAGGTCAAAAAAAATTCAACCGGAATCCTGCTACAAATCAGGTCAAACAAATTCCCGTGCTTCAAGATTACTCGGATGGATCTCTAAGCTCTATGCTTTACTGGGTGTTTGATGAAACCACAACATCTGCTGTCATCAAACTAAAGGAGGGGTGCATTCATTTATATGACAAAAGGGATTTGTTCCAATTTAGAAAATGGCACATTCACCATTTGAGCCATTTCCAGATTCAGGTTGCTGAGGAGATTTTTGAGTTTGCTGCGAAAGAATACACCACTATGGTTGCTGAGATTATCAACAAGCGGATGTGGAATGGAGCGATGGGGCTGGATGATGTAATGATCGTGGACAAAGATTGACTTAAAGCCAACACCAAACCAAGGGGGAGATTAAAGGGTCTAATTAGTGGTTTGGTCTAGGATTTCTATGTAATAGGTTCTTTTGGTCAATTATAGCTTGTGGTAGTCTATATGTAGTTTACGACCCAACAATGAGCTTACGGCCATAAGCCTGTTTACGGCCGTAAACCCAAGGCCAGCCCAGGTCCAGTATATATAGAGGTGTACGAGGTCTTTTGTCAGTTGGTGAAAATGACATTTGATCATTAACATTTGATGTGAAGACTCCTATTAAGACTAGTATATGTCTCAATATGAAAGAGTCTATCACTCGCATAAGAAACATCCGTCAATTCCTTGTGAAAGTAGTGTGAAGTGCAATGACCGTCAATTCCTTTTCACTTTCAGGTTTCTTCTTATTTCTTAGAATATTTCGATACAGTCTCCTTGAGTCTCATCTTCTCCTGAATTCACTTTTTAAGACAGATGAAATTTTTTGAGATAAACATTAAAAAAAAAAGCAAACTTAGCACACACAAAAACACTATTTTTGGGATTTTTCTGAAAAAAAGAAATAAAAACATAAATGAAATATTTTTGTATTTTTGAAATTATATATTTTTTTTGTTTTTTTTTAATTCTCCCCTAAATTTGTGCATATAAGAAAATGTGAACAAATTTAACCAAAAACAAAAGTAAAATACAAAATGTAAAATTTTAATTTTTTATTTTTCTAATTTTTTTTTGTATTTTGATTTCTCCCCCCCCCCCCCCCTAAATTGAGCACGGGGTAGAAATAAAATAAATGCGCAAAATTAAAAGAATTTTGTCTTTGAAATGAATCATTTTAAGAAAAACTCAGGAGTATCGAAAGAATTCAAACTGAAAGTCAGCGATTGAAGACGTAAGCAACAACAAATTCAGCCTTAGCTGTGTTTCAATCTCGGAACATACCCAAAAATTCTTCACATCATTAAGCACAAACCCCATTTGTGATCCTCTCATTTCTTCCTTTCCCACAAGGGACACATACTCTTACTTAAGGTTCTAAGTGTTGTACAGTTGAGAGATGTCCCTTATCATGTGCTTGGAACAGCCACTATCAACAAATCGGATTCTGATGATATTCCTCCATAGCAGCTCCAGCACAATGTAGGATTAGTTGGTCTTTGGAACCCAATCCATTTTGAAATTGGGTCGACCTTTGTCATCCTTGCACGGTACTATCTCCCATGACATATCCTGTTTATCACAAACATAAGATGAAGAAATATTAGAGTCATTAGGTGATTTGGGAGAGTAAACCTTCGGAACCCATCTATAGTCGAGTTTAACCCATTTCTTGTTTGAACGAATGGGTGTCTCTACACTTGATTTTGTACTTGAAGCCGATCGTCGAGATGACTTTGACCTAACCGGTCTTGGTTTCATTGGAGCATCTCTTGGATTGGACTTCTTGTCCATCATTCCCTTCTTGACTTTGGGATTTTGATTCTTGGCCTTTTGTGCGTTCCAGTCAGCATTGTTTGAACGTGGCCTCGAAGGGTTTCTTTTGAAGTATCTCCCTCTTGGCGTGTTCTGCCAACCTTGTGCGTAGTAGGGAACGTATGTGCGATTTGGACAGTTTGGGGCAATGTGTCCAGGTGTTCTACAGTGAACACATGTCTTTTTTCTTCACATAGGAATTGTTTCTTCCTGCCCCTGGTGGCGTGCCCTTGCCTTGTCTCTTATTGTTCCCACAAGCACAGTTGCAGCAGGCACTCTGATTTGCTTGTTTTTATGCCCTGTATTTACCCACAACAAGTTGATTAGAAGCAACAGATTCAAAGTTCAATGAGTCGTTTGTTTGTTCAGTAGTGTTCTCCTTGTTCTCATCCTCTATTCCTTTACCTGCACATAGAGTAGAAGCATCAGAAAACATTCACCTTAATAACCTCAGTAGGACCAGATGGTTCAGTCTTAACTGAAGCTGGTTCAGGGAGTGGGCCAAACTGAGTAGGTATCTCTACCTCATTAGTCTCAAGGGGTGGTTTATAGTTGTCATTGAAAGGAGGTGGGACACTATGATACCCTAAACCCTTAGATTGATTATCTTTGAATGCTAATTGTTTTTCAATCATTGTTGCAACTTTTTCACTTGACACATCATATTTTTAAAATGGAAATCAGCATTTTCAAAACGATTTTTCAATGTGTTGAGTTCTTCAGTTACAGCAACAAGTTCTTTATGAAGATATATATAATTGACACACTTGTTGCTATAGTCTTCCTGTAGTTTCCTGAAATCCTTAGTCTTGGCCTCTAGTTGTTCTTTCAATGGTTTATGGTCTTTCCTAAGTTGGTACCCCTCCCATCTAAGGTCCTCGTTCTCCCTTTTTATTAATTCAATTTGCTCACGTAAAAATTTAACAGTGTTAATGCAAGTTTGAGAACAAGAAACTTCATTGACTGGAATGTTTGAGGAACTCATTGTTTTTTAAAAAAATTTCACTTTTGACTTAAAAACATCAAAAGTCAACCTTAAAAGTCAAAATTAAAAAGTCAAACCGAAAAGCTAAATTTGAAAATTTGAATGTTAAACGAGAAAGTCAAAGTTTAAAGTCAAAAGTCAAACTTGGAAGTCAAAGTCAATTTTTAAGGTCAAAAGTCAAAAATCAAAATTTTGGGTTGAAAATGAAATTTGAAAAATTGAAAAATTGAATTTTGGGCTGAAATTGTCAAAATTGCGAAATTGTAACCGAAATAAGGAGTCCTTTCGAATTAAATCGGGAAGGAGAGTATCAAGTTGCTTGCTAGATGAGATGGTAAGGCGTCTGGTTGATGATTCGTGTGACCCGGGTTCGAATCCTTGCAACCCCAAGAATTTTTTGAATATTGTTGGCCAAAGACTCGCTTGAATCACGTATTGGCCGAGAACGAGCCTGCTGAGCCGTAACCGCTGCTGCGAGGATCGAACGCAAAGTGCGAGACCTCAGACCGCAAACCCTTCCTGATCATAAACGAACTTCGGACCATGAACCCACTGAGGTGATGGGTTTGAGCCATAAGAACATTCCTATGTGCACATGTAAATCCTAATGCTTGGATCTAGGTTTCTCTAATGAACATGCTTTTCATCCAAGACTTGCAAACCCTAAATCTATGGTATACAATTCAAAATTGACAATACAAAAGAGATCTAGATGATTACCTCTTCTTGAAAACTTGAATCTTGTTATCCTTGGAGCTTAGAGTCACAATTGTCACTCCTCTAATGGCTTACAAACAACAAGAAGCAAGAGGATGATTTGGAGAGAGGTTGTAGACACAAAATCGGCTATGGGAACTCCTTAGGGTTTCTGGTAGCCGATTTCGGTAGCCGATTTTTGTAGCCCCTGGGTCCTTTAAATACTTGAGCCGCTAGGGTTACAGCCTGAAACCCTAATTGGACTACTTAGGCCTTAAGCAGTCCAAGGATCCTTCTAGATAAGGGCTTGGAAGAATTCAAGGAGCCCATACACCTTAATTTCGTCCACCCTATGATCCACAAGGATCCACAACCCAAAACCAACTATCACATAATTGACAATTCTAGTCCCCTTTATTTAATTAATCTATTTTAGCCACATAATTAATTCTTAATTAATTCTTGTCTAATATTAATTAAACTATATGATTTCTCCTTTAATATATTAATCATATAATATATTAATAAATCATAATAACCTCTTTTTTATAAATCATCCTATCATGTTGCTTTGGTGAAGGCAACCCAAAAGGACCATACACAACCGGGTCAAGTACTTACCAAATATAGTTACGGGCTTAGACACTAATCCAACAGTCTCCCACTTAGATAAGTCTAGTAACTATAATGTAAGCATATTCCGATTAGCAATTGTAGCTCTCAAAGACAATGTCGAACTCTGGTCTTATCAGTAACCTGTCCTTTAGATAAGGGATCGTATATCCCTCTGTTCTAAATATCATGAGGACAATTACATGGAACATAGTCATACTCATTGTCCAGCAGTTTGTTTCTCGATCTCTTATTCATTTGACATAGAACTTAATTGAACACATTAATTCAGTCTTGACCGGGCCCGACACATAAGTCAAACTAAATCATCAAGGGTCCCTAATATCGTTTTTACCCTCTTAGGATAAAAGGAACAGATAAACTTCGACTTATATATATTTACTATTCACTAATTAAATCATACACAACAATGCGTTTTATAACATCAAGTTACTGATGCGTTTTCGCATTATCAATGCACAACCAATCAATAAACAATAAACCATATATCTAGGTTTTAAGACCATATGATATTATCGTATTGCGATCACTTGTGATAAAATTCCATGAAGTGATTCCACCAAGCGTGGGTTTATTCCAATGCTCAAAACTTGTTCATAAGCACTCATGAACGTTGTAGCAAACCTTTGCTATGTCTAATACTTTTCAGACAATCTACACACCTGTTCATGACAGCCTTCATTCATACCTACTTCCAACATATGAACGACTCTGGACCGTTCGAATAATTCGATTATTCTTAAATAACTCAGTTATTCAGGAAGTCAAAATATGCAAAGTGAAACAATAGTTAAACAATTAACATAAGACAATAACTTTACTTATAAATAATACTCATTTATTTAATCATCAAATGTCAATTACATCTATCTATTACATGTTTCTTAACTATCTAATCTAAACTAATATCGTCCTTCAGCCCAATGCTCCTAGCGTGCTGCAAGTGCTTAACCCTACTCAGTCCCTTTGTAAGCGGATCTGTTGGGTTATCCTCTGATGATACCCTCTTCACTACGAGGAGTCCTTCTTCTACCCGATGTCGAATAAAGTGATACTTTTCTGTCGATATGTCGAGATCTACCATGATCCCTCGATTCCTTGGTCAAGGCAACCGCCCCTTCATTATCACAGAAAATTTCCATAGGCTCCTTCATGGCAGGCACAAATCCAATGTCTCCAATGAAGTTCTTCAACCATGTCGCCTCCTTTGACGCTTCGCTCGCTGCAATATACTCTGATTCACACGTTGAATCAGCTACTGTCTCTTGCTTGGAACTTTTCCAAGTCACTGCTCCTCCATTAAGGGTAAAGACCCAGCCTAACTACGAACGGCAGTTGTCTCTGTCGGTCTGAAAACTGGTGTCACTATACCCTCGCACCTTTAAGTCATCACTCCCTCCGAGGACTAGGAACCATTCCTTGGTCCTCCGAAGGTACTTAAGAATGTTCTTGACTGCGGTCCAATGCGCTCTGCCAAGGTTCCCTTGATATGTGTTGACCATGCTCAAAGTGAAGGCCACATCAGGGCGATTACAAGTCATAGCATACATAATCGATCCAACTGCGGAAGTGTATGGTACTCGGCCCATCCCTGCTATCTCGACTTCGGTACTCGGGCATTGAGTCTTACTCAACTTGGCATTACTTTGGATCATCAACTCCCCTTTCTTAGAATTATCCATACTAAAATGTTTTAGTACCTTGTCCAAGTAAGTATTCTGACTAAGTCCTATTAGTCTCTTACTTTTGTCTCTCACTATCCTTATTCCCAAAATATAGGAAGCCTCTCCGAGGTCCTTCATAGCGAAGCACTTCCCGATCCATGACTTAACTTCCTGCAGTGTCGGGATGTCATTTCCTATGAGTAGTATGTCATCGAAATACAATGCGAGGAAGCTAACTACACTCCCACTGGCTTTGACATATACACATGATTCATCCTCGCTTCGTATAAACCCAAACTCTTTGACTTTCTCATCAAATCAAAGATTCCATCAGCGAGACACTTGCTTGAGTCCATAAATGGACTTCTCAAGCTTACACACTCTATTAGGATGCTTTTCATTGACAAAACCCTCTGGTTGAGCCATGTAAACATCCTCATCCAACTTCCCATTAACGAAAGCGGTTTTGACATCCATTTGCCATATTTCATAATCATGAAATGCAAAAATGGCTAGCATCACCCTAATAGACTTTATTTTAGCAACTGGCGAGAAGGTTTCATCATAGTCAACTCCTGGAGTTTGACTGAAACCCTTCGCAACCAATCGCGCCTTATATGTGTGCACATTCCCATCCACATCTGCCTTCTTCTTGAAGATCCACTTGCACCCGACCGTCTTACGTCCGGGCACATGGTCAACCAAATTCCAAACTTGGTTTTCGTACATGGACTGAATCTCGCTGTCCATTGCCTTTTTCCATTTTGCAGACTCCAAGCCTACCATGGCTTCCTTATAGCTGTTAGGTTCATCCAAATTTATTAGTATACTATCACTAATATACGTGTCCCTTTCTGTAGTAATATGAAAACCATACAACTGGGGTTGAACTCTAACTCTTTCGGAACGTGTAAGAGGTAATGATTCGTCAATCGGTTCAACCGGATTTTCCTCCTTGGGTTGAGCGCCAGCGTTAGAGGTTCCTTCATCGCTCGACTCTTGAATCTCTTCAAGATCGATTTGCCTCCCACTGTCTCCTTGGCTTATGAGTTCTCACTGTCGGGAAACACCTCTCCTCGCAACGAAGACAACATTGTCACTTGGTCTATAGAAAAGATATCCAGAGGATTTCTGCAGGTAGCCGATGAAAATACATCGCTGACTACGAGGTTCGAGCTTGTCATGAGCCTCTCATCTTACAAAAGCCTCACAACCCCAAACCTTTATATGTGCCAACGAGGGAGCCTTCTATGTCCACATTTCGTGAGGTGTTTTGGCAACCTTCTTCATAGGGACTAAGTTAAGGGTATGGGCGGTAGTATCTAAGGCGTACCCCCAAAATGAGATAGGTAGCGAAGAATGACTCATCAAGGAATGAACCATGTCCAACAAGGTTCGATTACGCCTCTCATCCACATTGTTCAACTGCGGTGTCCTAGGTTGCGTCAACTGCGAAACTATTTCGCATTCCTTGAGGTAGTCGTGGAATTCAAGACTTAGGTACTCTCTTCCTCGATCGGATCGAAGCATCTTGATTTTCCTGCCCAATTGATTCTCCACTTCTTGTTTAAACTCTTTGAACTTTTTCAAAGGTTTCTGACTTGTGCTTGATTAAGTAGATATACCTATATCTGCTATAGTCATCGGTGAAAGTCACATAGAAGCGGTTCGCATCCATTGTGGTTGATCTAAAGGGCCCACACACATCGGTGTGTATGAGATCCAATAGACCCTCACCCCTTTCACAAGTGCCAGTGAAGGGTGACTTGATCATCTTTCCAATTAAACAAGATTCGCACACGTCATTGTCCCTAAGGTCAAATGACTCCAACACTCCATCCTTTTGGAGTTGGGCTATGCGTTTCTTTTTGACATGTCCAAGACGACAATGCCACAAGCATGCTTTATCCATACTATTGGAAGAATCCACACACAACACATCATTTCCTAGGTTATCTACAACCATTACGGTTTCATAAATTCCATTATAAGGCAATGCTTTGAAATATAAAACACCATTTAGATAAGCATAAATAGAACCTTTCTCATTATCAAATGAATATCTAAATCCTTGTATAAACAAACCGTGAAATTAAATGATGTTTCTTGCCATATCTGGCGAATAGCAACAATTATTTAAATCCATGGGCGAGTCTACATGTATTGAAGGCGGGTCACTTTACCCACCTAATTTTCTTTTCCTTATAAGAGTTCATTTGATAAATATAAATTGTGACTTATCTTAAATATTTAAAGTGAACTACCTAAATCAATTTTATATTTTTGAAAAAAAAAAGGTATAAATCAAGATTCTTAAAGGCCACATTTTATATTTTATGGCCAGATATTCAATTCATTTAAGATATAATCCAATAAAAAATAGTTCAAAATAAGTTAAACATAGATAAAAGGAAAAGGAAAAAGAAAGACGTGTTTTCACGACGTGTTTCTTGATCTCCCGCTTTATATAGGATAGACTTATGACCCGAGCCGGATCCGCAACTAGTATTATATATATATATATATATATATATATATATATATATATATATATATATATATATATATATATATATATATATATATATATATATTCATTGTCTACCGAACCCACTTAGTGAACCACGTGATTTTACTTTCTAGACTTGCCACTGTTTAAATCTAATCCTAATCCATTACTAAGCGCTAGAGAATACACTCCAATCTTGATGACAGGCGACGATCTTTTGTTCCCCATGATTAGATTTATCCTTCCACGATCCACATCCCTATCTCTTCTTAGTCCCTGCAAATCAGAACATGTGTGAAAACCACATCCTGCATCAAGAACCCAAGAAATAGCATGTGATGAATCATTAGATTTAATCGTGTGAATACCTGCGAAAGATGGTTTGATCTTCCCATCCTTGATGGCTTGCATATATTCTGGGCAACTTCTCTTCCAATGCCCTATCTTATGGCAGTGGTGGCACTTTGTCTCCTTCGGGTTAGAGTTGGGGTTAGCAGAACCAACTTTGGTTCCACTAGAAGAGGTACCATCTTAGGATTTTCCCTTATGGTGGCTCTTTGAAGGAGCCTTCCTCTTCTTCCCTTTCCTTGCCCGATGGCCAAAACTGGAGCAACGGTTGGAGTGGGAGTTGATGCAACAGACTTATCCTTGACATTGCTCTCAGCAGTCCTAAGCAATCCTTGAAGCTTGCTAAAGGTGACCTCTTCCTTATTCATATGGTAGGTAATACGGAACTGGTTTGTTGGGTCAATATTTTGGTTTATACTTTGTTTTTCTAAGAAATTAATTTGTTATGTAATATTGTATATGTGTTTACGGTCAGGAAGTGAGTTTACGACCGTAAACCTTGTTTACGACCCATGTCCACCAGCCCATATTCTTGTGTATATATATAGGGGTGAGGGGTGTGAGAAAAAGATTGATGAACACTAGAGGAGCTTAAGTGTGTGCATTTAAAGGTGTTCTAGAGAGAGAGAAGAACAAGTGTGTGTTAGTGTGTGAATCTTATATCCGAATCTTCATTCTAATCATATCATACAAGATTCATATTAGTCTTATTCTCCTTCTCTTCTATTTTTGATCTCACATCATCCGTTTGATTGGGATTCCGCACCATCAAACGGATCTGATTGATACATTGAAACATCCCAAAAATACGACCCAAAAATTTCATTTTTAATATAACAAAAATCATAAAACTGAGTATCATATAATAAAACCATACGCTGCGTATCTCAAACCATACTAAAATACTGTGAGAAAACTGTGTCACAACTGTATCAAACACATCTAAGAAACTGAATCAACTCCCAGGACAAAAACTGAAGCTATGGTGTGTGTGATGCCATCATCCCGAGCTCTTCCCTTTACTTGCGGAAGTACCTGAAACCAAAAACTGAAACTGTAAGCACAAAGCTTAGTGAGCTCACCCAAACTACCACATACCATACAATAACAAATAAAGCACATACTGGGCCTTGCCCACTGCATCAGACCGAAGTCCGGAACTGACTGGGACCTTGTCCCCTGCATCGGACCGGAGTCCGGAACTAACTGCATCGGACCGAAGTCCGGAACTGACTGCATCGGACCGAAGTTCGAAACTAACTGCATCGGACCGAAGTTCGGAACTGACTGGGACCTTGTCCCCTGCATCGGACCGGAGTCTGGAACTGTCTGAACATAGCATAACATAAACACATATTTGCTAACATAACACATATACTGCATCGGACTGAAGTCCGGAACACATAACACAAACATGCTTGAATCACAAAGACATCAAGCACTCTAACTACTGCATCGGACTGAAGTCCGAAACTACTGCTAACTAAACGGGCCGGCATTGTGGCCGTAGACCCGTTCCTACTGGAAGGAAACTCACCTCGTGAACTGGTTGCTGAGTGTATGGCTCTGGAAGCTATCTGCTGCTGCTCCGGTATCTCCCCGGCTATAATTCCATAAACACACTCAATCAAATACTAATCACTATATTGGGGTAAAATGACTTTTTTACCCCTGGTCAAAGTCAACTCTCCCGGTCAAAGTCAACCTACAGTTGACCTGACTCGCCGAGTTGGGCCGCCAACTCGCCGAGTCCCTATTCTCACTTCTCAACCCTACTCGCTGCTACTCGTCGAGTATGGCATCAACTCGACGAGTTCCCTTTCGATTCTAAAACTCAGGCTATCTGCATCCGACTCGCCGAGTCGTATGAACAACTCGACGAGTTGTTCTTGAGCTAAGAAGATTGCCTTGGACTCGCCGAGTTGTATGAACAACTCGTCGAGTCCCTCCATTACTGAGTCTGACCTCCAACTCATTGAGTCCATTCTAATACTCACTGGTCCCCACTCGGCATCACTCAAAAGGGGAAAAATCGGGGACTCGCGACTCGACTCGCCGAGTCGTTCTTCCGACTCGCTGAGTCGCTTGCATGCAGCTACTCTAAACTCGATTCTGCTTGAATCCAGCGTATAAAACTTATAGATTTGGGTTCCCTTAGCTCGATTAACACGTAAAGATTCTATCTTTGCGTGCCCACATGCACCCATGAAGATTAAAGAGGCTCAAAAGCACAACAAAGGCTAGATCTAGGGTTCTCAGGTAAGGAAACTTCGAAAAGGCACTAGATCAGGGCTCTAACACTCCTAAATGAACAGATCTAGGGATATCTCGACCCATCAAGGCATCCATACAACTATAAAGCTTGAAAAATACATTAAACTATCCTTAAAGGTGTTCCAATGGAGGTTTTAAGCACAAAACAGAAGGATTCCGAGGAATACCTCAATGAACTCTGATTTTGACCTTGGATCTTTGCTCTACACCTCTTCTCTTTGGTCCTTTCTTCTTTTTCTTCTTCAAGCCTTCAAGAATTCACACAAAAACACTTTAATCAATCAAGGGATGGGTTTAGGGTTTCTCACAGCTCTCTGAGGGTGAAGGAGGCGAGTTTGGGGAACATAACATTGCTTAAATAGTGAGCAAACCCGGGGATTTAGGGTTTCTTCCTGGCAGGCAGACTCGCCGAGTCCCGAATATGGACTCGTCGAGTCGCCGACTTACACGTGCTCGAAATCCCGTCCCTACTTGACGAGTTGGGCTATAGACTCACCGAGTCCCTCTTGAAAACTTCTAAATAAATACCATGGAAGCAACATACCAAAGACGGGTCATTACAATTCTCCCCCACTTGTCTCAGACTTCGTCCTCGAAGTCTGCTACAGCTGAATCTGCAAATAACTCCGGGTAGTGCTCTCTCATCTCCTCCTTAGCCTCTCACGTCCACTCAGACCCCTTCCGGTGCTGCCACTGCACCTTCACTAACTGAATTACCTTGTTCCTCAAGGTCTTTGTCTTCCGGTCCAGAATCGCGACCGGCCTCTCAATATAATTCAGGCTGTTATCAACCTGAATATCTTCTAAGGGAACAACTGCTGACTCATCCACCAAACACTTCCTCAACTGAGACACATGGAAAATGTTGTGGATCTGGCTAAGCTCTGCTGGAAGATCGAACCGATAAGCAACCCGACCCACTCGGGCCAAAACCCTGAAAGGACCAATGAACCTGGGGCCCAACTTGCCCCTCTTCTGAAACCTGATGACACCCTTCCAAGGTGAGACCTTCAGAAGGACCATATCGCCAACCCGGAACTCCAAGTCTGAACGCCTCCTGTCGGCGTAACTCTTCTGCCGACTCTGCGCAGTCTGCAGTCTACTACGAACCTGCTGAATCAACTCGGTCGTCTTGAGCACCACCTCTGTGCTCCCAATGACCCGCTAACCGACCTCGCCCCAACAAATCGGGGTCCTACACTTCCTCCCATAAAGCATCTCAAAGGGAGGTCGATCAATGCTTGCATGATAACTGTTGTTATACGAAAATTCCGCTAACGGAAGATACGTATCCCAACTGCCACCGAAGTCTAGGACACATGCCTGGAGCATGTCCTCGAGAGTCTGAATCGTCCTCTCGCTCTGCCCGTCCGTCTGAAGGTGGAAAGCGGTGCTGAAATGGAGACGAGTACCCATCTCGTCGTGAAACCGCTTCCAGAATCTGGAGGTAAAACGGACGTCTCGGTCTGACACCACCGATACCGGCACTCCATGACATGCCACTACCTCACGCACATAGATATCGGCTAACTTTTCCGCCGATATGCTCTCCTGGATCGGTATGAAATGCGCACTCTTCGTCAACCGATCCACTATTACCCAAATCGAATCTACCCCAAGTGCGGTCCTGGGAAGCTTGGTGATAAAATCCATGGTGATGTCCTCCCATTTCCACACGGGAATGTCTAACGGCTGCAACTTTCCGTGAGGCCTCTGGTGTTCTGCCTTGACCTTCCTGCAGGTCAGGCACCTCTCTACATACCAGGCGACATCCCACTTCATGCAGGGCCACCAGTAATCGGGTCGAAGATCTCTATACATCTTCGTCGCCCCTGGGTGGATAGAAAATCGAGACTTATGAGCCTCGTCCATCAACACCTGCCGTACTCCGCCCCAGTACGGTACCCACACTCTCCCATGAAGGGTCAACAACCCCCGACTATCATAATCAAACGAAGCTACTTGGCCCACTATCCTCTCACACTTCTGTCTCTCCTCCTTGAGGCCCTCAACCTGAGCCTCCCTGATTCGTTCCAACAACGGAGTAATCACTGTCATCCTCAGACATAAGCCTCTAATAGGGGCTGCTGACACCTTGTGGCTTAGGGCATCGGACACTACGTTGGCCTTCCCTGGATGGTAAAGGATTTCACAATCATAATCCTTCAGCACATCCAACCACCTCCTCTGTCTCATGTTCAGATTCGGCTGATCCGTAAGGTACCTCAAACTCTTGTGATCCGTGTAGATGGTACAACAGACCCCATAAAGGTAATGTCTCCAAATCTTGAGGGCAAACACAACCGCCGCCAGCTCTAAATCATGAGTAGGATAGTTAGCCTCGTGAGGCTTCAACTGTCTCGAGGCGTAAGCTATCACATGGCCTCGCTGCATCAATACTGCTCCCATACCTGTGATTGAAGCATCACAGTAGACTACAAAATCCTCTACTCCCTCTGGCAGGGTAAGGATCGGAGCCTCACACAACCTCCGCCTGAGGGTCTCAAATGTTGCCTGCTGCTCAGGCCCCCAACGAAACACCACCGACTTCTTGGTCAATCGGGTGAGCGGCACTGCTATCTTGGAGAAATCCTGAATGAATTAGGAAGCTCCGAATCTCGGATGGAGACTTCGGGACCTCCCACTACATCACGACCTCTATCTTGGCCGGATCTACTAAAATACCCTCCTGGTTGACGAGGTGACCAAGGAACTGCACCTCGCGCAACTAGAACTTACACTTGGAGAACTTTGCGAAAAGTCTCTCCCTCCTCAAAACTTCTAGCACCTCCCTCAGGTGCTCTTCGTGCTGCTCCTGCGTCTTGGAATACACCAAGATATCATCTATGAATACTATCACAAACCGATCCAGCATCGGCCTGCACACGCGATTCATGAGGTCCATGAACGCGGCTGGAGCGTGGGTGAGCCCAAATGGCATCACCACAAACTCATAATGACCATACCTGGTCCTGAAAGCAGTCATCTGCACATCCTCATCTCCGACTCGCATCTGATGATACCCGAAACGTAAATCGATCTTGGAAAACCAAGATGCTCCCTGAAGCTGGTCAAATAAATCATCTAATCTCGGGAGTGGGTAACGGTTCTTCACCGTTACCTTATTCAACTCCCAGTAATCTATACACATACGGTGCGACCCGTCATTTTTCTTCACAAACAAAATCGGAGCTCCCCAAGGCGAACTACTTGGTCTGATGAAACCCTTGTCTAGCAGCTCCTGCAACTGCTTAGACAACTCCTGCATCTCAGGGGGAGCTAACCGATACCATGCCTTAGCTATCGGCATCGCACCCGGAATCAGATCAATCCCGAACTCGACCTGTCTCTCTGGAGGCATTCTAGGCAAATCCTCTGGGAATACATCAGGGTAGTCTCGCACTACCGGAACATCATCTACTGCCACCTTACCCTTCTCCCGGGCATCTACAACATAAGTTATATATCCGACGCAACCCTACTGAAAATAGCGCCTCGCTCTCGCGGCTGAACAAAAAGCTGGTTCGCGCTGTGGCCTCTCGCCCTGAATCACTAACTCTCCCCCACTAGGAGTGCGAACCCTCACTAGCTGCAGCTCACAATCAATCACCGCCCCCATTGGGACTCAACCAATCAATGCCTACTATAACCTTATTCCCTCGCAGGGGGATAGGGACCAAGTCCACCGAAAACTGCTCGTCGAACAACTGAAGAGAACATCCTCTATGCACTCTGGCGACCCTCACGGTCCTGTCATCTGCTATCTCGACCTCTAGTGGACAATCCAACTCCCCTGGAGCTCTACTAAATCTCTTGCTAAGCGCTAGCGATACAAACGATCGGGTAGCCCCCGAATCAAATAATACTGTAGCAGAAATGCCGTTCACAGAGAACGACCCCGTCACCACATCAGGAGTCGCTCGTGCCTCCTCTCTTGTCATCTGAAAAGCTCTACTTTTCGCCACTGGCGCCTCGGCTCGGCCCTGCCGGCCATCTGTAATCCTCAAAGTAGCAGGGGCAGGTGCAACCACCTTCCCTGCTGCAGCTAAACTCGGACACTGGGACTTTTTATGTCCCCTCTGATTGCACTGAAAGCAAATCAGATATGATGTTGCAATGGCGGTAGCAGGGGCCGTACAATCCCTGCTCAAATGCCCAGTCCGACCGCACTTGTAGCAGCCGGAACTCCCTGCCTTGCACGTCCCATCGTGCAATCTCCCACACTTGCCACATCGACCGTGGCTCTGCTGACTCCTGGATCTGTGATCTGAAACCTTGGGCTTTTTGCCCGAACTACCTGTACCTGAAACCGCCTCCGGTTTCCTCTTCTTCTCCATCTCAAGGTCAATCTCCCTCTCCCGAGCCCCAACAATTATGTCATCCAACGCTTTACAGCTGGACCGGCTCACAAACTGGCGGATATCGCTCCGCAACATCTCATGATAACGGGCCTTCTTCATTTCCTCATCGGCTGCATACTGAGGAACGAGAAGAGCCCTCTCCCTGAACTTGGCGGTAATCCCCGCCACGGTCTCTGTAGTCTGGGTGAGGTCCTAAAACTCTCTGGCTAACTGCTGCACCTCAATAACCGGTGCAAACTCCGCCCTGAACCTGGTAGAGAAATCAACCCAAGTCATTGCATCTAGCGCTGCATCATCTCCAATGGTATGTCCGACCTCTTCCCACAAATCCCGTGCCCTGTCCTTCAAAAGACAAGACGCCAATCTAACCTTGTCCCCCTTGGGACACCTGCTCGTGCGGAAAGCGTTGGCCACATCCACCAACCATCTAGTACTCGCTATGGGGTCTCGCGCCCCGTGGTAATCTGGAGCTCCACATGCCCTGAACTCCCTGAACGTAAGTGTGCGCGACCCCATCATGGCCGCCACCTCGGCACGGAAGGTGCCCAATCTCTCATCCATCAGCTCTAGGATACCCTCCTTGATCGAACCGAAGATCACAGGAGTCTGCTCCAGTATGATACGAGTAATCTCTGAAGAAAGAAACTCTCTGGTCTGCTCATCCATACGCTCGGCCCCCGAGCCTGATCCTGATCCCTCCCCGGCACCGGTACTGTCATCTGCTAGCCTCAAACGCAAAACCACCATTCTGAAACACATCATGGAAACATCAGAAAACTGAAATATCTCAAGGGATCATTGATACTACTACTAGCTTCCTGGTCTTGTCTCAGCCTTCCTTGATTCGAGTACGGATCCTCTGCTTTTAGTAGTACGGGCCCATACTACCTTCCACATCTATCCGTACTTTCCTCAAGAACTGCCTTGACTCCACCAAGTCACTACTACTACTACTGATCTCTGCTACTCTCATCCTAGGCTTGCCCTAGGGAAATCTCTAACTCCACTCAAACCAGTCCTCAGCTGCCAAAGGCCTCCTTATAATGCTAATTAGCCATCACCTGAATACCATCACATGTGATGAGTCTCAGATAATCCTTCGAGTAAAAGGCTCGTCCCTACAACGGTTGGACTCAAACAAGAGCTGCGCAATAGGGCCAAATCTAAAACTCTGAGATTATTCAACCCTGATCACATGTGACGTGATGTATTCACCTAATGGCTAACTCCCATCACTCGGAGTCCCACAAAGCACAAAGCAAGCAGCATTCGGACACAAGAAACTACTCAAGCAATTCTATCCTCATAACGGGAAAACTGTACTAGCATACAATGCTAAACTCATACTATCAGGCATAACCTAAACAGGCTATCCTACTGCTGTCTACTCAATACCAGCATGCAATTCTCAATAAGCTGAAACACATATAGCATGCACATAAAGCTGTTGGAATAGTGTCTAAGGCTGCAACTATATTAGGCAAGTATTTGACCCGGTTGTGCATGGTCCTTTTGGGTTGCCTTCACCATAGCAACTTGATAGGATGATTTATTAAGAGAGAGTAAATATTATTAATATATTATGGGAATAATATAAAGAATAATATATTGTTATTTGATTAATATAAGTCATAGAATTAATTGTAATTAATTTGGTGACTTAAAGAGGTTAATTAAATAAAGGGGTATAAACTGTCAATTGTTTGATAGTTAAGCTTTAGACTATAAATCCTTATAGATATATAGTGGACGGATTCTAGAAGCTAGGATAGCTTCAAAATCGTCCAATGACTTATCTAAGGAAAGGATTTGGATAGCCTTAAGAGAAAATTATCCAATTAGGGTTTAGATTGTAACCCTTAAGGAGTCTACAAGTATAAATAGACCCCATGGGCAAGGGAAATCAACACCTCACCTAAAGTAAGAGAACCCTGGCCGATTTCCTCCCCTCTCCTCTCTCCTAAATCATCTTCCTTGCTATTGGTGTTTGTAAGCCATTAGAGGAGTGACAATTGTGACTCTAGAAGCTCCAAGACAACAAGATCAACAAGGAATTCAAAGGTATGGTTCTAGATATGTTTCAATGTTGTTATTTAACCTAATTAGCCATTAGAAGTCTTGGAATTAAAGCATGTTTAATTAGAAAGCCTAGATCCAAGCATTAGGGTTTTTGCATGCGCACATAGGAAAGTTCTTATGGCTAAAACCCATCAGTGGTATCAGAGCCTAGCTTGGTTTTCTTTAAATTGTTGCTTGATTATCTGAAACAAACCTGCAAAATTCGATTTTTGGTTTCTGAGTCATGAACTCGACGAGTCCCATGGTGGACTCGACGAGTTGGCCTGACTCGACGAGTCCAGTTGGGAACTCGACGAGTCCGAGCGTCAGGAATGGCCAGATTCGGGATTTTTTCATAATTATCTTATGGAAACTTACCTTAATCATAATAGATCAACCTAAATCCGTTTTTTTATATATATGACTATTATCTTGATCTATTTAAAGGTATTTATCAACTAATAAAATATTTAATTTCCTTATATGATAATTAATTAATTATTTTAATTATTTTGGTAATTATCTTTCAAAGAAGTCTTGAATAAAATCAAATATAGATAATTAGGATATTAATTGTTAATTGGAATTATTTGTTATTTGATCCTCTATGTTTTAAATGTTTAAAACTTGCCCTCAAGTTTTGAAATTTATATTTGTGATTAAAAGTTTTAATTTAGACAACTTAAATTTCAAACCCTAGATTTTAAAAGGTTTAAAATACAACCCTATACTAATATGATATTAATAGAATAATATATATATATATATATATATATATATATATGTATGTATAACTAAATGCTAGTCTTACCGTTAGTAGGCCTCATTCACGAAGCCAATCTATAAGGTGGGTATAAGGTTGCGGCCTATAAAATGGCGCTTAATGGGTGTACACTCACACCCACCGCTTGCTTGATTGGTGGAGGGTCGTTAGCCGAACGGGTAGGATAGGACAACCTCATCCTCTCATTAAAAGTATAATAAGAAATACAAAGTAACTACACATTTTTTAAAATTTCCCAATCTTAGTTACTTTAGGAAAAGTGAATTGATGAAATCCCATGAAATTACACTTTGCACCCTTGCTAAGAAGTTAGTGGAGCGTGTGTGGTTTACCGGCACACTAATTGGTTCTAAGCAAACGTGGCAAAGGGTGATTCATTGTTTATCATAGTTCGATGGAGCGTGTGTGGTTTACCGGCACATCGAATAGGTGATCGTTACAATGAAGGCACCATGTGAATTTGCATGGTAATTCACACCCACTTTGTGATCCTCGGTATCCCAGTCACAAACAAGAGGGGCATATCGAGATGTAAACATGCCATTGAATAGTTTCAATGAATCTCATTCGAACCCATGAATTCTCAATACACTTAGGACTAATAGTTAAGTTTTGATGGAGAATTAGTGAATCGTCATTCACTTACCTTCAATTTATTTGCATGTTAGATTACGACATCCCTTTTCTAGTATGTAAATGTTATTGTTGGATCCTAGCCCTAATTTTCTTATTGGGTGATAATTAGGGATTCTTATTCTAATCTATCTTTGTCCTTTTTCTTTTGTAGATGTCGAACGCAAACAACGCTGCTGCTAGTTCTTTCACGTTGATGGGCCTTTGCCAAAAGGTCACCTTCGATGGAACAAACTTTAGCGAATGGATAAGATACATTCGCACCATTGCTCACTATGAGGATAAGGAGTATGTCCTCGATGAGAAGCTCGAGAAAATCAACCCTGAAATCGCTACTCCGGCCGAAATCACCGCTTTTGAGACTCATGAACGAGATGCAACGAAGGTACATTGCATCATGATTGCTACCATGAACTCCGAATTCCAAAAGTCCTATGAGGACATGTACCCGTACGAGATGCACCAAGACTTATTGGAGAGGTACCACCAAAATGCGAGACAAGAGCGTTATGAGATTTTCACCAACATGATTTCCGCTAAGATGGGTCATGGAGAATCTCTTACCGTGCACCTGCAAAATATGCAAAGGTATGTTGACCGCCTTCGCAAGTTAAATGTTGACTTTGGGGAAGACTTGGCGATCGACATGGTGCTTCACTCTTTGCCTCCGATGTACAACCAATTTAGGATGACCTACCACATGAACAAAGAAGAGGTCACCCTAAGCAAACTCCAAGGTCTCTTGAGGGTTGCTGAGAGCAACTTCAAAGACAAGTCTGTTGCGCCGACTCCCAATCCGCCTGCTGCTCCTGTCTTGGCTATTGGTCAAGGAAAGGGAAAGAAGAGGAAGGCTTCATCGAAGAACTATCGCAAGGTCAAAGCCCGAGATGGTGCCTCTTCTAGTGGGACCAAAGTTGATCCCGCTAAGCCCTGTCCTAACCCGAAGGAGGCAGAGTGTCACCACTGCCATAAGATAGGACATTGGAAGAGAAGCTGCCCAGAGTACCTGCAAGCAATCAAGGAAGGAAAGATCAAGCCATCTTTCGCAGGTATATATACAATTAAATCTAACGATTCTAATCATGCTATTTCTTGGGTTCTTGATACCGGTTGTGGTTACCACATTTGTTCTAATGTGCAGGGACTAAGAAGAAGTAGGGATGTGGAGCAAGGAAGAATCAATCTAATCACGGGGAACAGAAGATCGTCGCCTGTGACCAAGATTGGAGTGTATTCTTTAGTGCTTAGGAATAATTTGTGTTTAGATTTGAACAATTGTTGCTATTCGCCAGAAATGGCTAGAAACATCATTTCATTTCATGGTTTATATAGACAAGGATTTAGATTTTCTTTTAATAATGAGAATGGTTCTATTTTGGCTTATCTAAATGGTGTCTTTTACTTTGAAGCTATACCATGTAATGGAATATATGAAACTGTTATGATTGTTGATAACTTAGGAAATGATGTTTTGAATATAGATTCTTCCACTAGTATGGATAAAGCATCCTTGTGGCATTGTCGTCTTGGACATGTCAACAAGAAACGTATAGCCCAACTTCAAAAGGATGGAGTGTTGGAGTCATTCGACCTTAGGGAAGATGACACATGTGAGTCTTGTTTACTTGGAAAGATGACCAAGTCACCCTTCACAAGTACATGTGAAAGGGGTGAAGGTCTATTGGACCTAATACATACCGATGTATGTGGACCGTTTAGATCAACCACGAAGGATGGGAACCGCTTCTACGTGACTTTTACCGATGATTACAGTAGATATGGGTATATCTATTTAATCAAGAAAAAGTCAGAAACCTTTGAAAAGTTCAAAGAGTTTAAGAATGAAGTGGAGAATCAATTGGGCAGGAAAATCAAGATGCTTCGATCCGATCGAGGAGGAGAGTACCTAAGTCTTGAATTCCACGATTATCTCAAGGAGTGTGGAATAGTTTCGCAATTGACGCCTCCTAGGACACCGTAGTTGAATGGTGTGGCAGAAAGGCGTAATCGAACCTTATTGGATATGGTTCGCTCTATGATGAGTCGTGCTTCAATACCTATCTCTTTTTGGGGGTATGCCTTAGAGACTGCCGCCCATATCCTTAACCGAGTCCCTACTAAGAAGGTTGCCAAAACATCTCACGAGATGTGGACAGGGAAAGCTCCCTCGTTGGCACATATCAAGGTTTGGGGTTGCGAGGCTTTCGTAAGACGAGATACTCACGACAAGCTCGAACCTCGAAGTGAGAGATGTATTTTCATCGGCTACCCGCAGACATCCTTTGGATATCTCTTCTATAGACCGAAGGACAATGTTGTCTTCGTTGCGAGGAGAGGAGTTTTCCAAGAGCGAGAACTCATGAGCCAAGGAGACAGTGGAAGGCAAATCGAGCTTGAAGAGATTCAAGAGTCGATAGATGAAGGAACCTCTACCGTTGGCACTCAACCCGAGGAGGAAACTCCGGTTGAACCGATTGACGAATCCTTACCTCTTAGACGTTCCGATAGAGTTAGAGTTCATCCCCAGTTTTATGGTTTTCATATTACTACCGAAGGGGACACGTATATTAGTGATGGTACACTAATAAATCTTGATGAACCTAATAGCTATAAGGAAGCCATGGCATGCCCGAAGTCTGCGAAATGGAAAGAGGCAATGGATAGCGAGATCCAATCCATGTATGATAACCAAGTTTGGAATTTGGTTGATTATGTGCCCGGACGTAAGACCGTTGGGTGCAAGTGGATCTTCAAGAAGAAGACCGACGTGGATGGAAAGGTACACACATATAAAGCACGATTGGTTGCGAAGGGCTTTACTCAAACTCCCGGAGTTGACTATGATGAGACCTTCTCACTAGTTGCGAAGATTAAATCTATTAGAGTGATGCTAGCAATTGCCGCATTTCATGATTATGAGATTTGGCAAATGGATGTCAAGATCGCTTTCCTTAACGGAAAGTTGGTTGAGGATGTTTACATGGCTCAGCCAGAGGGATTTGTGGATCCGAAGCATCCGAATAGAGTGTGTAAGCTTGAGAAGTCCATTTATGGACTTAAGCAAGCATCTCGCAGATGGAATCTTTGCTTCGATGAGAAAGTCAAAGAGTTTGGATTTGTACGAAGCGAAGACGAATCTTGTGTATATGTCAAAGCCAGTGGGAATATAGTAAGCTTCCTCGTTCTATATGTCGATGACATATTCCTCATAGGAAACGACATCCCGACTCTGCAGGAGGTTAAGTCCTGGCTCGGGAAGTGCTTCGCTATGAAGGACCTCGGAGAGGCTTCTTACATTTTGGGAATAAGGATAGTAAGAGAAAGAAGTAAGAGACTAATTGGACTTAGTCAGAATACTTACTTGGATAAAGTACTAAAACGATTTAGTATGGAAAACTCGAAGAAGGGAGAATTACCGATACAAAGTAATGCCAAGTTGAGTAAGACTCAAAGTCCAAGTACCGAAGTTGAGATAGCAGAAATGAGCCGAGTTCTATATGCTTCCGCAGTTGGCTCAATCATGTACGCTATGACTTGTACTCGCCCTGATGTAGCCTTCGCTTTGAGCATGGTTAGCAGATATCAAGGGAATCCTGGCAGAGCACATTGGATTGCGGTGAAGAATATCCTTAAGTACCTTCGGAGGACGAAGGAATGGTTCTTAGTCCTCGGAGGGAGTGATGACTTGAAGGTGCGAGGGTACAGTGACGCCAGTTTTCAGACCGACAGGGACAACTACCGTTCGCAGTCGGGCTGGGTCTTTACCCTGAATGGTGGAGCAGTGACATGGAAGAGTTTCAAGCAGGAAGCCGTAGTTGATTCAACGTGCGAATCAGAGTACATTGCAGCAAGCGAAGCGTCGAAGGAGGCAATATGGCTAAAGAACTTCATCGGTGATCTTGGAGTTGTACCTGCCATAAAGGAGCCCATGGAGATTTTCTGTGATAACGAAGGAGCGGTTGCCTTGACCAAGGAACCGATGGATCATGGTAGATCAAGACATATCGACAGAAAATATCACTTCATTAGACATCGTGTAGAAGAAGGACAACTCGTAGTGAAGAGGATATCATCAGAAGATAACCCAGCAGATCCGCTTACGAAGGGACTGAGTAGGGTTAAGCACTTGCAGCATGCTAAAAGTATTGGGTTGAAGAATGATATTAGCATAGATTAGATAGTATTAGAAATGTGTAATAGATAAAATGTAATTAACATTTGATGATTAAATAAAGGAGTTTTATTTATGAGTAATGTTACTGTCTTATGTTAATTGTTTAACTATTGTTTCACTTTGCATGTTTTGACTTCCAGAATAATTGAGTTTATTAAGAATAATCGAATTGTTCAAATTATCCACAATCGTTCATATGTTGGAAGTAGATATGAATGAAGATTGTCATGAATTGGTGTGCAGATTGTCTAAATGGTTTTAGACATAGCAAAGGGTTGCTGCAACGTTCATGAGTGCTTATGAACTAGTTTTGAGCATTGGAACAAACCCGCGCTTGCTGGAATCGCCTTGTGGAATATGATATAAAAGAGTGATCGCAAGACAATAATATCATATAGTCTTAAAACCTAGATATATGGTTTGTTATTTGTTAATTGGTTGTACATTGATAATGCGAAAACGCATCAGTAACTCGGTGTTATAAAACGCATTGTTGTGTATAGCTGGTTAATGAATAAGTAAATGCATATAAGTCGAAGTTTATCTGTAACTTTATTCTAAGAAGGTAAAAGCGATATCTCGGCCGCTCGATGATTTGATTTGACTTATGTGTCGGGCCCGGTCAGAACTGAATTGATGTGTTCGATTAAGTTCTATGTCGAATAAATCAGAGATCGAGAAACCTAAATGCTTGACTAACCATTCCATAGGACTGTCAGCATGATATCTAACAGAGGACTGTACGATCCCTTATCTAAAGGACAAGATTGATTAGATCAGAGTTTGACAGCGTCTTTGAGAGCTACGATTGCAAACCGAATTGTACTTGTGCATATAGTTGCTAGACTTATCCAAGTGGGAGACTGTTGGAATAGTGTCTAAGGCTGCAACTATATTAGGCAAGTATTTGACCCGGTTGTGCATGGTCCTTTTGGGTTGCCTTCACCATAGCAACTTGATAGGATGATTTATTAAGAGAGAGTAAATATTATTAATATATTATGGGAATAATATAAAGAATAATATATTGTTATTTGATTAATATAAGTCATAGAATTAATTGTAATTAATTTGGTGACTTAAAGAGGTTAATTAAATAAAGGGGTATAAACTGTCAATTGTTTGATAGTTAAGCTTTAGACGATAAATCCTTATAGATATATAGTGGACAGATTCTAGAAGCTAGGATAGCTTCAAAATCGTCCAATGACTTATCTAAGGAAAGGATTTGGATAGCCTTAAGAGAAGATTATCCAATTAGGGTTTAGATTGTAACCCTTAAGGAGTCTACAAGTATAAATAGACCCCATGGGCAAGGGAAATCGACACCTCACCTAAAGTAAGAGAACCCTGGCCGATTTACTCCCCTCTCCTATCTCCTAAATCATCTTCCTTGCTATTGGTGTTTGTAAGCCATTAGAGGAGTGACAATTGTGACTCTAGAAGCTCCAAGACAACAAGATCAACAAGGAATTCAAAGGTATGGTTCTAGATCTATTTCAATGTTGTTATTTAACCTAATTAGCCATTAGAAGTCTTGGAATTAAAGCATGTTTAATTAGAAAGCCTAGATCCAAGCATTAGGGTTTTTGCATGCGCACATAGGAAAGTTCTTATGGCTAAAACCCATCAAAAGCATCCTCCTAGATCCTTAGTCCTATTCTAGCATGTTGTTCTACTGAAACTGAAACTAAAACTGAAACTGAAACTTGTATGGGTAATTTGGGAGTACTTACTTGAGCTCGGCTGATCGCATGCACCACACCCTTATCTCGTTTAAAAATTCTTTTCTTTCTAAGTGCTTTTCAAAATTTCTTTCGAAAACATTTTCCTTTTGAAAATCTTTTTATCTTTCCCTTAGTTTGAGTTCAGATACACCCAGAAGTGTATCAAAATCCCTCAAACCAAGGCTCTGATACCAACTTGAAACATCCCAAAAATACGACCCGAAAATTTCATTTTTAATATAACAAAAATCATAAAACTGAGTATCATATAATAAAACCATACGCTGCGTATCTCAAATCATACTAAAATACTGTGAGAAAACTGTGTCACAACTGTATCAAACATATATAAGAAACTGAATCAACTCCCAGGACAAAAACTGAAGTTATGGTGTGTGTGATGCCATCATCCCGAGCTCTTCCCTTTACTTGCGGAAGTACCTGAAACCAAAAACCGAAACCATAAGCACGAAGCTTAGTGAGCTCCGCCAAACTACCACATACCATACAATAACAAATAAAGCACATACTGGGCCTTGCCCACTGCATCGGACTGAAGTCCGGAACTGACTGCATCAGACCGAAGTTCGGAACTGACTGCATCGGACCGAAGTCCGGAACTAACTGCATCGGACCGAAGTCCGGAACTGACTGGGACCTTGTCCCCTGCATCGCACCGGAGTCCGGAACTGACTGCATCGGACCGAAGTCCGGAACTGACTGCATCGGACCGAAGTCCGGAACTGACTGCATCGGACCGAAGTCCGGAACTGACTGGGACCTTTTCCCCTGCATTGGACCGGAGTCCGGAACTGTCTGAACATAGCATAACATAAACACGTATTTGCTAACATAACACATATACTGCATCGGACTGAAGTCCGGAACACATAACACAAACATGCTTGAATCACAAAGACATCAAGCACTCTAACTACTGCATCGGACTGAAGTCCGGAACTGCTGCTAACTAAACGGGCCGGCATTATGGCCGTAGACCCGTTCCTACTGGAAGGAAACTCACCTCGTGAACTGGTTGCTGAGTGTATGGCTCTGGAAGCTATCTGCTGCTGCTCCAGTATCTCCCCGGCTACAATTCCATAAACACACTCAATCAAATACTAATCACTATATTGGGGTAAAATGACTCTTTTACCCCTGGTCAAAGTCAACTCTCCCGGTCAAAGTCAACCTACAGTTGACCTGACTCGCCGAGTTGGGCCGCCAACTCGCCGAGTCCCTATTCTCACTTCTCAACCCTACTCGCTGCTACTCGTCGAGTATGGCATCAACTCGACAAGTTCCCTTTCGATTCTAAAACTCAGGCTATCTGCATCCGACTCGCCGAGTCGTATGAACAACTCGACGAGTTGTTCTTGAGCTAAGAAGATTGCCTTGGACTCGCCGAGTTGTATGAACAACTCGTCGAGTCCCTCAATTACTGAGTCTGACCTCCAACTCACTGAGTCCACTCTAATACTCACTGAGTCCACTCTAATACTCACTGGTCCCCACTCGGCATCACTAAAAAGGGGAAAAACCGGGGACTCGCGACTCGACTCGCCGAGTTGTTCTTCCGACTCACCGAGTCGCTTGCATGCAGCTACTCTAAACTCGATTCTGCTTGAATCCAGCGTATAAAACTTATAGATCTGGGTTCCCTTAGCTCGATTAACACGTAAAGATTCTATCTTTACGTGCCCATATGCACCCATGAAGATTAAAGAGGCTTAAAAGCACAATAAAGGCTAGATCTAGGGTTCTCAAGCAAGGAAACTTCGAAAAGGCACTAGATCAGGACTCTAACACTCCTAAATGAACAGATCTAGGGATATCTCGACCCATCAAGGCATCCATACAATTATAAAGCTTGAAAAATACATTAAACTAGCCTTAAAGGTGTTCCAATGGAGGTTTTAAGCACAAAACAGAAGGGTTCCTAGAAATACCTCAATGAACTCTGATCTTGACCTTGGATCTTTGCTCTACACCTCTTCTCTTTGGTCCTTTCTTCTTTTTCTTCTTCAAGCCTTCAAGAATTCACACAAAAACACTTTAATCAATCAAGGGATGGGTTTAGGGTTTCTCACAGCTCTCTGAGGGTGAAGGAGGCGAGTTTGGGGCACATAACATTGCTTAAATAATGAGCAAACCCGGGGAATTAGGGTTTCTTCCTGGCAGGCAGACTCGTCGAGTCCCGAATATGGACTCGCCAAGTCGCCGACTTACACGTGCTCTAAATCTCGTCCCTACTCGACAAGTCGGGCTATAGACTCGCCGAGTCCCTCTTGAAAACTTCTAAATAAATACCATGGAAGCAACATACCATAGACGGGTCGTTACATACACAAGCATTTTTAGGGACTTACAATTGGTATCAGAGCGAGATCAGTCGTATCAATCAATTTTTTCAGATCTGGAGCTTATTTGATCTTATTTTGAAGAAATTTTTGCGTTTTTGGATAGATCTCGCAAAAATAAGGAGGGTTTGTTCTTCGTGTTTTTCCTAAAAACGAGTTTTTGATCGAGTTTTGGAGCAAAAATGGTGAAAAAAAACTCTTTTTTTCGTCAAGAACAACGATTTTTAAAGAGTTTGCGGTGTTTGAAGGGTTTACTGGCCGGAGTTTACGGCCGGAAACGTGTTCACGGCCGGAGGAGGTTTGTGGCGGCAGTTTGCGGCCAGCAGCTTGGCTTGGTTCGGCTCGGTGGTCGGCGGATTGCGGCTTGCGGAGCGAAAGTTTACGGCTCGGCTTGGTCGGCTTGGCTCAGCAGCAAACTTTGCAGCAGCTTCAAATAAAAAAAAAAGAGGGGGGGGGGACGAAAAGGTAGGGGAGCCGAGATTCGAACTCCCGACCCTTCTTTGTTTAGTCAGCGTGTTTAGCCAACTCAACCAACCAATCTCTTGTTTCAATCCCCCGAAATATTATACTTAAACACTCCAGTCGCACCAAACTTTCGCATTCTTGTCATTTTCAGCCCAAAATTGATTTTTCTTTAATTTTAAATTCCTTTTTCAAACCAAAAATTATAGTTTTTAAATTTTGACTTTTATTTTTGACTTTTTACTTAAATTTTTGACTTTGACTTTTAAAATTTGACCTTTGACTTTCTCGTTTGACTTTTAAATTTTCAAATTTAGCTTTTCGGTTTGACTTTTCAAGTTTGACTTTTCAAGTTTGACTTTTTAAATTTGACTTTTGAGGTTGACTTTTGAGGTTTATAGTCAAAGGGCATTTTTAAATTTAAGTTTGGCTTCTAGTTGTGCTTTACGAGGAAATTGAAAACATGAAAGAGAATCGTCAAGAGATTTTAAGACAAAATTTCAACATGTTCGATTATATCCCTGGAGAAACCCTAGAAACTCAGTTGCAGCGATTTACTACACTCTTTACTGAGATTAATATAGCTGGGATCTTCTTGTCCAAATATGAGATAAACAAAAAGCTATTGAATTCACTTCCGAAATCGTGGGATATGGACGTGGCTGACATAAAAAAGACAAAAGATCTCAATCGTCTTAGTCTGGCTGATATAATTGAAGAACTTAACGCTTTGAATTGTCAAAAAACAATGATTTCCACAAACCTCCCGGTCAATGAAGTTTCATGTTCTCAATCATATGAAGTTTCATGTACGCTATCTAGTGAAGATACAATTAAATTTCTTTGGGAACAAATTGATTTGCTAAAAAGGGAAGTTGAGGACCTGAGATATAAAGGATATCAACTCAGGAAAGGACAGAAACCCCTGAAGGCTGAATTAGAAGCAAAAACCAAGGACTTTAGGAAGCTTCTGGAAGAGTATAACAACAAGTGTGAAAATTATAATTATATTAAGAGACAACTTGCTGCTGTAACTGAAGATCTTGACGCTTTAAAAATTAAGTGTGGAAAAACATATGTCAGTTTCAAAAATTATACTGCGTCAAGTCAGACAGTCGAGTCCTTATATGAAAACCAATTAAAATTCAAAGAAAATCAAAACAAGGGTCTAGGGTATGATAGTGTACCTCCTCCTTATAATCATAACTACACATCCATCCCTATGACACAGGACGAAACTGACAGGGAGCCACATCTTCGATATGGCAAACGAGCTGGATTTGTGTTAGGACGAGTCATTAATATTGAAGATACTAATGTTGCTACTTCATGTGCAGGTAAAGTAGCAGAATATGAGAACAAGGAGAAAACCATTTAACAAACCAACATCTCCTTGAACTCTGAATCTGTTGCTTCGAACTCAGCTGCTTCTGATCAACCTGCCGTTGAGGAATACAAGCCTCCAATTCCAGCGCAACAGAGTGCATCTGTAATATCCCAAAAATACAGGCCAAAAATTTCATTTTTAAATATATTATTATAAAACCAACAGTATAGGAAAACATCCATAATATCATGTCATGTCAAAACCAAAGTAGAAATAATCAAAACATGTTATCATGAAACAATATCAGAGTGTAATCCCAAAGATCTCATGTGCGGAAAACTATAGTGTGATGCGCTGCGATCAAGCCGGCTCCTTTCCTTTAAACACGAAGTACCTGAAACCAAAACTGAAAACTGTAAGCACAAAGCTTAATGAGTTCCCCCATCATACCACATACCATACAATCACATAGCATACATACTGCCGAGCAATTCTAGGGTGCCCGACCTACCCGTGTCAAGCCATTATGGGGTGCTGACCTACCCGTCGGTCCTAACAACCAACCCTTGGGGACTATTCCACCCCTACTGCTACTATCACATATATCATAACATAACCATACTATCAGACATATCTGGGGTGCCTGAACTACCCTTCGGTCCTAACAACCGAACACGGGGACTGGTCCCCTCGTACTACCTCTATCGCATATAACATAACAATCCAGCATGCAATCATATCATCACATACTGTCAGACGTATCTGGGGTGTCTGACTACCCTTCGGTCCTAACAACCGAACTCGACTACTATCACATACAACATATCATGCTAGCATATAACATATCGGGTAGTAGCAAACCTAGATGATATCACAAAGACAATCATCTATCATACGTCTCCTACCGGTGGGCCGGCATTGTGGCCTTAGACCTACCGCTACTGGAAGGTAACTCACCTCACACTGCTGAAGTCCCGTAGACACAATCTCACACTACTGAAGTCCCGCAGACTCAACCCTAGCTGTTGGATGACAGATTCCCGATCTGTCAATATCAAAACACCACCCAATTAATAATTGGGTCCCACTACATAACCATAAACACTTACTTTGGATAATTACATTACCCCAAGCTTGGCTTATTCAAGCCCAAGGCCCAACCTGTAGGCCTAAAGTCAACTAGGAAATCAAAGCCCAACACATGGCCCAATTTTCCAAATTGGGCCTAGGCCTAAACATAGTCTAATTCTAAGGCCCAACACCATATAATAATTAAGACCCAAACTATGGCCCATCTAAAACCCAATTTTCCAAATTGGGCGCAAGCCCCTTACATGGGCCTTACCCCTGGCCCATTAAATTATTCTAGTTCATTGGCTTGACTTTGGATGGCCCATTAATTACCCAATCCTCAAGGCCCAAAAGAAGGCCCAACAATAAACCCAAGTGAAATTAGGGTTTCACATAAAATGATGATTAGGGTTAAGTTTCCTACTTAACTCATTAAGGACTTAATCCATTAAGTCCAATATTTCTTAGATTAATTCCCGTTAATGATTATTATTTAATATTCCAAGTTATTAAATAATTTCTCATGTGTCCCGATTATCCCAAATTAGGGTTTCATTGCATTAGGGTTTTCCAAACCCATATACTAGCCCATTTATTTATTTATTGGACTTTTAGGCTATTTAGGGCTTTATTGGGCCTATCAAGCCCACTGGAATGTCATCAAGTCCATTGGGGTTTTATTGGGTCCATTAGAGTTCATTAAGCTTCATTGGCCCATTAGAGCTCCTTTGAGCCCATTAGGGTTTTAGTCCCTTGTCCAATCCTCCAAACGAGTCCAAACACCATCAAAGCACACCGCCACCCGACACGGCGGCAGGAGGCGGCAGCCACCACCCTAGGGTGGTGGTTTCTATTTCTTTCCATTATTTTACTTTTGAGTTACAATTACAACGAAAATACCAAAGCAACACACACCCTAACTAAGCTAAACATACAAACACAAACCACCTTGAAGTGGCCGACGGTGGCTCGGGCATGAGGTGGCGTTGGCCTTTCTTGCTTTTCCGGCTATACAAACACACACTAAAAAGATTACAAAAACACACACACACACCCGCTATGAGGTCGCAAAGCAGCTCTAGCCACCCCTTGGTGGGCTACGGCGGCGGCAGGAACACCAGAAAAGCAACAGCAGCGGCGGCGGCCACCATTCCCAATGGTGGTGGCGGTCCCTGTCCAAGGAAATCACACTTGAATCTTCATAAATAATAAATAAACATACACAGCCACCTCCTATGGTGTCTAGTAGCGGAAAAAGGGAAGAAAACGATGGATCAAAGGGCCGATGGTGTTCGCAGCCTCCAAACACGCCGTCAAAACACCAAAACGAACGAGGAAATGAGAAGAGAAGCGAAATATGAACTTACCAAGAACCTCCAGGCCGCGCAGAACCCACACAGTGACGACGCAGCTGAAGTCGCCGGTCTCGGTGGCTCTTCCGGCTTCCCTTACGTCACCAGCAGCAGCAAGAGGTGGTGCTCGTCGGCGACGCAACAGGCAACGACCTCGTTTGGTCGAAAGAAGAAGAAGACGGAGGTGGCGGTCGATGTGTGCATTCCATGGGTAGTGGCGGCTGCATCTTATTCTCTTAGGGTTGAAGATGCGACGTGGGGAAGGGATACGGGTATATCCCGTGTCTCTTCCAAACTTATGCCGAAATATACAAGTCTGGTCCCTCCCCATCCGTTCTTTTTCAAATGAGCTCCAAAAGTTACCATATAACCCCTCATGACAAATTTCTTTCCAACTAGATACTTACTTTACCATTTATACCCTTAATTCTTCAAATCTTTTTCTATTTAAATCCATAAATTACCAAACGCACCCTGACCTCCGAAATCCTTTTCAATTTAGTCCCAAACTTTCATTTATTAATTTATTTAAATAAACGGGGCGTTACAGCATCTGGGAACAATAAGAGACAAAGCAAGGATACGCCACCAGGGGCAGGAAGAAACAACTTCACAGTGAAGAAAAAGACATGTTTTCACTGTGGAACACCTGGACACATTGCTAGAAATTGTCCTAATCGCGCATACGTTTCCTATTATGCACAAGGGTAGCAGAACGCGCCAAGAGGGAGATATTCCAAAAGAAACCCCTCAAGGTCACGTTCAGACAATGCTGACTGGAATGTCATGAAGGCCAAGAATTCAACTCCCAAGGTCAAGCATCCAACTCCCAAGACCAAGAAGAGAATGTTGGCCCAAAAGTCTAGTTCAAGAGATGCTCCAGTAAAGCCAAGACCGGTTAGGTCAAAGTCATCTCGGCAATCGACTTCAAGTTCCAAATCAAGTGCCGACGCACCCATCCGATCCAACAAGAAATGGGTTAAACCCAACTACAAATGGGTTCTAAAGGCTCACTCTCCCAAATCAACTAATGACTCCAATATTTCTTCATCTTCTGTTTGTGATAAACAAGATATGACATGGGAGAGAGTATCGTGCAAGGATGACAAAGGTCGACCCAGTTTTAAAATGGATTGGGTTCCAAAGACCAACTAATCCTGCTTTGTGTCAGAGCAGCTATGGAGGCATATCATCAGATTTCGGTTTGTTGGTAGTGGTTGTTCTAGGCACAGGATAGGAGACATCTCTCAACTGTACAACACTCAAAACATTGTTTGAGAGTATGTGCCCTTTGTGGGAAAGGAAGAAAAGAAGTGATCACTCACGGGGTTTGTGCTTAATGACATGAAGAATTTTCGGATCTGTTATGAGATTATGCGTGTTGTTCTCAGACCTTTTGGATGCAAATTCAATCGTTAACTTACGGTTTGCGTTTTCTTCTCTATACTCTTGAGTTTATCTTACTCTGATTCGTTTTAAAGACAAATTTTTGTTTTAGGATAGTTTAAATTTGCGCATTTACTTTCGTTTCTCTCCTATGCACAAATTTAGGGGGAGAAATAAAAACAAAACAAAAATTAGAAAAGCTTAAAAAAATCAAAAAACATTAGAAAATCAAAAAATCAAAAAAAAAATATGGTGGTTATGAAATGTGCTTGAGGGAGATGTTTTGGGAAGTGATATGATCATGTGATAACAGGCAACCTGAGTTTGCGTAACGTACCCGAAGTTGAAGGGTCTATGCTCTGGTTTGATGCACAAAAATTTTTAAATAGACTTGACTAGGCAGAGTTGAACTTAGGAAATTTATAGACTTGACAAATCTTGACCTAGTTAGATCCATTCAGCCCGACAATACGACGCTCGGATAGGTTGAGCAGGGAGATATATATGGGAATCTACTCATCACATTAAACGAACCCGTACTTGGAACCGTGGTTTAACTTTTCCTCGATGTGCGGATTGTCCTTAATTTCGGTTGGATGGGGCGACTGGTAAATTCCGATAAATTAGGTCTGTAGAATATCATTTTCTTTCTTTCTGTCTGTTAGTCATATGTTGTCTCCTTTGCGTGACTTCCAATCCGACCTGGTACACAACATATGCAACTCTATTTCTCTGCAGGTTATATATGTGAAATACTTCTTACCTGTTAGCCATATGTTGTCTCCTTTGCGTGACTTCTAATCCGACCTGGTACACAGCATATGTATAATTCTACTTCTCAACCCCTCTAAAGTAATAAGTAATATAATTATGAATCTATCCTCTCTCTGAATGGTTGTCTGCTCACCCGGTGTAAGGAGTACTCTGGAAGTTCTTGATGGCTGGGGCATATCAGGAAGCGGGAAACACGTTCTAGTACACTTAAAATTGAACACATACAAATTGTCTATAGATCTCGCTGCTCAATTTAGGTGGACAACAATATCTCTGGTCGTCGTCATATGAATGGTCCTTAAGATATAGTATTTAAGGAATTAGGATCATATATAAATTTTAGGATTTTAAGTTCACCCTGTCTTGTAACAAATAGTATGTCCTAAATTTGTCACAAATTTTTCATGTTTAAGTGGACCACAATACCGACGATCGACCAGACAAAGATATGAATATGGAAGGTACCGACAAGTGGATAAAGGCTGTCTAAAAACTTTGATCCCAAATCACTCTTAAAGTTAGATATCATTTTTATTTTTGTTAAATTTATCATAGTTTCTTCTAATTTAAATATTAGGGGAGAATTAAAAATTAAAAACAATGAAAAAAAATAGAAAAATTCAAAAATCAAAGAAAAATCCGAAAAATTAAAAATTCAAAAATAGTGTTATTTCTGTTTTATTTCTTGTTCATAAAAATCAAAAATCCAAAAAATATTTTTGTTTCTGTTTTAATTTGTGTGCTAAGTTTTCTTTTAGTTTTGTTTTGTCTTGAAAAGTGATTTCAGGTATAGATAAGACTCATGGAGTTTGTGTTGAAGATTTCTGAGTCAAAGCCTCGTCCGTGAGCATCGAAGAATTCGCATTTGAAGGAGCAAGAAATGAAGATTATTTTTTCAACATTCAATCCTTCAACCCCAGAAGCAAGGTGAAACTACAATTGAAGATTATGTGACGGATTGCATTGAAGCCTCCTCAATCAGTCTGTTGCTATCTTTGTACCTGCTGAAGTGATCCAGAAGACTTGTTCTCTCTGATGTTCTCTCTGAAGATTCTCAAGCTGAAAGCACTATCTTTCAAGAATCAGTACGTCAAGCCTCCTCACCCAACGTGCGTTCAATGCCAAATTCTGAAGAAAAGCCCAACCGCTCAAGATGAAGTCATTCATTGAAGATTCATCAAGTTCATCTTGAAGTCGTGAAGAATTTGAAGATTAATGTTGAAGCCAAGTTCCCAATGAAGATTATCAAGAAAGTCAGCTACTTTTTTAGAGGGAGCTTGTTGGGTCATTTAAGAAAAGAAAAGAAAGCTATAAACCAAGGGGGAGATTGTTGGGTCAATATTTTTGTTTATACTTTGCTTTTCTAGGAAATTAATTTGTTATGTAATATTGTATATGTGTTTACGGTCAGGAAGTGAGTTTACGAACGTAAACAGCGTTTACGGCCGTAAACCCTGTTTACGGCCCATGTCCACCGGCCCATATTCTTGTGTGTATATATAGGGGTGAGGGGTGTGAGAAAAAGATTGATGAACACTAGAGGAGCTTAAGTGTGTGCATTTAAAGGTGTTATATAGAGAGAGAGAATAACAAGTGTGTGTTAGTATGTGTGAATCTTGTATCTGGATCTTCATTTTAATCATATCATACAAGATTCATATTATTCTTCTTCTCCTTCTCTTCTATTTTTTATCTGACATCATCCGTTTGATTGGGATTCCGCACCATCAAACGGATCTGATTGATACACAAGCATTTTTGGGGACTTACATGGTTGTAGAAGAGAGGCAAGGAGTGAAGGATAATGTCAATTGACAACTCTTCATCGAAGTTAACATTTAACTTCAGCAGGCGATCGACATATCTCTGCATATTTTGCAGATGAGCGGTAAGGGGCTCTCCATTACCCATTTTGGCAGTGATCATCGAAGTGATGATCTCATACCTTTCTTGCCTTGCACTTTGGTGGTACCGGTCTACCAAGTCTTGATGCATCTCGTAGGGATAGTAATCATCATAGGACTTTTGTAGTTCAGCAGTCACGGTCTCCAACATTATGCAATGGACTTTCGTGGCATCACGCTCATGGGCCTTAAAGGAAGCGATTTCTTCGGGAGTAGTAGTGTTGATGTTCACTTCCTTCGGCTCCTTATCGAGGACATACTCTTTGTCCTCGTAACGAGTGACCATTCGGATGTTACGGATCCAATCATTGAAATTGGACTCGTCAAAGATCACTCTCCCACACAAGCTCATGAATGAGAACGAGTCGGATGAGGTTGAGCCTTAAGCGTTGTTGTTGTTTGAGTTCGACATCTGAAGAAAAGAACAAAGTTTGATTAGAAATGAATCCCTAATTAAACACCCAAAATGAGAAATTAGGGCTAGGATCCAACAACATTATTTACATATTAGAAAAGGGATGTCGTAATCTAACATGCAAATAATTTGAAGGTAAGTGAATGACGATTCACTAATTCTCCACCATGAAAAACAAAAAAAGGTTAAGTTTTAAATGTATTGAAAACTCCTAGATTCCTTTGAGATTCATTGAACTTTTCAATGACATGTTTCAATCTCGATATGCCCCTCAAGTTTGTGACTGGGATGCCGAGGATCACAAAGCGGGTGTGAATAGACATGCAAATGTGCATGGTGCCCTCATTGTTACAGTCACCCATTCAATGTGTCGATTAACCACACACGCTCCATCAAACTATGACAAAAAATGAGTCACCCTTTTCCACCTTTGCTTAGAACCAATTAGTGTGGCGGTTAACAACACACACTCCACTAACTTCTTAGCAAGGGTACAAAGTGTAATTTCATGGGATTGCATCAATTCACTTTTCCTAAAGTAACTAAGATTGGGAATTTTGTAAAAACATTTAGTTACTTTATATAGATTCATTATACTTTTAATGAGTAAGGGTTTGCCCTGCCCTACCCGTTCGGCTAACGAGCCTCCACCAATCAAGGAAGCGGTGGGTGAGAGTGGACGCCCATTAAACAACCATTTTATAGGCCATAACCTTATACCTACTAATAGATTGGCTTCGTGAATGAAGCATACTAACGGTAAGACTAGCATTTAAGTTATACATATACATATATATATATATATATATATATATATATATATATATATATATATATTAATCTTATAATATTATACAGTATAAGGTTGAATTTTAAACTTGTAATATTCTAGGGTTTGAAATTTAAATAGTTCAAATTAAATGTTTTAATCATAAAGTTTAAATTTCAAAACTTGAGGACAAGTTTTGAACTTTTTTCAAAACACAAAGATCAAATAGCAAATAATTTTTCAATTAAACATTTAATTTAATAGTTATCTAAATTTGACCTAGTCAATATTACTTGCAAGATAATTCAACAACTAATTTAAATAATCAGTTATTATCAAATAAGAAAATTATTATTTAAACAATTGGTAATTATCTTTTTGTTTTGACGAGGATATTGATAAAAAAGGCAATAAAATTCGGATATTGTTAGACTAAAACAATTTAGGTAATTATCCTTAAGCAAAACAGCAAGAAATCCCGAAATTCCATCTGTCTGATGCTCCGACTCGCCGAGTCCCCTTATGAACTCGTCGAGTTCATCCTACTCGTCGAGTCCACAATGGGAATCGCCGAGTTCATTAGGCAGAGAGCAAGAAAAACGATTTTTTAAGCAAGAATCAAAACTGAAAGAACCTGTATAATGGTTTGGTCTAGGCATAGTAGTTGGTAGTAGTGGATGTATAGAAAGATTGTCTTTTGTCATGAGTTTACGGTCAAGATGTGTTTACGGCCGTAAACTCCTTACGGCCGTAAACACTTTACGGTTGTAAGTCGAGTCTTTAAATAGGGAGTTGTGTCAGACTTTATTGGTTGTTGATGCTTTCGTATTCTCCTAAGTTGTATCAGACGTTTTATAGCTTTGAAGCGTATGCAAGCTTGGTTTTTGTTCTATATTTGCTTATTAATTCGTGTTTGCATCTGTGATTCTCTTTGATCATCGGTAGATCTGTTTTTCGGGACTTTACAATTGGTATCAGAGCTAAACCAGTGTCAAAGACGTTCAACACCTGCGTTTTCAACTAAATCGATATTCACAGCAACAAAGAGGGTTTCTTTCCGGTCAAATTCAAAGGTTTTCGAAGTTTACGGCCTGAGCTTAGGCCGTAAACTCCTCTTCACAGCCACAAGTTCATCCTTCGAAAACAATTATTTTTCACATCATTCAAGCCTTCGAGATTAAATTTTAATCCTGGCTTTTAATTGAGTTGTTTTTTTAAAAATAAAATCGAACTTTTATATTTAACTTTCATTGACCGTAAACTCGCTATTCACTAAAAATCGATTTTCTGTTAAACGATAATCACACCATTAATTTTTCGGAGTTTAAATCAAAAGGTATTTTTGGACCGTAAACTCGAGTTTACGGCCTTAAGGTTTACGGCTAAGTCAATTGCTACATATTAATTAAAATTAACTCCTGAATTAAAAAATAAAATTTTCTCTTGACCGTAAACTAGTGTTTACGGCCAGAATTTGTCTTCCAGTTTACGGCCGTAAGTTTATTACAGATAGAATTTTTTTAATAAAAATGGAAACACAAAATTCAACTCAATACCAAGAACTTGATGCTGTGATGGGAACAACCACGCGCATTCCAAGACTTATGTCCGCTGATGGTTTCCCCGAGTGGAAATATAGAATTGAGAAATATATAAAGATGAAGGACTTCAAGATTTGGAAATGTGTTTTAAAGGATCCAGTCAGAATCACCACTATAGTTGGGGGCAGGTGGTCGACAAGAAAATCGAAAACTACACTGATGAAGACTTTGAGAGTGTAGAAGAACAAGAAAAGGCACTGGCCATTTTGACTATGGCTTTATCTCCAGACATTGCTCAAGGATTCAGAGAGTATACTTCTGCTAAAGCTCTGTGGGAAGCCCTTATTGAAGTATATGAGGGAAATGAAGACATGCGAGAAAGTCGCCAAGATATGCTGAGGCAACGCTTCAATATGTTTAATTATGTTCCCGGAGAGACTCTCGAAGCTCAACTGCAGCGATTTACAACTCTCAACACAGAGATGACTGTGGCAGGGATCTTCTATACAAAGTCAGAAATTAATAAGAAGCTACTAAATGCTCTCCCAAAATCTTGGGACATGAATGTAGCTGTGATTAAGAAGACTAAGGATCTCAATCGCCTTTCTCTAGCTGAAGTGATGGCTGTCATCAAAGCGTGTGATATTGATGACAAGCAGCGAGAGATCAATCATGCGAACTCCTACTCAGCTGCCAATCTTGGCATTTCAACTAATAATGCTCTTTCTTCTTTCTCTTATAATCCTGCAGGTTCATCTTCCTCTGCACCGGTCATTCCCTACCCACAAAGCCAGCCTCTAATGTCTACCCAAACTACTTCATCCTCAAATGTGGCTTCCTCTTCAAAGGGAAAGGAGGGTGATGAAAACCTTGTCTTTGCAGCAGGGCTTGTGAATTGCTACAATGCTCTTGTAGCTGGGGAACTTCCACCTCAATTGTCATTTGCAGATCTTGATCAAATCCATCCGGAGGACGTTGAGGAAATGGACATCACATGGCAAATTGCCATGGCTGTATTTAGGGCAAAACAGTTTGCCAAAAAGACAGGGAAGAACAATTGGGGAATGAGCGCTGACAAGAAGGTTGGATTCAACAAAGGAAAACTTCGATGTTTCAATTGCCACGAGCCAGGGCATTTTGCTCGTGATTGCCCACTCCCCGATAGAAGGGTTAATAATGACAGAACAATGGTTGCAGTTGGGAACAACCGAAGCAGTAGTCAAGCAAACAATGAAAATGCTATGGTTGCACAATCTTTTGACTGGGATGATCAAATACAAGCTCTAAATTTGTCTAGACCAGAAAATGCTCCTCTAGCACAAGTAAGGGATGACACTCCAGCAGGGACTGTAGTAGCTGAAGACAGTATGATGAAGCTACAATTTGGCTTGATGGTATCTTCTTCCCATGAACCTAATTCGTCCAAGGTAAGTCTCCTATCATGCTCTAAGGCTTGTGTAGATTATGTGAAAACTTTACATGATAAAATTGAGACATTAGGCAATGAAGTAGAAAATCTTAGGATTCTTCGTGAACTCAATGACAAATTAATAAGAGACGTAGAAGACCTTAGATATGAAGGGTACCGACTTCGAAAAGGACAAAAACCACTTAAAGCTCAACTAGAATCAAAAACTAAAGACTTTAGGAGACTCCGGGAAGACTACAACAACAAATGTGAAAACTATGATTATGTAGTCAAACAAAATGTTGAGCTAGCAACTGAAGTGGAATCTTTGAATGGAAAATTTGAGACTGCCAAACTTGATGTTAGAAAATATGATTTCTCAAGTGAGGTGGTTGCAAATATGATAGACCAAAGTATGCAGTTTAAAAGGAATCAATCAAAAGGTCTAGGGTATAATCATGTACCCCCTCCTTTCAATCATTCATATGTGTCCAAGCCTTTGTCCAAAGAAGAGATTGCCAATGAATCATTTATGATTTATGGCAAGCCCTCCGGTTTTGTTTCGGGAGGATTTATTAATGTTGAAAGTACTAACATTTCTACTTCTCCTGCAGATCAATCCTTGAATCAGTCAAAGCACAAAGTTGAAGGATGTGTTTCTGAAAATAAAATCGAGTCCAAACCTGAAGCTTTCATTTTAAATAAAGAAAATTCTTTTTCGAATGTTTTAAGTGACAATATCTCTTGTGGTGTTTTTAATTATTCTGATATAGTAGCTGCTACCTCTGATACAGTTTTGAGTGTTTCTAATATGTCTGATAAATTTTTGAACAATTTGGTTGACAATTTGAATGTTTGTGATAAAAATGTTGAGACACCTCTAGTTTCACAACCCTCGATAAGTATAGCACCCTCACTTGCCTCACAACCTAATAATTTTGCATGTTTCTGTGAGATAAGCAAGGGTGTTTGTAGGGAAAACAAATCTGATAAATGCAACACAAGTTCTAACAATAACAAGCAGATTTGTTTTAATTGTGGTACTAGGGGTCATATTGCTAGAATTTGTCTTAATCGAATGTTTGTGAGTCATAATCTTCCAAGAGGGGAGAACGAGTTCAGAGGAAGGTCTTTAAATAGAAATTCTTCTAGAAGTCGCTCTCGAAATGATGTTTGGGTAGATGAAAGAAATAGAAAAAGGGATATTTTTCACAGACATAAAAGGTTTTTTTAATCACCTTGTCTCGAGCAGTCTGTCAAAAAGGAGCATAGCCACGCCAAGGTCAAGCTCATCCCAAAGCAGTAGTGGATCTTCAACCAATTCTGGTAGAAGTAACACATGCTTTAAGCAGATTGTTAAACATAAAATGACAAAGTTGAATGAATTTTTCAGAAAACCTAATTATAAATGGAAGCCCAAATCTACTCCCTATACATCATCTGCGCACCCTGAGAAGATTATTAGTGATAAATTTGAAAAGGCATCGGGAACACCCAGGAAAATCATGACCCGGGTGCCCAAATCTAATTAAACCCGCACATTTTGCAGGGGCAGTTGCGGGGAAATGTCGTCAGACCATGGTTCGTCGACAGCAGCTGTTCCCGGCACATGACGGGAGATATCACCCAACTGAACAACATTCAATCATTTAATGGGGATATGTCTCTTTTGCGGGTGGAGATGGAGGAAAAATTACACAAAAGGGCATGGTATCAAATGGAGTTCTGAGTTTTGAAAATGTGAATTTCGCTCCAGAGTTAAAACACAGCCTGCTAAGCGTCTCGCAGATCTGTGACAAGGGCTATTCTACGCATTTCACTGACAAGGAATGCATGATCTTAAAGCCAAGCTTTGTCATCCCTGAAGAATGGATTCTCGTAAAGTCAAAAAGGGATGGGAATGCCTACATTATTGATATGAATAGCAATCTCCCAGAGCAAGTTACTTGTTTGTTCTCCAAGATCTCTGAGCAAACTGCAATGTTGTGGCACCGAAGATTAGGTCACGCTAACGCCAAAAATCTCAATCGCCTTGCAAAGAATGAGATGGTACGTGGATTGCCTGTCAAAGACTTTATCACGTTTGAGAAATGTGTGTCATGTGCTCAAGGAAAGCATCATCGAAAGCCACATTTGCCGAAGCAAGTTAACTCAATAAGTCAGGTTCTACAACTTCTTCACATGGATTTATTTGGCCCAGTGAACGTGCTAAGCATTAACAAAAGTTCTTACTGTTTAGTTGTGATTGATGATTTCTCTCGATTCACGTGGGTTTTCTTTCTATCCAACAAAGCTGGCGTCACTGAATTGATCAAAAAGTTTATCATACTTGTTGAAAATCAGACCAATCAAAGGGTGAAGGCACTTCGTAACGACAATGGAACAGAGTTTAAGAATTCTGTTCTTAATCACTTCTGTGCTGAAAAGGGTATCCTGCGTCAATTTAGTTCAGCTCACACACCTCAACAAAATGGTGTTGCTGAAAGGCGAAACCGAACACTCAAAGACGCTGCCAGAACAATGTTGTGTGACTCCAAGCTACCTGTTTTCTTTTGGGCGGAGGCGATAAATACTGCTTGCTATGTTCAGAATCAAGTGCTCATCAACAAAGCTCAAATGAAAACCCCATATGAAATCTACTATGGTCACAAGCCATCGGTCAGTCATTTTCGAGTATTTGGTTGTCCTTGCACCCTACTTCACCTAGATGCCAATCCAAAGTTCAATGCCAAAGCCGATGACTGCTATTTTGTTGGGTATGTTGCACGTACCGCCTATAGAGTCTACAACAAGAAAACCAAACAAATTGTGGAATCCTATGACATGCGTTGGTTGGAAGAGAATGAGACAGACGCAAGAGTGGGTCCGGACTGGTTGTTTGATTACACTTCACTTTTCAAATCCTTAAACGTGTATTCAAATGATGTATCTAGAACTGCTTCGCATTGGAAGAGTATATCTGAAGATGAAGACGAAGAAGTTGTATACAAGCATGTATCTAAACCTTCTAATTCATTGAAAGGAAAGTCTAAAGCTTCAACCGAATGGGAGTCCTCTGACTCGTGCACGGGAGAATCTTCTGCTTCATCTGAGGAAGAGCCTTCTGCTGCAATTGAGGGGGAGTCTTCTGCAACATCTTCGGAAAAGTCCTTTGCTACTTCTCAGGGGAGGCCGTTCATGGAACATGACAGTCCTCAATCAGACCACACTGATTCTTCTGATGCTGAATCGACACCTCTCATATCATTAGAGAAAGAGTTCGTTCCAAATGATGCTTCCGCTGTCTCTTCAACCGTGATGGAATTACTCTTTCCTGACCTTATTGCAGATGAGTATGTTGTAGAACCATTTGGTTCTACTCAACAAGCAAATGAAAGAGGTCTTAACATTCACACTCTACCTGTTTCTATCAATGACATCAGCCAAGAAATACCCTCTAGGGTTCAATGGGATCATCCGATTGACAACGTTATCGGCCAGCTAGATAGTGGTGTTCAAACTAGAAGTCAAAGTGGAGACGTGAATACATGTATGTATTCTTGCTTTATCTCTCAAATTAAGCCCAAGAATGTAGAAATGGCTCTAAATGAACCTAGCTGGGTGGATGCAATGCACGAAGAATTACATCAATTTGAAAAACTCGGTGTTTGGAAGCTAGTTGAGTTACCAAAGGGAAAAAAGTCTCTTGACACACGGTGGGTCTATCATAACAAGCAGGACGATTCAGGGGTCATTGTGCGAAACAAAGCTAGACTGGTAGTTCGTGGGTTTCGACAAGTCGAGGGTCTTGACTACACTGAGGTTTATGCTCCCGTAGCTCGCTTGGAGGCTATTCGTATCTTCTTAGCGTATGCTTCGTATACGAAATTTACTGTTTTTCAAATGGATGTCAAGACTGCCTTCTTGTATGGCAAGGTGAAGGAAGAAATCTACGTTGATCAACCTCCAGGGTTTGTAGACCCAAAGTTTCCTAATCATGTTTACAAGTTGGACAAGGCGTTGTATGGACTGCATCAAGCTCCTAGAGCATGGTATGCCACTCTAACGAACCATTTGCTCGACCATGGTTACACTCGTGGTACTATTGATCAAACATTGTTCATAAAACATGTCGACAAGGACCAGATACTCGTTCAAATATACGTCGATGACATAATCTTTGGATCAACCAGCCAACAGCTTTGCAAGGAGTTCGAAAGTGTAATAAATAAAAGATTTGAAATGAGCTCTTTGGGAGAAATGACCATGTTTTTGGGGTTTCAGGTTAAACAGAATTCAACCAGCATCCTTCTACATCAGGCCAAGTATGTGGAGGATATTCTTGAGAAGTTCGCGCTTCATGACGTTAAATCTGCTTCAACACCGATGGCTGAACGACCTCTCCTGACTCCAGATCCAGAAGGCGAACCCGTAGATCACACCCTCTATCAATCGATGATCGGATCCCTGATGTATCTTACTGCAAGTCGACCAGATATTATGTTTGCAGTTTGTCAATGCGCACGTTATCAGGCTAACCCTAAACTCTCTCATCTTATTGTTGTTAAAAGAATTTTTCGGTATATCAAAGGATGCCCTAAGTTGGGTCTTTGGTATCCGAAGGATTCTGAATTTGATCTTTATGTATTTACTGACAGTAATTATGGAGGTTGTGAGCTTGACATGAAATCAACTTCAGGAGGATGTCAATACCTAGGTGACAGATTAGTTTCATGGCAATGCAAGAAGCAACATACTGTCTTGACTTCGACAGCAGAGGTGGAATATGTAGTTGCATCAGCTTGCTGTTCTCAAGTTATCTGGATCCAACATCAGCTGTTGGACTACGGTTTGAATTACTTAGAAACACCTATCTATTGTGATAATGAAGCTGCCATACAAATTGCTAAGAACCCAGTCCAACATTCTAAAACCAAGCACATCGATATTAAAATTCACTTTATCAGAGACTGTTATGAACGATATTTAATTCGAATCGAACAAGTCCACACTGATAACAATGTGGCCGACTTGTTCACAAAGCCTTTTAACAAAGCTCGTTTCGATGTGCTTGTGGGATTTCTGAAAATGATACGTTTTGAGGATTAAGTTTTTTTTTTTTTTAATTTTCATTTTCTTTCATTTTTGGTTTTATTAGTCTATGTTTTGAATTTTTGTTAGGTTTGTTTAAATTTGCGCATTGTTTTGTTTCGTTTAACTTTCATTTTCTCACCCATGCACAAATTTAGGGGGAGAAATAAAATCCAAAAACACCAAAAATCCAAAAATAGTGTCATTTATGTTCAGCATTTTAAATTTTATTGTTGACAACCTCGGTTGTAAGTACTGTGATGGGAAATGATATTAACAAGTGATAAAGGGCAACCTGAATCGGCGTAACGTACCTAAGTTGAATCGTCTACGCTCTGTACTCGATGTGCTGGTAGGCACGAAAGATTTTAAAATGGACTTGACTAGGAAAGTTGAACCTAATGAATTTAAGGACTCGACAAACTTTGACCTAGTTAGATCCATTTAATCTGATATCACGACGCTCGGGTAGGTTGAGCAGGGAGATAAACATGAGAATCTACTCGTCACATTAATTGAACCCGTACTTGGAACCGTGGCTTAACTTTTTCTCGATGTGCGGATTCTGTCCTTAATTCCGGTTGGATGGAGCGACTGGTAAATTCCGATAAATTAGGTCTATAGAAAATCGTTTTCTTTCTTTCTGTCTGTTAGTCATATGTTGTCTCATTTGCGTGACTTCTAATCCGACCTGGTACACAACATATGCAACTCTATTTCTCTGCAAAATATATATATGTGTGAAATACTTCTCATCTGTTAGCCATATGTTGTCTCCTTTGCGCGACTTCTAATCCGACCTGGTACACAACATATGCAACCTTCTTCTTTTCAACCCCTCTAAAGTAGTTAGCAATAGAATTATGTATCTCTTCTCTCTCTGAATGGTTGTCTGCTCACCCGGTGTAAGGAGTACTCTGGAAGTTCTTGATGGCTGGGGCATATCAGGAAGCGGGAAACACGTTCCAGTACACTTAAAATTGAACTCATACAGATTGTCTATAGATCTCGCTGCTCGATTTAGGTGGACAACAATATCCCTGGTTGTAGTCAATTAAATGGTCATAAGGTGAATTTATTTAAGATTTAGGAGTTATCATAATTACAGAAATTTACAATTAGGAATATACCTGAATCATGTCATTGGTAAAAGGTCAAAAAATGTCACAAATTTTTCGTGCTTAAGTGGACCACAATACTGGCAATCGGTCAGACGAAGATGTGAAGATAAGGGTACCGACAAGTGGAAGAAGGCCGTCCAATAACTTTGATCCAAGCATCACAAAAGAAGTTAAAATTTTTATTTTTTTTGGTGTGCAATTTCATATTTTATTTTATTTTTGTTATTAATTTAATTTTAAAATTTTTAATTTTATTTAGTTTTATTTTTGTTCTAACTCAGTTTTATGTTAGTTTTATTTTTATTTTTATTTTTTTTTGGTTTATTTTATTTTCGAAATTAAATTGATCCTCAAAAAGTTTTTTTTAAATTGGTGGAAGTTGGATATACTAGGTTGTTATCAGGTAAAAAGTAAGGAAATGTGAAAAGTAAAAATGAGGGAGTTCACTGCCGTAAACTCCTCATTCACGAGTTTTCGGCCGCAAACTCATAAACACTCTCAAATTACTGAAAAAAAAATTGATTTTCCGAAAAACAAATACATCATCGTGAAGGTAACATCGTATAGATCTCAAATATGTATTTTATTTCATAGTTCACTGTTCCATTGTGTGTCAAAAGTTAAAAAAAAAAAACCGATTCGGGGAATTTACGGTCGTAAGCATAGGCCGTAAACTCCAAAAGTTGACGATTTCGATTCAAGATTATTTTATTGTGATGTTATTTGTCTTTGTGTTCATGAATATATACTTATCATTTGCTATCTCAAATGAAATAGTCGGTTTTTGGCCATCTTTCGGAGTAAATATTCATAGGCCGTAAACTCCCAGTTTACGGCCCATGAATTCGAGTTGTTACTGCCTTGGAATGTTTAAACAAATTCGGTGATAATTGCGTATTTTTTTTTCAAGTGATCTTTAGGCCGTAAACTAGAGTTTACGGCCCAAGAACAAAATTGTCAATGAATCACGGTTTTTTTTAAAAAAAGGGGAAGGGCGGTAATCATAAAATATTGATAGATAAATTTTATTTTGATCATATTTTTATTGTCATTTTTTTTTGGGTCAATTTTTTTTTTTTGGTGTCGGTGTCTTACAACTGTATTTGAGTGCAGACAATGGCAAATCTCAAGTTTGCGGAAATGCATAATCTAGCAATCGTTCTTGCTGATCCACATGTCATACATTCCGATATGCGATCAATGATTCACAGGCTGCGTGAATGTTGTGTTGCACCAGCATTAAAAATCAACCCGGTGATATATCAGAACATTGTTCGTGAATTTTGGGTGACGGCGAGGACGCAGATGGATGATGATGACAATTTCACGGTTGCGGCGAAGGTGCAAGGACGAGACATCGTGATCAATGAAAGCTTTGTTCGAGAGGCGTTGTTGATTGACGATCAACCTAACTATCCGACGGAGATTGGTATCGAAGATGTTCAGAGGATACTGCGACGGATGAGTTATGAGGGAACTTACCCGCCCAACTTTGAAAAAAACTGCTCCATCTGTATTGGAGATTTCTAGCTCATGTGTTCGTGAGTTGCATATCGGGTAGAAGGTCTGGGGCTGATGAAATTTCTCAACGCACAACTGGTGCGTTGGTGTCTTTGGCTGTAGAAATTCATTTCAATTTCTCGAAGTTCATCCTAGAAGAATTCGTAATAAACATCCGAGCTTTTACGAGGGGTACTTTTCTCCAATATCCTCGCTTCATTCAAATGTTTGTCGATATACAGTTTCCGGAGGTTAGAAAGGCGGGAGATACTTTGGATATGAAGTCTTTGGGTCCACACACTGTGGGACTCATTAAACAAAACAGAAGAGGAAAAGTCATCTTCCGAGGGCGTTATCCATTGGAGAAATTTGGAAAGTTTACAGAATTAGATGAGACGCCAGTGTCATACGAATCGTCAGAACCGACTTCTTCTGAGAAAACATCTACTGAGGGATCGACTCCAGCAAACATAGTAATAGATGTGACTGAAGATGATGAAGATTCACCAACTCCGAAAGACCAAAGTGCTTCTAGTCATGAACACGAATCGAGTGAAAGACAAGATGAAAGGGAAATGGTTACCGGTGATGATAGACATGACTCGTTTGAAGATTTTGATCTTACGGGATTTGATAATGATGATATCGCGGCTTCCTTAGCTAGTAGTGCCAATGTTGTGTCTAACGAGATTCTTGACACAATTTTTCAAAATGTGGATGATGTTGTTTTGCCGACAACTGAGACGAGGAAGTCAAGCGAAACTCTTACTCCAACTTCTGAGCAGATGGTGTCAACTTCGATTCCAATGGAGATAGTTGTGGGATGTTCCCCTCCCGTGTCTATTTCTCCTACAACTGAACCATTTGTTAGTGTAATTCCTCCACAAGCTGACCAACCTCTATCAAAGAGGAGAAGACTTGACACAAGACAATCCGAGCTAATTGCTAGTTTGGTCAGTGGTCTTCCTACACCGCCAATTACTACTGCTACTACACGACTTTCTGCAACAAAGATGTTCCCAACTGGACCTAGTTCATTTTTTGATGTTGGTGGCACCTCAGCTCCGCCCGGCTTTCCAGTTTCAAGATTCAATAGGGATGCTGCTTCTGAGAGGCTGGCTTTGCACATGGCAGAAGAACAGCTTCGTTCGCCCAGTCCTCAAGGAAAAAGCATTTCTATAAACGAAGGGGGTGCTCCAGATGATGATCCATCTCTTGCTAGTTTACAAAAGGAGATCTTTGTGCTAAGCCAGAAGAATATTGAACTTGATATTCAAGTAGCTGAACTTCGTGCTCAGAATATTGAACTTCGTACTCAGGTTTCTAAGCTTCAGTCAGATAGAACTTATCTTGGTGGACAGCTGGCAGAAGTTAAAAGAGATAAGAAAGTGAAAAGTAAGCAGATTTCTTGTCACACCCCCGAACCAGACGGCGGAAACGTCCGGGGGCTGTCGTGACTCAATTGAATACCATAACATTGAATATATATGAAACAAAACAACATTCGTCACCATTCATCAACATAATACAACCAGTAGTGTTTACATGTCATACATTGTTTTAACATTACATTTCCAAAAATTAATATTGTTTGGTTCATTCAAAAACAAACTGCAACCGTCACTGAGCATGATTTCCCTTGACTCACTGATTTCCTGAGAATACAAGTATTTTGAAAAACGTCAACATATGAAATGTTGGTGAGTTCATAAGTAGTGTTTGAAATCGAATGTTTGCATTGTAAAAAAAACCACCAGAAAATCCGATATTTTCTGAAAGGAAAAGCTTTCAAAAACGTTTGTGAAGATCCATAGGTATGCTTGTTTGTTTCTATACTTGCAAAAATTGTTCATTTAAGATGTATGCGTTTAAAATCTGTATGTGATAAAAACCCTAGGGAAACCCGATGTTCCCCTAGTTCTTTTGAAATCCGTTGAGTTGCGTTGAAAACATTACACAAATAGTAGTATCGGTCCCAAGCGACGTTGGAAGGTTCTCGAGCATTGATTATTTACTACAAACCCGCATTACACAAATGCCCGGTTTATAGATATACCAACGATTCCCGAAGGCGTCGTCAGTACTAATCACGTTATCCAATCGCCCGGACTATGAGTGGTCCCACATCCGAAGAGAATGAGGTCACGAAGACCCCGGTAACTCTATTAACCGGCTGGGAAAAATGTGTGCGAGGGGTCCCCGACCCGCCTCGTAAAATGTGTAGACTCTTCTAGCAATACCATGGCCCTTGGGGTCCAATGATACAAGCCATTGAAAGTCACCCTACGTTGTGCCAAGTTGGTAAAACTCAACACTTCGTAGAAAAAAAAATGTCTTCGGGCCTTAAGATCAGGTCATTGGGCTAGCTAGGCCCAACAAACAAGATTTTACACTTTTGGGGCCCGAAGATGGTGCGTAGACGTCTGTGCACACTCGCATGTATGTGTATTACCAATCGTTATTTGTATGTATCAAAGAGTTAGTAGTTGTAGATTTCCATTGGCTCGAGACCGAGCCAATTCGTTTAGTAACGACTTTTGGTATTGTAATGAATTGTATTTCGTTGATAGTTGAGGTGTCATTATTTGATCACATTGTACATAATGAATCAGCCTTGAAATATTTCTGTTTTCAGCCCCTCATTATTTGTAAAATTTACATTTTCAACCCTTTTATTTAAATATTTCCCGGTTTGGTCCTTAAACTATTTTTCTTGACATTTTAACACCAAAAATTATTGAAATTAATATTTTCCAGCATATTTTTCAAAGAAACAGTTTAAGTCCCTGAAAATGTAGTTTTTCTCGGTTTTAGCCCATCTTTTCGCAATTTTGACAATTTTGGCCCAAAATGGAATATTTTTGCAACTTTGGTCCTTTTTAAATTTAAAAAGCATTTTAAACCTTTGAAAAGGGTTTGGGACACTTATAGTCCACTGTTTTACAGAATTTCACAGTTTTGGCCCTTCAAAACAGAAAAATTCGCATAATGGGCCTTATTGGGCCGAAATTTGCATTTTTAGCCCAATAGGCTCGAAATTTATGTTTTTAATCCACCAATTGAATAGAATCCCAGAAATAGCCTTATTGAAACTGTTTTAACACATTTCAACCATCAGAATCTGTAAAATGTCATTTTGGGCCCTTAATTTTGTATTTTTCACATTTTTGGCCCAAAATGTGTGTTTTTAGCTTAAAGAAAATTGTTGCTAACCACTTGGCTATTTATCTAGTATCACTTATTATGTAGTAACATATTTGAAGCTAATATCATAAAACATGAGTTATATCTCGGTTTTGAGGGGTTTAATGGCTAGATCCAACATTAAAACACATATAAGCATACATATAAGCATGGAAATCATACAAGGCATACAAATACATATAGATCTACACTTTGACTTGTATTCCCCCCCACAAAAACTCTTAAAAACAGAAAATAGGGGTATGAATCTCACCTTGGGGTGTTGGTTCGGTTTTTGCAATGAAAATGGAAGGAAAAATGAAGTGTTTTTGGCCTTGGCTCCCTTTGGTGAAGATCTTGAGTTTGAGATGGTTTGAGGATGCTAGATCACGATTTTTGTATAGATTAGGGGAGGATTTTGATAACAAAAGAATTTAAACCATAGATCTATGCATAATCTTACCTTAGGAGATGATTTACTTGCAAAAATCCCTTTGGAAAGCCTCTAAATTTCGAGATCTTTGGAGAGGGGAAGGAGAGAGCTTCTTGAGAGAATTTTTGAGAGAATTTTGTGAGATGTGTGTGTGTGTTGGTTATCCTCGGCCGAAACAAGAAGGGAGAGGGAGAGAGAGAGAGAGAGAAGGAAGAAAAGACTTTGAGGTGATGCTTGCATGGATGAATGTGATTTTTGCATGGAGAACCCATGGGTAAAAATGAGGTGGCACTTAAAAGTCAACCTCTCCTTGTGTTTGGGCCTTGGGCCGAGAATATGAAGGGAAGGAGGAAAAATTTGGGCTTTTGCCCCTAAGCCCAACATTAGAGGTAGTTTAGGGTATTTATTGGACTTATAAAATAAAATTGTGATTTTTGTGCTTTATTAAGCTAGGTTAGGTTTAATTATGGATCAAAACTTGTGTTTTATTTCCTTCTATGTTCTACCTAGCCCAAAATATTGAAATAAACGAGTGTGGGTCTAATTAGAGCCCAATTAGGGTCCTAAACCCATGATAGTCAAATTGGAAGATCATTGGTCCGTTTGGATCCAATAAGGAAGTCTTAGTCCAAAATGGACTTAACAAGAACTTCTAGGGTCTCCAATTGTTTGATGACTACTTATAGTACTTGTATTTGATTGAAGTTTTTGATTCACATTAGGTTGAATGCATAGATTACATGGCTCAAAATTTACAGTTGTGACATTTCTGATCTTCAAGAACATTTCAATCTGCTAACTTCGAGCTACTTTGAATTGAAAAGGAAATTGGAGGGTGATTTTGGTGAGAAGTATAAAACAAACGTAGAAGAACAAAGAATAAATCTACACGTGCAAGCATAACCAGTAGATGTGCCAACTGGTCAATCTTCTGGCTCTGTTGAACGTATTGCAGTTGTTCCTCCTATGGCTCCTCATATTCAAGAGATAATACGGAAAAATCAAGAAGATGATACTGAAAAGGGGCAGTTGTTATTCAAGAAAAATGCTACTCAGGGTACTTCGAAGGGAGGACCTTTGATCACTGTGACTGATCTTGAACTTGTTCGATTCAGAGATACTTTCGGGGATCGATCGGGTGTTGCTGCTTAGGGATTTCACGATCCTCTTCGACTTTGGATTATCATTCGCAGGAGTGGTAACTCAGAGCTGTATAAAGACATTTGTGCCTTTAGTTCATTGACGAGAATTGATCTTACGGAGCTATCACAAGCTCCTTTTATCAATCTATTAAATAATCCTCAAGTTTCGCAGTTCAAATTCTTTTTGGATGAGCAAGTCAAGAAGGGTTTTCCAACGATGCCAACTGCCGATTCAGTTATTCTGGAACATCCAGATGTGTTTGAAGCTTCTTCCGATAAACCTCTGCAGGTGGTTATGTGGCCACCCACGACTCAAGTGAAACAATTTCCCATTGTTCAAGGTTATCAAGATGGATCGCTCGGTTCTATGGAGTGTTGGGTTTATGATGAGAGTACTTGTGGTGCAATCATTAAGCTCAAGAATGGGTGCATACGGTTGTATGATCGAAGAGACCTGTTGCAGTTTAGGAAGTGGGATATTCATTACCTAAGCAATTTTCAAATCAAAGTGGTTGAAGATATCTATGAGGAGGGAGCCAAGGCGTATACCAGGATGGTTGCAGAGATCTTGAGCAAGCAGATGTGGAATGGCGCAATGGGCCAAATGGATGTCATGCTGGTAAAGAAAGGAATGGGGCCGAGCTAGTCCAAACCAAGGGGGAGATTGAAAGAACCTGTATAGTGGTTTGGTCTAGGCATAGTAGTTGGTAGTGGTGGATGTATAGAAAGATTGTCTTTTGTAATGAGTTTACGGTCAAGATGTGTTTACGGCTGTAAACACTTTACGGTTGTAAGTCGAGTCTTTAAATAGGGCGTTGTGTCAGACTTTATTGGTTGTTGATGCTTTCGTATTCTCCCAAGTTGTATCAGACGTTTTATAGCTTTGAAGCGTATGCAAGCTTGGTTTTTGTTCTATATTTGCTTATTAATTCGTGTTTGCATCTGTGATTCTCTTTGATCATTGGTAGATCTGTTTTTCGGGACTTTACAAAAACACACATCATCACATTCAAGAGAAGCCAATCAAGGCTCTGATACCACTGATGGGTTTGAGCCATAAGAACATTCCTATGTGCACATGCAAACCCTAATGCTTTGATCTAGGTTTCTCTAATGAACATGCTTTTCATCCAAGACTTGCAAACCCTAGATCTATGGTCTATAATTCAAAATTGACAATACAAAAGAGATCTAGATGATTACCTCTTCTTGAAAACTTGAATCTTGTTATCCTTGGAGCTTAGAGTCACAATTGTCACTCCTCTAATGGCTTACAAACACCAAGAAGCAAGAGGATGATTTGGAGAGAGGTTGTAGGCACAAAACCGACTCTAGGAACTCCTTAGGGTTTCTGGTAGCCGATTTCGGTAGCCCCTGGGTCCTTTAAATACTTGAGCTGCTAGGGTTACAGCCTGAAACCCTAATTGGATTACTTAGGCCTTAAGCAGTCCAAGGATCATTCTAGATAAGGGCTTGGAAAAATTCAAGGAGCCCATACACCTTAATTTCGTCCACCATATGATCCATAAGGATCCACAGCCCAAAACCAACTATCACATAATTGACAGTTCTAGTCCCTTTTATTTAATTAATCTCTTTTAGCCACATAATTATTTCTTAATTAATTATTGTCTAATATTAATTAAACTATACGATTTCTCCTTTAATATATTAATCATATAATATATTAATAAATCATAATAACCTCTTTATTTATAAATCATCCTATCATGTTGCTTTGGTGAAGGCAACCCATAAGTACCATGCACAACTGGGTCAAGTACTTACCAAATATAGTTACGGGCTTAGACACTAATCCAACACGAGGACCGTGAAAGCTTCTTCAGCTGTTAAAGCTTCTTTGGAGGACAGTGAACCCTTATTCGGTGGCTGAGAACCCTCGCAGATGACATGAAAAACAACGTTTTTCACTTCTTTTTGTTGCAAAACTCGATCAAAAACTCATTTTTATCAAAAACACAAAGAACAAACCCCCACTATTTTTCAAAAAGCTATCCAAAAAAGAAAAAATCCTTTAAGAAAAAGTGCAAAAACACTCCACATCTAGCCAAAATTATTGATATAATCCAGGCTCAGATACCAACTATAAGTCCCAAATCTGCTTGATGTATCAATCAGATCCAACTGATGATGCGGAATCCCAATCAATTGGATGATGCAATATCAAAATAAGAAGAAGGAGAAGAAGAATAATATGAATCTTGAATGATTTGATGATTAGAATGAAGTTCCTTACAAGATTCACACACACTCTCTTCTTCTCTTTACTTTCTCTCTTTATCACACATTGAATTACACACACTTAAGCTCCTCTCTTCCGTGCAGACTCTCTCATGCACTCCTCACCCTTACATCTATTTATATGGAACATGGTCCGTGAACCAGTTGACGGCCGTAAACATCCACTTGGGTCGTGAACAAATTTCGGTCCTAGACGGAAAATTACAATTGCCTAGAAAAGCAAAGTATAAACCATATTTTGGACCCAAAAAATTGCTATTTATTAAAATTATAAGAGCACCTCGATGAGTTGAAAGCCCCAAACTCGTCGAGTAGAGATCATATTGGCCGTGTGATTTAAGTAACTTACTCGACGAGTTGAGAGGCCTCAACTCGACGAGTAGACCGACTGGGATGAAACTCTAATTTCCAGGGTTTTGCACCCTATTTAAAGGACTTAATCTTCCCTCACCAGCCCCTCATCAACCTCCCTAAAACCCTAAATCGTATTATGATCTCCTTGTTGAGAAACTAGAGGTTTTGAGTGGATTTTTGTGTGTTCTTGTGCTTGGTGAAGGACTTGGAAGGACTAGAAGGTCATTGAGCTTGAGGAGAAGCGCTAGATCTAGGATCTCATCCGTCTTTGGCAACTTTCTGAGGTAAAAATTCTCAAATTTGATGCTTAATGGCTTAGATCTCTCTTAGTCTTGTTTTATGGGTCTTTTTTACCCCACTGTTGGAAGCATAATAAACCTTCATAGTCCTAATGCTAAATACTTCCATTCTTAATGTTACTTGGTCCTTAGATGCATAAAAAGGGTCCTAAACCCGTTCTTGTCCAAGAAAATACCATATCCATAAAAGTAGGTTGCTATATCTCGAGATTGGGTCCATTTGAGGCATACAAAGCCATCAAGTTGTCGGCTTTATAGATATATACCATGGAAACAATCTAGATTTATATTCTGGAACATTAGATCTGAGGAAAAGGCTTAATAAACTAAGAACTATGAGGAACTTAACGAGTTCATGGAGGAACTCGACGTGTTGGGTCGAACATTCCCGATTCTGTTGAAGGAACTCGGCGAGTCCACAACGGAACTCGACGAGTTGTATCGGGAAAGTCTTGTTTCTGTTGAAAAGGAGAAACTCGACAAGTTGGAGGAAAACTCGACGAGTTAGATCATGATTTCACGATTATGTGGAACTCGACGAGTTGAGTCAACTCGGAGCGTTGACTTGACGTTGAATTTGACTTGATTTGACCAAAGTTGACCCTTAAGGGTTATGAGTATGGAATGGTATCTAAGGGGTTGTTTTGATTCAGGTAGTGTGTAGAGTTGAATTTGGGGCAGTGACGTTTCAACTATCAGCCGACGGTGAGGTGAGTTTCCTCCTGTATGAACGGGTCGAAGGCACCAATGTTGGCCTGTATATGTATGCTGGTATGTTAAATGCTAAGGTCAAATGTCGGGCAGTGCCCAATGTAGGTTTATATGTTTCTCGGTGTCGATCCGATGTAGGGTGGTGCCCGAGGAATGTTGTATGCTTGATGTCTTCGTGATTCTTTTATGTGTTTGTTTTGTATGTTTCCGGATTACGGTCCGATGTCGGGCAATACCCGATGAATGTTTGTATGCTTCCGGATTTTGGTCCAATGTTGGGCGGAGCCCAACGAATGTTTATATGTTTATGTTATGTGATTATTTATGTGTATATGTTGATATGTTTATATGTATACCGAGCTTCGCTCGATGCCGGGTAGAGCCCGATGAAGCGGTAAAGGCCCATGATATGTTATTATGTGATTATGTAATTATGTGTATGGTATGTGGTAGCTTGGGGAGACTCACTAAGTTCCGTGCTTACAATTTCCAGTTTTGGTTTCAGGTACTTCCGGTAGTAAAGGGAAGAGCTTGGGATGACTGTGGTGCACACACCATTATGTTAGCCTGGTATGTTTTTACTCTGATATATTGATATGAGTTTTGATATGATGTTTGAGATACCATCATTTACATTTTGATGAGAAGATTTTGATAACTATGGTTTTATTTAACAAATTAAAATAAAATTTTTGGTCATGATGTTTGGGATGTTAAAAGTTGGTGTTAGAGCCTTGGTTTAAGGGATTCAGGCACACTCTCGGGTGTGTCTGAACTCAAATTGAGGACTTGGTATAAAAAAATCCAAAAGAAGACCATTTTTATAAAAATGATTTTGAAAAGAGAAAAGGGTGTGGTGCATACAATCAGCCGAGCTCAAGTAAGTTCTCTTAAATTACCCATACATGTTTGTTATGATATGATATGATATGATTATGAGAACTGCATGCTAGATTAGGACTAAGGATCTAGGAAGGATTCCTTGTATGCCTGCTATATGTGTACGAGAACTGCATGCTAGATTAGGGCTAAGGATCTAGGAAGGATGCCTTGTATGCCTACTGTATGAGTTATTGAACTGCATGCTAGTACCGATTAGTCAATGATATGATGGCCTGATTAAGATATGCTTGGTTTTGATTACTCAATGCTCGAATGCTACTTGCTTTGTGCTTTTAGGAGTTCTAGCTATATTTAACTAACTAGTAAACAAATACGTTGAGTTACATATTATGAGGACTAAATCATTTCAAAAGGTTAGGTTTAGCCTTATTTCGCAGCTCTTGTTTGAGTCCAACCGTTCTAGGGAGATACCTCTCATTCGAAGAATTATCTGGTCTTAGTAATATGTAATGGTATTCGCGAGCTAGTTAAGGAAAGGTGGCAGGGACTTATGCAACTGATGGCGAAGAGTAGAACGAAGATTACCCTAGGGCAAGCTTAGGATGAGATTAGCGCGGAAAGTAGTAGTAGTGAAAGGGACTTGGTGGAGTCAAGGCAGTTCTTGAGGAAAGTACGGATAAATGTGGAAGGTAGTATGGGTCCGTACTATTGAAAGCAGAGGAACCGTACTCAAATCAAGGAAGGTTGAGATGAACACAGGGAACTTGTAGTGTGTAACATCCCTCAAGTTATGATGAGTATTATGATGTTTGTTATGGTGTATTTTTCAGTATGGTGACGCTACACACAGGACCAGTTGGCAGCTCTAGCGTCGGTGAGGGATCGGGTTCGGGCTCTGGAGCCGGGCAGCTCGATGATCAGATGAGGGAGTCCATCTCATCTGAGATTATGCATAGTATGATTGATTATACTCTTGTGATCTTCATCACGGTCAAGGAGGGCATTCTGGATATTCTTGATGAGAGGTTGGGGCATTCCACATCGAGATGGGGGCCATGATATGGGCGCGCACGATGACATTCAGGGAGTTCCGAGCTTGTGGAGCTCAAGATTATCATGGGGATTAGGACCCCATTGCTAGCGGCAAGTGGTTGGATAATGTTGCCAATGCCTTTCGCACCAACCGTTGTCCTAAAGGGGACAAGGCCCGACTTGCTTCCTGCCTTCTGAAGGACATGACACGTGATTTGTGAAAGGAGGTTGGACATGCTATTAGAGATGATGCCGCTCTTGATGCGATGACCTGGATTGATTTCTCGGCCAAGTTTAGGGCCAAGTTTGCACCTGTGATTGAGGTGCAACAACTTGTGAGGGAGTTCCAGGATCTCCATCAAACTACTAAGACAGTGACTGAGATCACCGCCATGTTCAGGGAGAGGGCCCTTCTTGTTCCTCAGTACGTGGCGGACGAGGAGATGAAAAAGGCCCGATACCATGAGATGCTGTGGAGTCGTTGAAGGATTTTGAGCATTCTAACACTCTTATGGTGTACATGCAACCCTATAAATCTTGGATCTATGTTTTCTCTATTATACATGCAAATATTCAATATTCCAAGGTTTCATCCTGACTAGCATAATATGAAGCAACTATACTACAAGAAACTAGTAGAATAACATACATTTTGATGGAGCTTGAAGTCTTGAACCTTTAAGAGCCTAGTATCTCAAGTGTTGCACCTCAAATGGTTCACACAACACCAAGAACCCTTGGAATAACTTGAGAGTAAGGATACTTGCACCAAAATCGGTTTTTCCCTCTTGTGTACTATACACTAGTGCTTAGCCCTCTTGTGGACACACCCTAGTGTCATTTCTTGAACCATATACCTCTTTATATAGTGTGTAGGATTAGGGTTACATTCATGTAAACCCTAATACCCGTGACCTTTCATTTCCATAGGATCCACGGGTTAAACACTCCATGGACTATCCATGTAAGCTTAGCCCAACCTAAATGAACTTGGCCCACCATATATAAGAGTCCATATTTAATTAGTCCCTTTTGATCACTAAAATTAATTCTAAATTAATTCTTGATCAATACTAATTAAATAATATGATTCCATATTAATATATTAGAACTTATAATATATTAATATAAATCACTAGTATCCTTTTTTCTCATTTTCTCTATCCAATTGTTCCGATGCCATGCAACCCAAATGGATCATGCCAAATCGGGTCAAGTACATACCAATTATAGTTATGGACTTAGACACTAATCCAACAATGATATCCGCTAGTTTGTGAGTCGATCCAGCTGCAAGACGCTGGAAGATATGATTGCGAGGGCTCGGGAAAGGGAGCTGGATTTGGAGATAGAGAAGAAGATGAAACCAGAGGGGGTTCAGAGAGGGAGTGAGGGAAAGAAGCCCAAGGTATCAGATCACTGATTGAGGAGCCAGAAGGGTCGTAGACGTTGTGGCAATTGCGAAAAAATGCACCAGGGGACGTTCAGGGCGGGTATTTAGGGTTGCTTTAAATGCGGCCGAACTGGTCATGTCAGCAGAGATTGTACTGCTACCACCACCACTACCACAATATTAGATCTGATTTGCTTCCAGTGCAATCAAAGGAGACACAAGTGGTCCCAATGCCCGAGTTTAGCAGTAGCAGGATAGGTGGCGACACCAGCTCCTGCTACATTGAGGATTACGGAGGGCTAACAGGGCCGGACGGAGGTGCCTGTGACGAAGAGCAGGGCCTTTCAGCTGACAGCCGAGGAGGCACGTACAACTCCTGATGTGGTGACGGGTATGTATCTTCTCATTATCTCTTTATTTATATTGATTTATTGCTTATGTTTATGTGTTTCATTATAGGGTCGTTCCTTGTGAACGGTATAGCTGCTCTGGTATGAAACATGTTTTCTTTTGCAACATGTGATAGATTTGGTTAGTTTACAGTTCATTTATTGTTAATTATCATTGTTTCAAGGTTTTGATTGTGACAAATTTGGTTAGTTTATAGTTCATTTATTGTTAATCGATCATTGTCTCAAGGTTTTGATTGTGACAGATTTGGTTAGTTTACAGTTCATTTATTGTTAATTGATCATTGTTTCAAGGTTTTGATTGTGTAGATTATGTAATTAGGATCAAATTGACATATGTTTATTGATTATAACATTACTTTTCAATGCAGTTAGATATGGAATCAAGGGAAGAAGAACTTTTGCAAGCACAATCTCAAGCTCAATCCCATTCTTCGGTTCAATCAAATGTATGAACAAAGACGGATATAACATGAGAACATGCTACTCAAGTCGTTGACGAGAAGGGGAAAAAGGCATGGATATGTAACTTTTGTCAAAAAGTTATAGGTGGTGGTGGAATAAACAGGGTTAAATAACATCTTGTTGGTATTAAAGGTGAGGTGGTAGCATTCCCAAAAGTTAGTCCAGAAGTGCGATTTACTATGCAAGGGAAATTGAAAGAGACTGCCCAAAAAGAAAAAGAAAAATGTACCACTAGTGTTACTATCTTAGATGATGATGAAGAGATGGAGGAAGCAGAAATGTCAATTGTGAAAAAGGGAAAAAGGAAATCTACTTCAAACATGCATCCATTTTTTACGAAAGGTATAAATGATCCTTCCCAACCCACTATCAAATCTGCAATGCAAAGTAAGACAAAAATACATGATGTGGATTTAGCTATTGCTATGTGGTTTTATGATGCATGTATACCTATGAATGCTTGCAACTCTCCTTTTTTTCAACTTATGGTAGATAAAATAACAAGTATTGGTTATGGGTACAAAGCACCTAATTATCATGCTATGAGGGTTAATTTATTGATAGATGCAAAAAAGTCAGTTTCATTGATAATTGATTCGTTAAGAAGTCAATGGGTTGATACTGGTTGCACAATTATGAGTGATGAGTGGAGGGATGTTTCACAACGACATTTGATTAATTTATTGGTTTATTGTCCGAAAGGGATATCATTTCTTAAATCCGTTGATGCTTCTGATATGGAGATCAATGCTACAAATTTGTGTAATTTGTTTGCTGAGATTGTTGAAATGGCAGGAGAAAAAAATGCGGTGCAAATGGTAACTGATAATGCTACTAATTACAAGCTTGTTGGTACTAAGTTATGTGAAAGTTATCCTTCTATTACTTGGTCTCCATGTGCATTGCATTGTCTTAATCTTGTATTAAAGGATCTTTCAGAATTAAATAATGTGAAAAGTTTGGTCAATCTTGCATCGAGGGTTACTGTTTTTGTTTATAATCATAAGTGGCCCTTGAATTGGTCAAGAAAAACACCCGGCTGGAAAGAATTTATCCGTCCAGGTGCTACTCGATTTGGTACCGTGTTCATTGCATTGCAAAGTTTGTATGACCATAAAGAAGATTTACAAGCAATGGTCATATCTAATGAGTTTAAGAAGATGTTGAAAATGGGTAATGCGGTTGAATGTAAACAAATTGTCTTGAATGAAATCTTTTGGAATAGTTGTTTTATTATAGTGAAAGTAATGACTCCTTTGTTAAAGCTTTTGCGGTTGTGTGATTCAGATGAAAAACCTGCAATTGGTTATGTTTATGAGGGAATGCGTCAGGCAAGAAGAGGGATTAAGAAATTGTTTAAGAATAAGAAGGAGTTATATAGGCCTTACACTAACATAATTGATAGTCGTTGGGATAGGATGTTAAGAAAAAATATTTATTGTGCGGCTTATTGGTTGAATCCCGTTTTTCAATATGATCATGCAAATCTTTGTAAGAAGAATGAGGTGTTTCAAGGCGTTATTGATATGGTTGAGAAGACTTTTAAAGGTGATGACATGTTAAATATTACATTGAATTTAGGCAGGTTTCGTAATGCTGAAGGTACCTTTGGTGGATCTAGTGCCGTTGCTTCTCGTAATCTTACTCGTCCAGGTATGATTTAAATTTAATGTGTTATTATTATATATAAAATATTGTATTTTCTAATATATATATTTTTTCTAACTATATCTTTTGTAGATGAGCGGTGGAAGTTATTTGACGGAGATATTCTGGTTTTGCAAAAGCTTGCTATTAGAATATTAAGTCAAACGACATCTTCTTCCGGTTGCGAACGTAATTGGAATGTATTTGAAAGGATTCGCACGAAGCGGAAGAATAGATTGGATGTTCATTACAACTTGCGTTTACAAAATAGGCATGGTATCTTACTAGGATACACTATGCTATAAAATGACTAAGTTATATTTGAGATTTTTGTGAATGTTTTTGTAGATTGAAGGTTGATATGAGGTCTTACGATCCTATTGACTATAAAAATATTCATAAGACGGGATTTTGAGTGGTTGAAGAAGAGCGGGAAGGAGAACTTAATTATGATGATTTGGAAAATATGCTTGATGAGCAAGAGCATGAACCGGCTTCTAAATCACAAGGTGACCATGTTGATCATGAAGTTGATAGTGAATTTCAGTTACTAAGTGACCGCGAGATCGATGCTTATAATACTCCAATTTCTCAAGATCCATGATTTGGTTTGGTCGTAATGTGTTTGGATTTGTCTACAACTATGTTTTCTTTTTTTATTTATTTATACTTTATGTGGTTGTTTGTTGTGTTTAGATTGATCTATAACATGTTATTAATACTCTATGTGGTTGTTTGTTGTGTTTAGATTAAACTTTGTTGACATCAAATTATTGATATTATATGTCTATGTTATGTAGTATGTAGGAAAGCAAAAATATATGAAAATAGAAAAAGGTTGACCTGTGAACCGGTTATCACACCGGGTCAACTAAAACCCGGGTTTTAAAACATTGCTAAAATTTATTTCCTCTTATTTTTGGGATGATTGGGAGGGAAACGAAGAGAAAAAAAACTAACATTTTGTTTGTTTTTTGTAAAAAACCTCTTTAGACCTCTTAATGTTGTGCGGCGCAGCACACACACAACACTTTTAATCTTACAGTTGTTTGTTTTTTAGAAGTCTTCAGAGTAAAAAAACCTCATGCGTGTGTTTTGTTTGACACAACACTTGTATTGCATCTTCCAACCATTTTTATTGTTGAATTCTTGATTATATGTTGCTGAATTTTTTTTTCGTTTATTCTTGTTGATAATTTCTCAATGAAATATCATTATTTTTTTGCTAAAATATCTTTATTTTTTGTTGAAATATAATTATTTTTTTTTGTTGAAATATCATAAATTCTTGCTGAAATGTCATACATTATTATTTTTTTGGTATTAAAAAAACTATTTCGGTTTATAAAATCAGTTTATTTTAATTTTTTAATATATGCAGCAGCATGCAAATGTTAAAAAAACAAACATGCTTTTTATTACAGTCTGCAGTCGTTTGGGCCACCCCTTCTACTACAGAGGATTACAGAGGTGATACACAGACTTCATAAAATTTCTATTCAAAAAAACAAAGAGCACCTAAATTTTTTTTTTCTTCCATTTTATCTCCTTCTCTCTTTCCGTCCGTTCCTTTTTTAATAAAAAAACTCGAGAAAACTCGAGATCAAGAAAGTGTGTAGTCGGCGTAGGGACGAATTGTGTAATTTACTGTAATTATGTCGTGTTTGGGGTTACTTTTAAAATGTCTTTTGGCTTCTAACTTTTTTAAAAAGACAAAAAATAAACAAAAAATGTTTGTGTAATAGAAAAATCCTTTTGAAAATGACTTTTGCGTAGAAGAAAATAAGAGCTTTCAAAAAATCACAAAAACATAGACTTTATGTGAGTTTACATGTAAAAATTAACACAAAAGTTCTTTTGTTAATTCAAACACTTTTTAAAGAACTCCTTTAAAGAAAATACTTTTATTAAAAATCATTCTAAAAAAAGCACTCAAAGTAATCCCAAAAACATGACTTTTTGTAATATACACATGATTTTTTTATATCGAAAAGAAATCCAAAACACCCCCTTAAACTTCAAAACAATAATATTTGAGTACTGATCTCGTAATTTACTCATGACTATTGACCAGGGCCCAAGTTTGAAAGGGCCGAGTAAAGTCGCTCAATTTGAGCTGGTAATGGTATAAACGAAACTAGGGCTGAAGTCCTTTCCCCAAATTGGCTTTCATTGTTCGATTGGTGAAGTGAATTAGGCTGGCGATCGGCAACGACCAAAACCTTCGCCGTAATCGGTTTTACAGGTACGTCAGATTCCACCATACATCTTTATGATAGCGTAGGCACTTCATGGGAGCATGGAATTTAGGGTTCATCAGTCGAACTGAGGTCAAACTCTATGCTGATTTTGTTTCAATCCAATTTAAAACGATTGCCGGACATACCTTTATTTTCCACTACGAACGATACCGTAGCAATCAAAGTAATTATTTAGCAGTGAATTGAATGTCTGCTGTACAAATTGAATTGGGTTATGTGTCCCTTTTTATTGACATCTTCGACATTTTTATAGGTTGTCTGGATTTCTAGCTCTCGTGAAAAAGAATGTATTCTTCCAGGGGGAATAGTTCGTATGGGCAGCAACAGCAACAGCCAAAGCCACAGTCCTACTCTGGTCAATCTGCCTACAGTCAAAATGTAAGCTTGCTGTTAACTCCTTTATGTGTGAGTGTAGTTGTTACAATTGATCGATATGCCATATGAGTCAAGAAGAAATAGTAGAACATGACTTTCCAATCCGGCTTGATACCTTAATTGGTCAATTTGAAACTAAAATTTGAATTAAAATACATGTGATTAGTTTGGATTTGGAAACCTATATATAGAGAGTGGTTGGAGAAAAAATAGGCTTTTTTTCTGTTTAGGAAAATGGCTGTCATGGCAAACTTCTTACATTTATATATCTAGTATTTCTGTTCTGTGGTTGATTTCATTGTGTATTAAGATACCACATTGTGCTCCTTTTTGCTGAAAATATTCACTTACGACTTATGAGGTAGAATGTGACAGCTTTTAAGTTCAAATTCCATTTCATTTCAGCATACAAAGTTTCTTTAGGAAGTACAAAACTCTAAAATCAATGATTGCTAGAAAAAAGTTGTTTTTTGACAACTAAACTTGTACGGTTTTATAATTAGTCTTTTGTAATGTTTATCTTTTCAATGGAAGAAGTCATTACTATTTTAGTTGTAACATCTTTAGTGAAACACCTACTACGATTATTTTCAACCTTTTTGTGCTTTTTGACTCATTGTTTATCTTCTGAAGCTGGGAGCTGATGCTGCCTCTCAAATGCCCATTGCTTCACGTCATTCAACCTTGTTAGGTGGTCATCCACCTGCTGGAACTCATTATGGTGGTCAATATACTTCTGTGTATGGTTCAACTGCACTCAACAGTGCTCTGCAGGTTAGTAAACTGTATAATCTGTTATGAGCATCTTGTGATTGAATATGAAAGTTAAAGAATTTGTTAAATTATAATGTCATTTTTGCAGGTTCCACCTACAAGTAGCAAAGGAGCCGGACCTTCTATTTTGGAAGGTCGAAGTGGCTATGGTTCAACCATGCAAGACTCACCAAAATTCACATCTGGGGACTACCCTGCAGCTACCCAAAAGTATGGCCAAAAAGGGGAAAAGATGCTAACTGATTATCCATCAGGGGATAGAGATAGACTCCCATATACTGAAAGAGCAAGTGCATATTCTGGGAGAGATTTACAAAACGAGTCATCTGTTCGGTTTGCTGATTCCATTGCTTTTGGTCATCAACATCAGGTTTTGGGTGCATGAATTTAATCTTTTTACATCAAATTTCTCCGATCAGTTTTGCTGATATGTAACATTTGTGTACAGCCGGACATTTATGATCGTTTAGATGCAGCATCAGCACTACGCCAAGAACTGCTCCATGCTCAGTCACTCCAGTCAGCTTCTGTAGATGGGAGTTCTAGGTATACGACTTTACATGTCTTTGACTTTTTGACCGTTATTCCATTCCTTATGTTATTCTTCAAAATATGTTTTGACCATTCTTTACATCTTCCCATCCACAAGGATACAAATACAATAGATAATCTATGTATATATATTAATTAACTATCCATAATCTTCATAAGTAGCAAAACATTTATGGCAGACAAGCTGATTATCTAGCAAGAGCAGCTACTGTTCGTCATGGAGGCCAAGAACTTCTGCCATATGGAGGAAGAATGGATGCTGATCTTCATGCCATGTCAATGATCAGTGGCACACCCTCGATTCTAGGAGCTGCCCCACGGAGAGATGTGGAAGATCTCGTCTATGCAAATCCTGGATATGGTGTTAGCCTGCCACCTGGCAGGGCGTATGCTTCCGGAAAGTCTCTTCATGACTCAGACTATCCAAGTGACATGCTGGCACGCGATGGCTATGCCAGGCTGGACCGGGAAATCGAACGACGAGACGAAGACCGCCGCAGGGAGATATTACGCGAACGTGAGCGGGAACGGGAACGCCAACGGGAACGGGAACGGGAACGGGAAAGAGAGCGGGAAAGGGAAAGGGAAAGAGAACGGGAACGGGAAAGGGAGAGGGAGAGAAGGAGGGAAAGGGAAATAATGTTGGAAAGACGGGAGAAGGAAAGGAAACGTGGTCTTGAAGTAAGAAGGGAGCGGACCCCACCAAGAATCTCTAGGGACCGAGGTGGGTCAACATCGGTCAAGGCTGGGAGGACTTTAAGGCGGGAATCACCAGCTTCTTCGCATAGGTGGAATTTGTTGCTTACTTTTGTGTATAGCTCTGTGTTAGTGTATCTTGGAGCCTTCATAACTAACTTGATGTTCTGTCATATGTCATGCTGAACTGAAGGCGCCATTCACCTGTCAAAGAAAAACGAAGAGAATATGTCTGCAAGGTAAAAAGACACATATGACCTTTGTCGTTCAATATACACCTCTTCCTTTCTCCTTTCAGAGGACCTGCCTTCTGGAAGCTTCTATATATTGACTATCCTTATCCTGTGATCCTGTCCTCCAATTCTCTCTGTTGACTTTCCCTTCATTGTCACTCCTCTGTGTGTTTGCTCTTTATTCTTGCTTCCATTTTCTTTTTGCTCTAAGCTATGGTGTAATTTCTGGGATTATCTTATTGGCCCTTCATTTACCCCTTCTGTGTGATTTCCATTGATGGTCTTTTTGGGGATATAAGGTGGTGGTTGTTCCAGTTGATGAAGATGGCTTTAGAATTGTTTTGTATTTCATCTTTGAGCTCATTCTCTTCGTAAAATAAAGACTTAAGCTTTAAAGATTCCAAGACATTTTGTTCGTGGCTAGTTTCTCGATGCTTCTAATTGTTCATTGCACTTGAATGCTTGTTTCTTGTCATGCATTTTCAATGATTTGAATTGGTATATTTGCAGGTTTATTCATCCAATTTGGTGGACACTGAGAGGGATTATTTGTCCATGGATAAACGGTATCCTAGGCTTTTTATTTCCCCAGAATGTACTAAGGTACATTGTCTTTACACAAATCAGTATCTCCTTCATTCTTCATTATTGCCATCATTCATTTGAGTGAAAACTGTTTCAGGTGATTGTTAATTGGTCAAGGGAGGAACTTCGTATTCCTTTCAATACCCCTATCAGGTATGTTTACTCTTATTTTGTCTTGTTTCTATTTTTTTGTTTATCACCTCAATAATATAAACAAATTTGATGCTGTTGAACAGTTTTGAGCATGATTTTGTGCAAGAGGACACGCCAACTGAGCATGAAAAAGCCACCAAAACAGTGGCTGATGGTATTGGAAAACTGGAAAGTGGAACTACTAGGTGGAATGCCAAGGTATAGATATTAACTAACTTTCCAACCACTTAACTAACTCACTAACAACAGTCTAACTAACGAGTGTATAACTAATTATTTAAATACTTGTCCTTTGTATATCCTAATATCAGATGATATTAATGAGTGGGCTTAGCAATAATGCTTTGGAGGAGCTATCATCTGAAAGAAACTATGAGGATCGCATTCCCCATCTTTGCAATATGCTGAGGTTTGCTTTTCTCAAAGATGGGAGTTCATTCATGGCAATTGGAGGTTCATGGGACACTATTGATGGCAACGATCCTTCTGTAGATAAATCTACCCTAGTTCAAACTGTTTCAAGGTTCATTCTTGTATGATTGATTTTATCCTTATAAATATCTTCTCTTTCTTATATTATTTAAATTACAATCTATAGGTATGCCAAGGAGCTCACAGGACTTGACTTGAAGAAGTGCCAAAATTGGAACCCATTTCTTGAGGTAATTCTTTTGCTTATTAGTTGTGTGTATAAACTTACTTTTATAATGATTTTTTTTAAAAGTAATTTGTTGCCATTTGCAGATTCACTATGACAGAATTGGAAGTGATGGACTTTTTAGCCATAAGGAAGTCACTGTACTCTATGTTCCTGATTTATCAAACTGCTTACCTTCAATAGATGCATGGAAAGAACAGTGGCTTGCCCACAAAAAGGCAGTTGCTGAAAGAGAGCGCCTGCATGCTCTTAAAAGAGAGGTATATTGTTTCCTACTTTACCCCTACTGGCTACTAGAAGCATAAGATTAAAATCATCTTCTGTTTCTTTTTGTAGAAATCACGTGAAAAGAAGGAAGGCCAGAAAGATAAGGATTCTGGGAAGCCAAAAGATTTGAAAAAAGATGAAAAAGTTGGAAAAAAGAAAGAGTCTGGAACTTCTGGATCAGCTTCAAAAACTAATGGAACAGGAAAAACTGTCACAAAAGTTAAAGCAAAAGAAGTCGAAAAAGAAGGGGAGAAAACAGATGCAGTAACAGAAAAGACAGAAAAAACAGAAAAGAAAGATGTTGTTGAGACAGTTGATGAAGGCAATACTTCTGCAACAAAGATTCAGACAGAAAAGGCTACTGGTGTTCAGACACCTGGTAGTGGGAAGAAGAAGATAATAAGAAAAGTAATTAAAAAGAAGGTTGTAGCTGAAAAGGACGGAAACGCCCCCAAACAAACTGATACAACGGATACAAAGAATAGTGAAGAAACTACTACCACAAACACAGATGTTATTGTTGAAGAGGCTGAGCCATCTGTTACTCCTAATCCTTCTACTGTTAAGACTAAAAAGAAAATTACCAAAAAGACCCCAGTGGTGAAATCCGTTAAAAAAGAAGATGAAAGTACACAATCTGAGGTGACCCCCGTGAAGGAACCAGAAGGTTCTGAGGAAAAGCCAAAAACTGCTGACGTGGCTGGTGCAAATGTTAAAACTGTTGTTAAAAAGAAGATTATTAAAAGGGTTACTAAGAGAAAAATAGCTGTTAAGGATAAAGTGGTTAAAGAAACTGAAGCAGGGACAACTATTGCTGAGGGCGATCAGGGAAATGAAATAAAGTCAGAGAACAGTGAAGCGGTTGCTGAGGTGGTGCCACCTGTCACTGAGCAGCAAAAGGATTCTGGTGTTTCAAATGAATCTGGAAAGAAACAAGTAAAGGAAGAGAAGAAAGGTAAAACGGAGGGCAGTTCTGTAATTAAAGCGAAGACTGAAAATGATGATAAGTCTGAGGTGAAAGATAAGAAAAAAGATAAAGATGGTAAAACTGAATCAAAGAGTAAAGAGGTAAAAGATAAGAAAAAAACTGAAGAGCCTCCACGTCATCCAGGGTTCATTCTTCAAACAAAAGGGGACAAGAATTCAAAAGTATGTGTTTTTAATTCCAACTCATATTAATTCTTATATGAATTATCTTTCATATCACAAAATCATTTATTTAATTGTTGAATTCTTTTCAACAGTTGCGTTCAATGTCGCTTTCACTGGACTCACTCTTGGATTACACTGATAAAGATATTGAAGAATCTACAGTCGAGGTATGTAACATGTTAATGTTATATTGTTATTTCTTAATTACTCTATTATTATTGTCAGATTATGTGTACATTTGTTAAACCATGATTCATGTTGGCAGCTATCTTTATTTGCTGAAACATTTTATGAAATGCTTCAATATCAAATGGGTTCTCGGATATTAACATTTCTCCAGGTTAGTATCTGTTCATTAATTACACTTAGTTTTTTTGTTTACTGTGTTTTTAATCCTTTTTTTTTTTTTTTAATTGTAGAAATTGCGGATCAAGTTTGTGGCTAAAAGGAACCAAAAGAAAAGACAGAGGGAAGAAGCTTCTGACAAAAAGGAAAAAGATAAAACTAAGAAATCATCTCCTAAGCGCTTGAAAACCGAAGATGTTAAGGCTGAAAGCAAATCAGATAAAACTGAAACATTACAAGAAGTAGGGGATGAAAAAACCGTGGTTAAAGATGAAAAAATGGTGGCTGATGATGTGGACAACACAAAACCAGAAGATGAATCAGAAAAAGAAGAAGATCCAGAATTTGATCCAGAAGAAGACCCCGAAGAAGATCCTGAAGAAGATGATGAAGAAATGGCAGATGCAAGTCCCAAAAACGAGGCAAGTGAATTTTATTTTCTGAATTTGATGTGTTTTATTTAATTATTTTTTAAATTGGTGAAGTCTCATATTTTATGGTACTATATTTTATAGGAGAAAGGAGAGGATGAAAAAAAAGTTGACATGGATGTGAAGTCTGAAAATGTAGAAGAAAAAATGAAAGTTGAAGAAGACAATGCTGCTGCTAAAGTAACTGTGAATCCAGACACAAAGTTGCAGGCTGAGGAGAAAAAGGAAAACACAAAGAAGAAGAAAGAAGCTCCAGTTACTATTAACAAGGAACTTTTGCAGGTATTTCATCTTTAAAATGTGTTATTCCTGTGGATTTTTATAAAGTCTTTTGTTAAATTTTTTAAGATATCTTCTGTTCATGACAGGCTTTCAGGTTTTTTGACCGCAATCGAGTGGGCTACATTAGGGTAAAATCATGCTTATTTTTTTCCCCCATTGTCTTAATTCTGTCCAGATTAAGTGAAAAAAAGAAACAGCATTATTAAAGTTGAGTTATTAATAATGGTGTCACATTCTGCAGGTTGAAGATTTAAGGTTGATGCTACATGCAATGGGAAAATTCATGTCTCACAGGGACATCAAGGTAATAAATATTAATCCATGATTTAATAGTAATTGTGAAAAATAAATATCTGAAAATGTTATAATGTTTCCAAAATTCAGGAACTCGTACAAAGTGCACTGCTGGAGAGCAACACTGGGAGGGATGACCGTATTCTTTACAATAAGCTGGTGAAAATGACTGATCTCTGAAATTGAAGTGCAAGAAGCTGCTGGGATTTTAGTAAAATACTTTTTTTTTTTTTTTAATTTTTTAATTAGAGTTTGTGTTTGTGGATCTTTTGAGCTCTTAAGTATTTTCATTTTCATTCCCTGAAGTCGCTGCCTGTAATCATTTATGGTTCCTGTTTATGTTATTTGTGAAAGGAAAACTATAGTTTTATTGACAGTTCAGTGTTTCCTCTATGTAATTAGCAATAAAAGTGATCGAGAGGTTCCCTTATTTTATGGATAAACACATTCTTTTTTTACATACAAAACAAGTACTTTTTTTTTTTATTAATAATAAGCTAATTTTTAGTTTATAAGCTATTTCAAATAGCTAATTAAAAAGGTAGTAGCTTATAAGCCATTTGCAAGTTATGTACAAATTTGTGGAAGTATCGAGTTTTGTAAATGGCAAGTATGAATGTTTAGGGTTAAGAAAATCTGATTTAAAAGAATAATAAATGTGATACCTGCCATAACAAAAAGTTGCACTACTTCAAAATTGATAAGTTGCCGAAAAAGTTACACTATTTCAAAGTTGGTAAGTGGCATAAAAATGAATTAGAATTTTATTGTAGTATATGTCTTTAACAAACGGTGTGTTTGTAATGAGGGTTATCTTTGCAATGAGGGTAGATGTATGACTTGCAATTGCAATAAAGGGTGTGTATATATATATATATATATATATATATATATATATATATATATATATATATATATATATATATATATATATATATATATATATATATATATATATATATATATATATATCGGGTGTAGGCGCATATATGCAATAAAGGGTATGTCTGTAATGACAGTAGGTATATGTCTACAGTAATAGGTATCTCTGCAATGAGGGTAGATATATATTTCCAATAAGAGGTGTGTTTGCAATGAGGGTAAGAATATGTCCACAATAAAAGTTTTGTTAGCAATGAAGGTAGGTATATCTATATAAAAGGGATAGGTCTACAATAAGGGTTGCATATGTCTACAATAAGGCCTAACGAATTCGAGAAGGAAAGGAGTAATATCCCTTGGAATCAAATCGATGGTATCTTGATTCTATGTTGTAGCCAAGACAACAAGGAAGAAGTAGGAAAAAAGAATAAACTCAAATAGAGTTCGTATGAAAAAGTTATGTTTGTCCAGAGTTGAAGAAAACTTATACATAGAATAAATGAAAGAAGGTAACTATATGAGGCGCGAGGAGGCACATTAAGGCACGTGGAACCCACTCTTAATGTTTAGGATGAACTTTTTAACCAAAAAACCAAACTGGAACCGAACCGATTGATGGTATTCGGTCAAGTTCTCAGTTCTTTCCATCTATCATTTTCAGTTTTCGGTTATTTCAGTTTCGGTCCGATTCGAGCAGGTTTCGGTACTAAACACTTTCTAGTAGAACCGAATCAAAACCAATTAGTGGTATTTGGTTTGGTTTTTGGTTCCATGTTCACTCCTTAATCGGTTATTTCGGTTCCATAATCAATTACATTCATACTCAGCATATAGCTAGCATGTGAGTCAGGTTTTACTTGGGTTTTTGGGTTTAGGAGGGTGCACACATGAATATGAGCGGTGACCATCACATTTTAGAGTAAATTACATGAATGGTCCCTATGGTTTGGGGTAATTTGCACGTTTGGTCCCTAACTTATTTCTGTAACTCGGAAGGTCCCTATTGTTTGCTTTTATTACGCGCTTGGTCCCTACTGTTTGTTTTTGTTACGTGCTTGGTCCATGTCTTACCTAAAATACTATTATTTAAATAGAAAAAATGGTGGGTAGGTAAGATAAGGTGAGAGGGTGGGGTTGGAGTGTGTTTATCTAAATAAATTAAAAAATCAAGGACAAAATAGTCTTTTTAGCTAAGACAGAGACCAAATGCGTAACAAAAACAAACAGTAGGGATCTTCCGAGTTAAAAAAATAAGTTAGGGACCAAACGCGCAAATTACCCTAAACCATTATAAGCCTTTTTTGGTCATTTCTAACACCATAACTTTGGAAAATCTTGTGAGTTAGTTCTTGCTGTAAAAAGAGTGTAAATTAAATTCAATGAGGATTCAATGACAAATCAAAGGGGTTTTCTTATTAAGTCAATATAATTAAAGGTAACAACTAACTATCTTCGTTTTATTAAATCAATTTCCAAATTATTCGATATCTCTATAAGCCTTAGTTTGGCGAACTGCTTGCATGTCTAAGTTAAGGTTGGATAATCATTAAATATGTTTGGATAATCATTAAATATATTATGGAAACATGTATCAATGCCAATTGCTTGTACTTTTGATGAGTATGTAAGCACAATTAGTATTCATGGATTATCACGAAAATAAAAGAATGTTATGCTAGTTAAAAGGACCCAAATACCCAATTGATTAAAGAAGGAATCACATCTCTAGCAAAAGACATTATTTAATTATTAATTAATAAATGAAATGAGTAAAGACCGTTTCAAACATATCTTGGGTCCATGACGAAAAAGGAAAAAAAATAAACTTAAAATACACAAATTTAATCAATTCTTTTTATATTATCTTAATAATTGAAAAAAAAATACTTATACTAGCTTCTAAATATAATATATTCGATTATTAAAACCTATATATTTAAAGAAAAATACTTCTTGTAGCTTTTTGAGATGCACAATCACTAATAATATCTTCAAAATCGATAATGTCTAACATTATATTAATAAAGTCTGTAAAATTTTTAGGTCTCTTTAAAAGATGAGCCCTAGACGGTCGCCCCTATCGCCCATCATCTGGGATGAGTCTGAAAATGACTTAAATGCTAGAGAACCTTACTAGATAACATGGAACATGTTGTAGAATGAAATTTTAAAGAATTGAATCGGATGTGTGAACCAATGGAACTTTGGTTATATATGTGGCAACAGCCAAAATTTTGTTTTAGAATAAGGCAAAAAATTTACAAAATATAAACAGGTAACAAAATACTTCAAATGATAACAAAATGTAATGATGCATGCATTTTAAAAGGTGTCGAGGTTTCCCAATCAACAATGATGATGATGATGTGTTTTTCTCTTCTTCTTTTGGTAAAACATTACGCGTGAAAAATAAATCTAATCTTTTTTGCTTTCTTTTCATTGATCAACGAAACTCACCACAAAAAAAATTCAATTACAAACATAATCTATATGCTCTTATACAAAACAATTATATATATATATATATATATATATATATATATATATATATATATATATATATATATATATATATATATATATATATATATATATATATATATATATACACACACACACGTAATACAATAACATATATAATATAATAATTCAAATCATAGTAACAATTAACAACCTAATTTATAAAATACATACAAATATATACGATAAAAATGTAAAATCAACGCAAACCTTAATGCTAAATTGGTAAAAACTAAGTCAATTAAAAATTATAAAAGATATAAATATATAAAAACTGTAATTAAGATAATAAAAAAATTAAAAATTATTAGAATTGTAATTATGATAATAGAAAAAAGAACACACCTAATAAAAATATAATTCACTGTGAATATTAAAATTCCATAAAAAACAATCATATCCTTCGGTTCAAAGAGTTATACTGCATTTGCCCGTAAGATTCCCTAATACTTGAAAGGTTTAATGTTTTAAAGGAATGGGTCATAACACTATTTCCATTCCCAACCAAAACCAACCTAATTATCTATTAAAAAAATAATTTCTCTCTCTTCCACCTACACAACCCAACTTAATCCTAACATTAACCAACAAATCAACTAAATCCCAACATTAACCCAATTAACAACTCAACTAAATCCCAACATTAACCCCATTAACAAACCAACTAATCTAACCTTTTATAAAATAAATATAATTTATAACTATTTTTATTCTATAAATTATTTATATCAATATTAATCTCTATTTATATATATATATATATATATATATATATATATATATATATATATATATATATTATTGATTTTATTTACAAACAAATAAACTGTTATTTTATTGTTTATTATATCTAGTTAAAAAACCAAAATAGAAGAACCAGTAATATAATTCCATCTAGACGCGTCTAGGACTTTATTTTGGTGGGTGTACCACCGCTAGGTGGATCAAGTCGGTTGTTTATTTTCTTATATTCTTTTTCTTTTAATTTAATTGTTTTTAACGACCAAACACATTTTCAGTTGCTAATGGCAATAATCTAAGGGCTATGTTTGATGATAGCTGAAAAGCTAGTTGTTAAATAAAAAACTAGTTGATAGTTGAAAAACTAGCTGATAAAAAACAACGTTTGGTAAAACTAGTTGAAAAGCTAGCTGAAACATATAAAATTACATAAAAGGACATGTAAGAGTATGTGTTTCTATAATTAACTAAGGGTGTATTTGGAAAATTTTTAAAAAACTCCTAAAAAGCTAGTTTAAATAGCTTTTCAAAAAGTTAGCTTATAAGCTGCTTTTTGGTTTACCAAACACGACAACATAAAAAAACTCGAAAAATAAGCTAGCTGTGGCACGCCAAACACAGCGTAAGAGTTCTAGTTTTCATATATATATATATATATATATATATATATATATATATATATATATATATATATATATATATATATATATATAAACTAAGTTTATCTAGGATGGGTCAAGGCTCACTCTTGTATCAACATACCTACGCCCCTGATGTGTGGAACATATATTGATGATTAGATAACATTTCCAAATTGGACAATTGTATAAGAACTGAACAAATAATGAAGGAGATTGAAGACAAAGAGCAAATGGAATGTTGTTCTTAGTTTTACCTAAGTATTAAGGAGATTACTTGGTGATATATATATATATATATATATATATATATATATATATATATATATATATATATATATATATATATATATATATATATATAAAATATAGGACACTTGCCAAAATTGTTTCAATTGATTTATGTTTTTAAATTCCATAAAATCTTATGCTCTTAATCTAAATGTTTATATATGTTGCATGTCATTTGTGTGTGCGAATGAATGTTGTTGGTAATAATGTGCTTAGGGGTTATGCATCATTGTGTGTGAAATGCATGACCATAAATTATATTATTGTCTAGATACCTTTTAAGACACTATTAGGATGGTACCTCTCTTTGCAAAGTAATTGGCTAGTTCCTAATAGGAAAATGTTCTACATAAGGAGCCATAACTTAGGAACACACTCCAAACAATGTGCCAACATTGGGAGCGAAGTACCATATTGAGTGGTCATATGTTTTACCCTCAAGGTACAATAGGGTATGTTTAGTGGAACTCCAGACAAGGTGGAAACCTTGGGAGCGCAATACTAAATGAATGGATTTAGGTCCACTTAGTAGAACCAAGTCGATGTTTATCGGTTTATTGCCTTTCTTTATGTAACTTCCTGTTTCGAAATAATTCTTATGTAGATGGTTGGACCGTAATTTTATCAAGAAAAGGTTGCGAGTCTCAAAAGATTAATTTTGGACCTTAAAGGAATAGGGTTCTTGGGCTATAAGTTAAGACTTTAGGCTAAAGGTAAAGTTGGTCTTAATCGACTTTTGGGCTTGTTGGTTCATGCCCGATGCAACCGGTGGATAGGTTACCACGTCGCGGTGAAGGCAGCGGCTTAAGCCCTAAGAATTAGGTTTTCCTCCGTATTTAAGAGCACTAACTTCATTTTTTAGGTCATTTGCAACCTCTTTTTCACTAGAGAGCTCCTTGGGAGCAAACCCTTGCCTCCATGTTGTCCCGTCTCAATTCCCTTCCAAGTTTGAAGCTTTTTGGGCACTCTTGAAGATAGATAAGGTCATTTTTGGTGCAAGAGTGATTTATTCAGCTTAGATCTAGCCTTGTTTTGTGTTTATGGACTTGGGTGAATCATAAAGTCCCTACCTTGATGTTTTATCTCTTGGTTATGTGGTTTTGGTCCCTTTTATGGATACTCTTGCAGTTTGAGGAACTCTAGAGTTTGTTATGGCACTTTTATGGTTATTGGACTTTTGTTAAGTGAGAAAAAGGACCATGTGTAACGCCCACAATTTTAGGCTAGACGTTTTAAGGTATAATTATAATAATTATACATTTTATCAAACAATAAAAAATCATTGATTGGATTAATTGTTCTTCATATATGTTTCGAGATAATAAATAATTATCGTATACACATTAAGTGGATAAGTATTAGGAGTATAGAATATTTGTAGAAAATCTTAATATAAAAATTATCGTTGAGCGAAAAATTAACATTAAAAATAAAAGATTTTTTACGATAAATAATCTTAACGAAAGTTGTAGTAGTCGCGATCATGATTTTGTGGATATAAAGAACAATCAAATCTGATTTCGTATGAGGAAGTTATGATTTATCTAAGTTTCACGTTCAATCCGATACGACAAGGTGCACTATAAAAAGTTAACCGGATATAGGTTGCTTTTTAGCCAAAGTGATATAAATGAAAGTCAAATTGATCGTCAATAGGAACACATCGATATAAAAGAACGCCAAAATTTGACTTCGCATGGGAAGTTATGATTTTTCAAACTTTTGAGTGTGACACAATGCATTAGTGTGCGACACAAAAAGCGAGATCAAAATTTGTTGAATGCTATCCGAAACAATCTAAATAAAAATTGAAGTACTGTTCAATATGAAGTCGACGATATAAAGAACGTCTAAAACGGAGCTCGTATGAAGAAGTTATGATTTTCGCAGCGTTATTTACAATCCAAGCCTTCTTGGACCGTAATACGAAAAATCAAGTGAATATTAGCCGACAAAGTCTAAATGAAAGTTGTATTACTCGTCGATATGTATGTGACATCCCCTAATTTCTCGGCCAGAAAAGACCGATTTAATTTATGTTTTTTAAAATAAAATCAGAGAAAATCTTTTTAAAAGATGTTGCGAAATTGGTCCCCAATACAAAACATGATAAAGGTTTAACAAAACCTTTCTTTAAGAAATGTATAGTTTCATTTCATATCAAAACCTCGGGATGTCATGTTCCGATATAGATCAAAAGCATAAACAAGACATTATAAGTCTTTCAACAGTTATTTACAACTACTGGCCTATAATCCAAAAATCTCCCGTCGTCCTCCAACTATGCTCGGGGTCCACTACCTGTAACATAAAAAGCTGAGTGGGTCAGACTTGGGAGCCTGGTGAGCATATAGGGTTTTCAACCCACAGTAATAATAAACTTATTAAGTTCACCAATCAACAATAACCCTGATTATCCGTTCCCGTTATCCTCACTTTACGTCTCTAAACACTTATCATAAGGGACCTAGCCTAAAGAATATCATCGGGATGGACACTACTGCTAAGGGGTTTCCTCAGCTATACATGTCCTAAAGACAACCATGAGGGGGATGGAGTACATCGAATGAACACTCAAGTTCATTAACACCTACAGGTTGCAGGCCTGCTAGCGTTTCCACTGGACTATCTAGAAAGTCTGTGGTCATCATCCAAACTCCGCTAGATGACTGGATCACAAATCACATCGAGGCCTCTCATCACTTTTATTTTATCACACATCACTATTTACCCATGTTTTACCCAACATATTTGTAGATAAAAATACATATATAGTTTAAAACTTGTATAAAACATCAATTCAACAGTCACCTCAGTTAAACAACTAATATAATTACACGTAACACGTATTTCATATAACATACTTCATATCTAGGTGTAAGATAAAGGTAACTATACACTCACATGATTTGATAATAAAGGGGCAACAATTCGTTTCCTAAAACGATCGTTTCTAATAAAACCGGGAGTTTTATTAAGAAACCGTGCTCTGCAAAGGTCGGACTTTGAAAACGAAAAGATAAATTTTCCGGGCACTTCGTGGCGTATTCCGGGGCTTATAATCGATACCGGGGCTTTGGGGAATGTTAAGATGAAGAAAATATGAAGAAAGGGGCTAAATATGGCAATTTCTTAAAAATATCCAAGAAGGCTCGCAGCCTTCTATTTATAGGGTGGAGCTTCTGATCGGATGGCTGAGAAGCCTCCAGGTGGTGAAGATCCGAGGGCTCGCACGTAGGCTCGCACATGGCTGCGCATGCGAGGGTCTCGCTGTCCTCTTGTGATTGGACCGAGGTCTAGGTCCGAAGTAGGGGCATCCGTGGCAGTCTTGCGAGGGTCCGGACATGTGCTAGAGGGTACATGTCGTCTTCTCAGTGGACCACTTCGGATCAGATCAGGAGCTCGGATGACTCAACAGTATTTTGGACACGTGGCGCGTTTTGAGCGAGGGTGACGTGGCAAAAACGTGACTATGCGAATTTTCTCGGTTTTTGTGCAAAAACTTCTAAAATCCATAACTTTCACATACGAGCTCCGTTTATGACGTTCTTTATATGCACGCGTAGGTAAAATTGTGCTCTACAACTTTCGTTTAGACTTTGTCGGCTAATTTTGACTTTAATTTTTATATTATTATTTTTAACAGACTTGGACAGGAAATCCGTTAAAAATTCATAACTTCTTCATCCGACGTCCGTTTTCGCCAGACTTTTTACCATTGTACTACTAATGACGAGACATTCGATTCTCGTTCAGGTCGTGTCGGATAAAAATCACTCAATCTAAAATTCGAGTTTTTAGCTGTCTACCGCTAAGCTGAAACTTCGAAAAATCATAACTTCCTCATACGAAGTCAGATTTGGGTGTTCTTTTTATACATACTCTCGGTTTAACGAGCAGTACGCCTTTCGTTTAGATCACTAAGGCTAAAAAGTAGTTTATCGAAAACTCATTTTTTACGACATTCGGCCCCGTGTCGGTTTTGTCGCGAAACTTCGACATGTCATAACTTCTTCGTTATAACTCAGATTTTGGTATTCTTTATATCCCCGGAATCCTTGTTTCGACCACTACAACTTTATGTAAAGATATCGGCTTTATCTAATATTTATTTTGATGCTCAATTTTATTCTTAATTAATTAAACCCTAATAATTAAGCATAAAACACATAATTCACATAATATTCACATAATTCCTTTTCATTTCTTCAAAATGAGTTACAATGGTTAACCTTGACTATAACGTCAATATTAATGCCTAGCCTAGAAACACGAGCATTACAATGTATGCCTGGATATAAAGATTGTCAAAAACGGAATACATGTGCGAGAGTTATTAATTGTAGAAGAAAATTAAATTCGGTCCAATCAGAGCACAACACGTGGCACCACCCGGAGTGTGACACGTGTTGCCACAAGATTGCAGCCTTCCTCCCCAAGACAACCACTCATATTTTAACACACAGACGGATGAGGAAATGCCACGTATGAAGGACGAGACGAGCTTAGGCACAATGTGTCTTTCTATTTTTTCTATATAAGCTTCCGATTTCTAGCTCATTTTAGTACCAATTCACTTCTAATCTTTCCCAAACTCTCCCGAGGTTACGAGGCTTGGTTCTAGTACTTCTTAGGTGTTAGTAGCGAAGCTCTGTAGCGCTAGAGAGCCCTGAGAAATAGAACTTTCAGTTTCGAAGTTCTTCCCGCATAATGTCCGTTTTTTCATCAAGCAACCGGTTAGTTGAGTTATGCTTACAGTGCTTTAAGTATAACTTATATTTATGTTTATAATCGTTATTATGAACTTATAAATAATATTTACCAGTAATACCAGTTGTTATACTGATTGATCTAATCACGAGAATGATGACAATGTTAGATTAGTGAGGTGTTTCGAGTGGATTTTCCAAACAATATATTTTTATATACCAAACGGATCATACTTCTGATAGAATCTTACATGGTTGTTTCTTATTAGCTATAAATCAATATTTCTTTTAGGATTACTGATAAATCTGAGAAAACATTATAACGATTAAACTTTAATACTTTATAAATATGAACAAAAACTTATGCTTAGTAATATTCGTATTTAGGTCGTTTTAAAGAGAAATCTGAAGCGTCAATAAAAAATCTGACTTTCTCGCGAGCCTTCCACCTAAATCAGATGAGTGCATAATTACTTTCATTCAATGGATTTTAATACAAAGTATTTATTATAAAGTATTAATGATCAGTAGAAAGTTTATTTGTGAATTACTTGCTTACTATATGAAATATTTGTTAAATGTGTATTTGATAACATATTTTGTGTGAACCATATATGGTTAAGTGTGTGTTAAATGTTTATATGATATTATTACATGATAATCTTAAAAGCAAGTATTATTACTTAAAAGATTATTATATATTAAAATATTTGATACTTTGTTTTAAAAATATACACTAAATTACGATGGTGTTGTTTAAACAGAGATAATATTGGAAGTTGATTACACAGATTGTAATCATGTATATGTTTAAAACTACAACATAAAAAGAATAGTTACATCCAGTTAAATTAGATAAAAAAAATAGATGCTTACTGTATTGCGATAGTATGGAATTAGTAGGAAATTGTTTTTGAAATCGATCATAAGCATTATAGTCTTACCTAGTAACGAAACAACATTTATAAATAATGCTTAGTTCGAGTTAAATCAAAGGAGTTGATTGGAGAGTTGGTAGCTCGACGCTAGAGCCAAGAACTTTGTTGTATGTATTGTATGTATGGAGGAACATGTGGTATACTGGGGATCTCACTAAGTTTTATGCTTATAGTTGTGGATTTAATGTTCTTCAGGTTGTACGTGGAATGGGTGTGGTGTGACTATACACTCTCATCGATGTTGATTGGTTTCCACTGTTTTGAAACTTAACTTTGTTTAATCCTATGATTTTCATCAAACGAATGTTAACCTATGTTTTCAAGAAAAGGTTTAAATATTTGACCTATAATTTAAATTAAAATTTTGGTTGAAATCTGGGACGTTACACTTTGTGATTGAATGTTGGCATAAGACTTACATTGTCTAAATATTACTTCAAGAAGGAAGTATTTTGGTTATTAACGGTTTAGTAGTTAGCAAGTGTTAGTGATTAGGGTTTAGGCTTAAGAATTTGTTTTACAATGTCAACCACAAAACTTGTGTTGTAGTAGAAACAAGATTACATCATTTTAATCTTGTCTTCAGCCTCTTCCGAACCCCAGGATCATCTCATCAAATCCGTAAATGGCCGCTTCCCTAGTGTTTTCGTCATACGATGTCGTAGTTCAACAAAAAGAATAAGTTAATCAGACAAAAAAACGTCCAAACTGCAAACTCCGCTTGAAATCACTGTCAGATTAGACTGGGAATTAGGGTTTAGGCCCAAGCCCTTTAGGGTTTAGCTATTATGGTTTAAGTATCATATCATGTCATATCATATCATATCATATCATATCATATCATACTATATTATAAAGGAAACATTTTTCCTTTCACCACATTCATTTGAAACTCCCATGTATTTTTCCTTTCACCACATTCATTTGAAACTCCCATGACTTTTCAATTTCTTTTCTAATAATAATTATAAGTTGGTTAATAAGTTTAAATAAATATCAAACCTAAAGTGTAATCACATATAAACTAAATTTCAATATTAAAATAATATATTTACTTCTACTTATTAAGTGATTTTTTTAACTTTTAACATATTATACTTATTTATTAGTTTTAATATATTGTTGGATGTAAACCATTATCATTTTAAAGATATAATTTTGGAACAATTTGTATAAAATACTTAAATTGTTAATTTAAATATAACATTATAGGGTCACCTTAAATATAAATTTTAGTTTAACTTATACAATCCAAAAAATATTTTGTAAATAGTTAAAAGCGATTAATTGTAGTGTTTTTCTAATAATAGTTATAAGTTGGTTAATAAGGTTAAATAAATATCAAACCTAAAGTGTAATCATAAATATACTAAATTTCAATTTTAAAATAATATATTTGTAAAGACTTCTATATATCACATTAAGCAAATAACAATGTTTGATGTTATAATAGATGTTTGATGATTATATTGTTAACTTTAAAATCAAAAAATCAAAAATAACTTTATATAAATGATTATATTGTTACCTTTAAAATCAAAAAACAATGTTTGATGTTTTAAATAATTATAATAATAAAAATTAAAATATTAAGCAAATAAATTTTAAAAAATTAATTAACACTAACAACAACTATAAATAACATTAAACCATATATTATATTTAATTTTATTCATGTATAACTCGCGGGTAGACGTTATTCAAACGATTGAGATTATGCAGTTATAATAGATGTATATATTATCATATAATTCAAAATAATCAATACATTATATCAATTTAGTATACGAATTATTATATCAAATTTAACAACAACATTATTGTTATATTAAAAAATACATATATTTGTAAAGACTTCAACTACATAGGTGTTTCTGCGCAACGCGTTGACATTTTTCCTTTCACCACATTCATTTGAAACTCTCATATATTTTTCCTTTCACCACATTCATTTGAAACTCTCATGACATTTCAATTTCTTTCTAATAATAATTATAAGTTGGTTAATAAGGTTAAATAAATATCAAACCTAAAGTGTAATCACATATAAAGTAAATTTCAATATTAAAATAATATATTTACTTCTACATATTAAGTGATTTTTTTAACTTTTAACATATTATACTTAATTTATTAGTTTTAACATATTATTGGATGTAAACCATTATCATTTTAAAGATACAATTTTGGAACAATTTGTATAAAATACTTAAATTATTAATTTGAATATAACATTACAGGGTCAACTTAAATATAAATTTTAGTTGAACTTAAACAACTCAAAGAATATTTTGTAAATAGTTAAAAGTGATTAATTGTAGTGCTTTTCTAATAATGATTATAAGTTGGTTAATAAGGTTAAATAAATATCAAACTTAAAGTATAATCATAAATATACTAAATTTCAATTTTAAAATAATATCTTTATTTCTACCTATAAAGTTGTGTCTTTCGCTTTTAATATATTATACTTAATTTATTAAATTTAATATGTTGTTGTATGTAAATCGCTATCAGTTTAAAGCTACAACTTTTGAACAGTTTGGACAAAATACTTAAATTGTTATTTTAAATATAACATTGCAATGTCAACTTAAATATAAACTTCAGTTCCACTTAAAAAAGCAAAGAATATTTTGTTAAAAGTTAAAAGTGATAAAATTTAGTTATAAATACAAAAACTAAATTGTAATCTCAATTTAACTAAAATATATTTCCTAAAAATATTTTTATAATAGTTAAAAAATTTCAAATAAATAACTTAAAATAACTTACAATAACGATATTTAAAAATCACTTTATATAAATGATTATATTGTTATCTTTAAAATAAAAAAGACAATGTTTGATGTTTTAAATAATTATAATGATAAAAATTAAAACATTATGCAAATAAATTTTAAAAAATTAATTAACAATAACAACTATAAATAACATTAAACCATATATTGTATTTAATTTTATTCATGTATAAATAACGAGTAGAAGTTATTCACACGATTGAGATTATGGAATTATAATAGATGTATATATTATCATATAATTCAAAATAATTAATACAACATATAAATTTAGTATATGAATTATTATATCAAATTTAACAACAATGTTATTGTTATATTAAAAAAAACATATATTTGTTAAAGCTTCAACTATATAGGTGTTTCTGCGCAACGCGCGGACATTAGCCTAGTTCTCTATATATTCCTATGTAATTGTCTTTTGAACATCAATTAATCTATTATCTTACATGGCATCACAACTTTAGGTTAAAACCCTACTGCTGACCATAACCCGCAACCGCCGCTCTCTACCTCTGGCGACCTTCCCTAATAGTTGTCGGAGGTACCTTCATTATGTTCCATATTTTTTCCTCCTAAATAATAAAACAACCATCGGCACTAAACTAAAGCTCTTCCATCGGTTTCTTCCACTGCCTCGTCTACTTATACCTCCTCCTTAGATGACCCATGCCGAGCCTTCTGCCTCCTTGAATGGCCACTTCTTCAAATCTCTTTTCCGGCTCAGCCCCTTCCGATGTTGTCGTCGATCTCGCCGACATTAGTTCCGCCCACCACAGCTCGAGCCCTCTTTCTTTCTCGCTGCCTTTCTCCGGACTCCTATGTTGCTGGTTACATGATCATCCCCACAGCCGCCAATCTTCTCTTTTTCTATAACGGAATCACCTATAGCTAACGCTTCTTCTCTCTTCTTCTCCGACGAGCAGTCGATGTTAGCCTCCATTGTTAGAGCTCTACCACCACCGATGCCGTTATCTTCATCTAGTTTTTATGTTTTCTTTTTGTGTTTATTTTTCCAGTTTGATCGTCTACACCCGATCAAACTGAGTGGGGATGTTAATGATTAGGGTTTAGGCCCAAGCCCTTTAGGGTTTAGCTATTAGGGTTTATGTATTCTCTATATATTCCTATATAATTGTCTTTTGAACATCAGTCAATCCATTATCTTACGGCAAGTGTACTAATATTTTTGAAATGCTATTTTGTTTCTTAAACCCATGTACCTACGAAATAATGTTGTCTCACGTATCACATTTTATGACATTTGTTCCAAGTCTCAGAGTGAAGTAATATGGACGTATCCTAGGTCGGATACTTTTAGAAGAACATAGATACCGGGATTAGCACAAAAGAAAACTATTGAAATTTATTTTGAACAATAGTGACTTTCATATTCTTAGTGTTACATATGATTTTTTATGTTTTTAAGTTTTTTTAGAAATAATCCCTATAAATATCCTTTAAACCTTCTCATTTTCATAAAATGTTTATGACACCTTTCAATGGTTTGGTATGTTATCCTTTGGACACCGTGATTCTCGAATATCATGAATGAGTAATATACCAAAATGAAAATTTAATCGATGCGGCATTTTAGTTTATACACAAGTTGTTGATTTGTTTGTTATATATTGTGTACATTCATGGATTACACTTAAATGATAGAGGAATGTTCATGATTTTAGTGTCACCTAACATTTTGGATAATGAAATTAACAAGTGATGAATGAAATTAACACAAGTGATGAATGAATTATCACTAGTATGTCATTTACACTTTTGTTAGTTTCACAGCCCATAAAAAAATCGTGGCAAGTTTATATATAGAAAAGCCAACATATGAAAGAGGAACTCTATAATTAATTAGTATCAATTAGAAATCCGATTAGCAATTGAAGGCTTATGACAACAATAGAAGTCCAATTTGGTCAAAACAACATAAGATATATAGTACCATAGGCAACCAAGGATTAACAAAAGGTACCCAAAATCAAATTCTATTCTATTCAACATGAACCATCATCATACAAGATTCATAAACAAGTAGCCAAAATCAAAATCTGTACTATTCTAGTCATCATCAGCAATCACTTCCTCTTTTTCTGGGGAAGCTTCTTCTTCTTCTTCATCATCTTCAATTGTTTCAACTTCCTGTAAATCAAGAGGTACACATCACATTAGCCATTTATGATCACTACAAATCAAGAATACACAAAACCAATAAAACTCCTGAAGTACTTACAGTTTTCTCATTTTCATTTTCAGCATCATTTGTAGCTCCCAAAGCCTTTTGGTATTCTTCTTTAAGTTCAGCAGCCTTAGTAGTAAAAGGCTTCTTTTCCTGAAAAGAATCATCAAGATTTGGAGAACAATAAATCATTAGATACTATTCAACAAAAGAGCAAATTAGTCATAACAGAAAGACAATGTGTGAAATTTGCAACTCACTTCTTCTGTCATAGACTTCCACTTCTCACCTCCTTCCTTTGCAACCTGTAATTGAAAAGAGAAACAAAAATATTAACCAAATAGTCCAATTTATGAAGCTAAAAATGATTCAACTATATGTGTTTCATAAGGTAAAAAAGTATACATTTGCAACTTTTTTGTTATCAGGGTTTGCTGCCTTGTATGTTACCCTGAATTCATCCCTACACAACAAACATTTGTCTACATCAATACCACGTAAAATAGAATAGAAAGCTATCATGAAATTTTGAGAGTAATCACAGCATTACATGAAGAGAAAGAATGCAGTGGGTGGCCTTTTAGGCTTGGTTGGATCCCTCACTTTCTTTTCTTTCTTCACTCTCTTGTCTCCAACTTTCACTAGCCTTTTTCTACACACAAAAAAAATCGTTTAACATAAATAAACAACCAAAAAATGCGAGGAAAACAAAAATCCGTGTACTAATCACAAATGGCAAAAAGCCATAAATTACTTACTTCTCTGCAGGTTTCTTAGCAACTGGTTCACTAGCAGTTTCAGCCACCTGTGCCTCTGTAATCAACCATAAAGGGGGTAAATGCATGTTTGATTAAGAATCGGAAACGATTTGATCCAAATTTTATCGTGTTGAAACACTTTTACATACCCAAATTCATTTTAATTTTGGCATCAAGACCACAATCGTGCATGCTAATCAGCGCCACAGCTACATCCTTGTTGCACGCTTCACTGTATAATACAAGTTCATTAAATTAATTTCATAACTTACAAATCAGTATTACCAAACAAAACACTAACTACTACACAAAACCAGAAAGTTTTTAGCTTCCAATTTCCAAATCGGCATAGATCATATAGAAGTAACGCATTTCAACCGAAATTGATATGAGCATTCAACTTTATAGCAGGTGTTGCAAATAAATAAGATGATATTGAACTTATAACAGCATAAGCAATACAAGGAATGACGAAAACAATACCATCGGGTGAAAGCGCTGCCATTTTTTGCTCGTTTGAGCGTAGTGGAAGTAGTCTCCACTTCGACTCGCTTTCTGCCTCGGGCTACGTTGATTGATTTTGAGGAAGCATCACTGGTACCCGCCATGGAAGATAGCTTGAAGGCTGATTTTGTGTGTGTATGAGTGAGGAAAAGAGGGAGAAGTTGCTGATGGAGAAAGTGGGGGAAAAGGGTTTAAGAAGAGGGGAAATTTTCAGGAATTTAGCGCCACAGGTGCCGCCAATATTTCAAGGGTGAAATTTTAACTTAATGCTTAAATTCAAATTCACGCGGATCGCCTATGTGGCAGAAATTTCGTCAATTGCATTTTTGTTTTTATTAATTTTCTTTAATCTTTAATAGGCCAAACTTGGTCTAGAAAACGTATTTAAAAATAGGATTACACTTAGATTTATTTTAGAAAATTGGGTCCATTATGTTCCGAATATCTTCAAATCTATGCTGTGACTTTATTTTTTTTTTTCAGTAATTTTATTCATTAAATTAAATATCTTCTACAAACACGTAGCATATGAGTATGAAAATCACAACTGATGTGTGTAATACACATTTACCCACTTTAACATCCAAAAAAAAAATGACAACTAGTGTAGTCAGTAGTGCTTCTTGTTCTTGAGCCGGATGTTTTTCTACTTAATGTAACGAAAACCCAGTGTTCCAACCCAATTAAGCCCAATAGCCCATCAGATTATTCGGGCTAACCAATACCCAACCCAATTAGCCCGTTTGGTTATTTTGGTAAATTCAATTTGAAACACGTATCTTGTCCGATGAAATCTCAATCAGTGGCGGAGCGAGATAGGACGTTGGGTGTACTATAGCACCCCGAAAAAAATTGTTTTATATATATAAAAAAAATTATTTGTAAATATGGTTTATATTATTATACCCCCAGCTAAAGAGATTATATTATGTTTTTTAATGCCAACAATATGATAAAAAGCATGGAATATTTATTGATAATATTTGTACCCCATATAAAAATTTCTAGCTCCGCCACTAATCTCAATGTACTCGATGAATAAAAAGATATTTGGTATGTTGTAAAAGAGAAGTGCTCGTTTAGTGTTGAATTGAAGGTAAATGAGTAGTTTTCTATTGTTGTCATTAAACAACATATTAAACAAGAAGTCTTATTTGCATGTATGCTTACAACAATCACTAGTAGTGCTAGCATCAATCCAACAATCCAAAATGTTTAAAAGATATGTTTAAAACATGAAGTTGAATTCAAATTTCAAATTATCCCATCAAATAATTGAGTGTTATGCGAATAGAAAACATCCAAAAATTTTGGATACATTCAATCGTTGTCCAATTTGCAAAAGTAGGGTAGGATTATCACTTCCCTTACCAGTAGAAGGAATCTATTACAAGTCCACCCCTAAGAACTATTTTCCTTACTCTATAATTACTTTGTTTTCTTTATTATTTATAAATATTATACTTAATTAATATTTATTTTAATAAAAACTATAAAATAATAATATAATAACCTACTTGGACCTTTGTGTTTAGCCGCCATGGTAGTGGTCAAGTGGCCATCGACTCATAGACGATTTCAGATTCGTTTAAAGGTGGATAAAACTTATATGTAACAATAAATGATTTTACAACTATTGTGAACACTTTTTTTTTTATAAAGATCATAAGTTAGGCTACTAAGATACCTAAATAAGATGGTGTACTCCAAATTTGATTAACTTTTTGACATTATACTATATATTAAATGAAAACTCAACAACAGTAACATTTACTAGTATATACTATAACAAATTTACCAAAATAAGGACATTTCGAAATCTCATTTGCACACCTTGTGGACAGTGGACACCAAATGACTTCAAACCACATGAGTTCCTTTACCTAAGAGGCTAAGATTCATTCTTTACATACATAGAAAGTTGGTTTTGCTTATTTCCGCTAGTAGGGACATTTCACAACTTATGAACATTCTGCGACATTTGAAGTTAGCTTTCATAGTCTATGGTTTTAGGTTTCACACAATTTCTACAATTACGAATTAGCTTATTTAAGCCATTTTCACTTCATTTTTATTTTTCATAACATGCCATAATGTCCCTACACCCTTTGGCCTTTGATTCCTCTCGGGCTATTTCCTTCAAACTTGTCAGCTATATTTCATGCACTCGAGCATCATCGATAGTAATTCATAATTGTGTACGAAAAAGAGAGGCAATTAAATCCAAAACCCTTGCACCAATTTGCTAAAACACTCGGCGGCTTTATAAAATCAAATCACTGTTGATCACCATTCCAGTGGTTTTCCAACCCATGTGCATTCACCTGTCTAACCCCACTTGCAGTCACCTCTTTGTTCTCTTACCCTATAGTATATATAAAGACACAAGGGCGATAAAATCAAACTCACCACAACATGAAGAAGTCTCAACTAAACTCTTCTGTCTTCTTCTTCGTTCTTATTCTATCATTTTCTGTTTCATGGGCAGCATTATCTTCCATTCTTGATGTTACACCAGGTCCTGAAGATTTCTTAAGCTGCATACGATCCTACTCCAACAATTTGACATCCATCTCCGAACACATTTTTACCTCTGGCAATGCTTCTTTCTTACCCACTTGGCAAGTGCATGTGCAAAACACTAAGTTCCTTAAACCTTCCACTCCTAAACCATCTGTCATCGTGACACCTGTGGACGAAACCCTTGTCCAAACATCCTTACACTGCGCCAAGAAACATGGCTACGAGCTCAGGATGAGGAGCGGGGGCCATGACTACGAGGGTCTCTCCTACACCGCTGATGTTCCATTTGTGATGCTCGATTTCACTAAAATGAGGTCTATAGACGTGGATGTAGCAAACAGTACTGCGTGGGTCCAGGCTGGCGCTGCACTTGGTGCAGTCTATTACGCTATTTCTCAGAAAACCGACACCTTGTATTTTCCGGCAGGTGTTTGCCCCACGGTGGGTGTTGGCGGTTACATGGGCGGTGGTGGCTATGGAAACCTGTTGAGGAAATACGGCAGTGCTGCTGATAATGTTATTGATGTTCGCTTCATGGATGTCAATGGAAATATTCTCAACAGGAAGACGATGGGTGAAGATTTTTTTTGGGCGATTCGAGGAGGTGGTGTTTCCAGTTTCGGAATTGTTCTTGCATGGAAGCTGAGGTTGGTTCCTGTTCCCGAAAAAGTAACCGTCTTTATACTGAATAAAACTTTGGAACAAGGGGCAACAGAACTCTTCTATAAATATCAAACCGTTATACCAGCTATTGATAGAAATTTACACATGAGAACACAGGTGTTTGGTGAATATATCGGCAACACTACCAAGAAAACCGTTCGAATTATGTTCGAAGGAATTTATCAAGGCACCATCAACACATTGCTTCCATTGTTGAACAAAAAGTTTCCGGAGCTCGGTGTTACACGAGAGATTTGTGAAGAAGTGAGAAGCATTCAGTCGACCCTTGTGTTTTGGGGCTTGCCAAGTTCCGCCCCAATCGAGATTCTCTTGAACCGATCAGCCATAGCCAAGCTGAACGACAAAACTAAATCAGACTACGTCCGGACACCGATCCCCATAAACGGGTTGAGAAAGATTTGGAGAAAGCTTATGGAAAATGACGAATCAGGGCAACTTATGATTAATCCTTTTGGTGGAAGGATGGCTGATTTCTCAGAGACGGAAATTCCATATCCTCATAGAGCTGGGGTTTTGTTACAAATTCTCAAGACTGTCAATTTTCAAGATCAAACTTCAGATACGACCCCTACATCGCTCAAAAGGATAGCATGGTTGCAAAGCTTGGATGAGTTAATGACGCCTTATGTGTCAAAGAACCCAAGAGAGGCATATGTCAACTACAATGATTTGGATTTAGGTGTTGGAAATGCTAATTACAAAGAAGCAAGTGTTTGGGGAGAGAGGTACTGGAAGAGGGACAATTTCAAGAAGTTGATTCGCATCAAGGCCAAAGTTGATCCGTTGAATTTCTTTAGGCGTCCACAAAGTGTTCCAGTATTCTCGACGCCTCTCTCAGACATATGAAGCTCTTTGAATGAAGACCCATCCAAAATATGGATTTGATTTGTCTTTTTTCACAAAACTAGCTATAAGTCTCCTTTTGGTCGGTTTCTTTTCTTTTTCTTTTCAAATATTTAAGACTCTAATATGTCATCTTTAAATAAATAAATCTAGTTTCTTTTCCTTATTTTGTCCCAAGTTAAAAGTCGGGTTTATAATCCACCTTTACCCTCTAATCATTATAAAAGAGACTTCCAATAGTTTTATAAATGACTAAATCTAGTTTATTTTCCTATATCATATGACAATCACTTGAGTGGCCCAACTGTTGACAAGACAAAGAATAAAGTCACCATAGGGAAAAATTATGAGAGTGAATCTCTGCGTATTAAAGGTTTCAATAATCAGGATGGCTCGGAGGAGTGCATAACATACTCTGGACTACTTAGAGGTCGTTTGATAGTTGTTGATTGAGTTAAAACTTTTGACTGAGTCCATATCTGGCTGAAACCATGTTGTTTGATTATATCTCTAACTCACTGTGATGGATGGTGATAAATGACCATATTACTCCTTGATGGAAAACTTTATATAACGCCAAAAAATAACAACGAAATTTATTCTTGATTCAGAAAAAACAATGAACTTTGATCGGAGTTCGTGATACAACAAACAAATGAAAATCAATTTAGTGATTTCCCTTAGCTACTTAAAATAAACAAATGAATCAATTCAGTGATTTCCCTTAGCTATTTACAACAAATGAATCAATTTAGTGATACAACAAACAAACCAAAACCAAGTTGCAAATTTAGTCAGTTAACTTTTCTTCATTATTAATCCGGAGTTATCATCATGTTTTAAAATAAAAAACTATCTAAAAGTATGGAACAAAATTTGTGTTAGTCAAACTCTATCATACGTTAACAAGACCAAAAGTTCCACTGCAACTATGAAACTTGTAATTCTTAAGAAGCATGTAAAGATAATCAATATACATTTAGAAATGATTACACAATCAGATTGGACTTCCTCGTTGTGCCTTGCATCGTCTCTCTCTCTCTCTTTCTCTCTCTCTCTCTCTTCGGTATAAACTCACTCTCTCTCTAACCATAAGCAAGTGTATGCCTGATAGAGATGTTATTTCTTCATTTGTAGCTTTGTTTTTCTTCTCTGATAATCAAGACTACAAGACTCACTCATGCAAGTGATCGAACACTTAGTGGACAGATGAAATCTAAGGAGAATTTGTCAATTGATTCGTTGTCAATTTATCAGACATGAATATTACTTGAAGCTTCAAATCGATAAAAGGAACCTATATTTTTTAAACTTTTAATTCAAACATATTAATAAAAAAAACTTCTAAGCAATATAACAAACCCAAACACTTCGTCCCAAAAGGAAGGCCTAACTCGAAGCCCAAACATGATTAGGGTTTTCACATGAAATGACGATTAGGATTTGAGTAAGAACACTTAAACCATTAAGGATTTAATCCATTAAGTCCATCACTCAACCAGGTGAATCATACAATGTGGTCGGGCATAGTTCATAACTCCAATCCAGCGGTCCAAAACGCGGGTCCCAACAATTCCCAAACTAAAGTCTCATAGATTAGGGTTTTCTAAACCCTAATTAGGGTTTCTAACCCAAGCACATGCCAACTAGGTCCAGGTTCAGTTTTTAGGTTAATTAAAGTTTCATTAGGTTGTGCACCACCCACTACCACCTCGGGCGGTGGTGGTCGATGGTGGTTCACGGCGGCAGCCACCACCTCACGGTGGTGGTGGTGGTTATGATTTTAGGCCAAAATAATGACAAAAGCATTCCAAACATCAGTCCAATCACACACATAATCACACGACCATCGGAGATGGTGGCTAGCGGCGATAGAACGGTGGCAGCCACCACCTCACGGTGGTGGTGGTTAGGCCTGTCGAAAAAACCCAAAACCCGTTCTACCCACCCGACCCGTTCTGAATTCGGGTATAATGGGTCGGGTAGAACGGGTAACGGGTATGAACATTCGGGTAATAGGTTAACTCGATAATAATATAGGTCGGGTTTTAGGTATGAATATTTATTTTCGGGTATACCCGAATACCCGAATTCGTTTTTTAAATAATACCAAATATACAATGCAGTCACGTACGCATACTTCAAATAAAACAAAACCCTTCGTTTCTTTCTTATGAACGACGACTCTACAGTCGACACAAACTTGCAAAGGGAATATGACGCTGAAGTTGAAGTCCTGAACCGTCATCACAATTCTCAGTTTCTCACTATCGCACGGAATGGAATTAAAAAAGTACATAACATATTATAAAGATTTGTATTGTTATTATATATATATACTTGTTAATTGTATAGAGTATTTTCCTACCCGATTCTTTATTAAACCAATAAACATGTAAAAATAAAAAAAATAAAAAATTATCAATAAGTGTCATTTAAGAAATTTTCGGGTATACCCGATAATTACCCGACCCGACCTCAAACCTGAATACCCGAAACCCGAAACCCGAATTACAATATAGGTCGGGTATCGGGTATTTATTTCTTAAGGAAATACCCGTTCTACCCGACTCGTTCTACCTGAAACCAGAAAATTTTACCCGTTCGACACCCCTAGTGGTGGGGGGGGGGGTGTTCCTTGATTTTCTGGCCAAAGATTGCTCATACAACATCACACCATAATACACACACCTATTTACACCATAAAACACATACACACAACCACATTCCATGGTGGCTGGTGGCGGAAGGAGATGGCAGCAGGCGACAACCATCATGGTTGGCGATCATGATGGTTCTTTTCAATTATCCGGCCAACCAAGACACATAATGCACGCCGCTCAAGAGAAAACAAACTCAACAACCTCCTTCGGGGTGGCAAACGACGACCGGAGGAATGGCAAAAGGGACATCCGCTATCAGAGCGGTGGCGGCAGCGCTAACATTCGACACTAAGGTGGTGTAGCAGAAAATGAATCGGAGAAGAGAGAGGCTTCGCGAAAACAACTACATTCCACGAGTTCCCGCTCTTCTGACTTCCCCAACAGTCATGACGTTCTCTCCCGTTGGTCGTCGCTCTTCGCCGACAACAGATGCAACAATGGTGGTGGTTCAACGAAGGGGATGGCGGCGGCTAGAGATGGGAGAAAGAAGGGTGGCGGCAGACTTAACAAGAATAGGATTAGGGTTTTCAGTGAGTATGCAACGAGGGGAAGGATGGGTTGACGGGTTCAGCCCCATCTGCAACTCCCAAACATCTAAAATATCGTTAATGAAAAACATTTATCAGAGTTCATCCCAAAATCATTCAACGCGGAAAACATAGGTGCATGCACTGCGATCAATCTGAGCCCTTCTTTTCCAAATCGATGATACCTGAAACCAATAAACAAAATTGTAAGCACGAAGCTTAGTGAGTTCCCTAGAGCATACCCCACACAGTCCACATAATCACATAATCCATATTAGCTATAAAAGCTACATAAACCATATCAATCACAAATCAACATATACGGATGTCGTGGGCTCGTCCCTAGGGTCTTACTCCAGGATGCCATGGGCTCTCCACATGGTCTTACACCTAAGTGCCATGGGCTCTCCTATGGTCTTTGAAAGCCATGGGCTCTCCACGTGGTCTTAGATCCAGGTGTCATGGGCTCTCCCATGGTCTTCCATACACGTATCACAAAGACAACTATACCACATGTAACACCCCGTTCTTTAAGTGTGTAATTATGAGTTTCATCCGAGAAGGTTTCGGGCTGTGTTAGAAGCTTTGGGCTTCGCGTCACCCCGTATGAATGTAAAGTTATTTGGGAGCGGGTTTAGATTGGAGGAGTTGTGGTGTTTTAAAGTTGATCATTGTGTATAGCTCGTTGTGGTATAAGTGGAAGAAGGGTCCCATACATGCATGACATGCATGTGTTTTGGAGTCTGGCTGGGTACGCCCAACGTAATGGGGTGATGAACGCAGGATGGCCGAGTGAGTACGCCCAGCGTACTCTCAAAAACTCCAAACCCTAATTTTGGGTCAGCCACTATATAAGGAACATGTTGGTTCACCCCTTAGCCTCCTTATGCTCATCCTTAACCTCATAAAACCCTAGATCTCGTATTCCCTCCATTATTTGGGTGTGTTTGACCTTGGAAAGCTTATTTTGGCAAAAGAAAGGCTTGAAGGAGAAAAGAGAAGTTGTCAAGGAAGAAGAGGGACGATTGGAGCTTGTAGATCTGAAGAGATACCATTCTTTGGAGCTTGTTTGAGGTATAAATCTTCTTGCTTGACCTTCATATTGTATAGATCTATGTATTTTGAAGCTTTGTCCCCATTCTTGTCCCAAAAGTCCTCACCTTGTTGCATATTTCGATTTGGTCAAGATTATCTGTCCTTTCAGATCTTTGGGGAAGTCTTGAGTGAGAAAAATGAGGTCCCAAGGGCTGTAGTTGTTCCATGTGTGAGATATATAGGTCTTAATGGATTAAGAGCTTAAGGACGTCCCAAGTGATAAAGTCTGAGACTTTATGAGTTCTAATCATATTTGGCCTATGGATCTGAAGTTTGGGCTTAAGAACTTAAGCCATTAAGTCATTATGTGGATTTGTTGAGCATCAGGGTTACGCCTCGCGTAGCCTTAGAGTACGCCCCGCGTAGCGGGCCAGTGCCCCAATTTCCTTTGCGAGTCAATGCTGTACGCCCCGCATACCAAGGAGGGTACGCCCAACGTACTCCTCCTGTTGGACTTTCATTTTTGGGCTTTGAGTTTGGGCCGTTGGTGGACAGTTGGTTGTTGGGCCAAGTCTGGGAATTTATGGACAGAGTGTTTTGGGCCCAATTATTGTGATGGACTTTGGTTCTAGGCCCATTTGGTGAAGTGGGCCCAATTTGGTAAATTGGGCCAATGTTGGACTTTATATGAGTTTTGGACTTTGGTCTTGGCCCGATAAGGGGAAGTATGTTTGACCTAATGCTTATGCTTGTTATGTTGGTTAGTTTAGGATTTGCGGTGAGTTGGTGGTTCAAGAGTCTGCTTCTTCAGTTCAGAGTTTCGGCAGTGCAAGGTGAGTTATCCTCACTATATCAACAGGGTCTAAGGCACCAAGGCTGGCCCTTATCGGATTGAGATCCGGGTAGTTGTTGTTATGTTGTTATTGTGTTATGTTTGCATCTTGAGAGCTAAGATGGTATATGTTAGAGACCTGATTGAGATCGGTATCCTGCGAGATAGGGAGATGTTATGCTAGTGACCTGTTAGGTCGGTATCTTAGTTAGGATGATGATATGTTATGTGATCTGTTTGATCTGCTTGTTGACTGTGAATTTCTATATGATTGTATGTATATGTGCACATGGTTGTTTGGATTGGAGTTGGGTTGAGGCGGGTCCTGCTTTGTGTTGTAGGCCAAGATACCCAGGGCGGACCGGTTGTTTCGAAGGCCCAGCGAGCGGTCCGTATAGGCTGTAGGCCCCAAGAGGGCGGACCAGACGTGCCGAGGCTCGGAGAGTGGACTAGACAGACTGAAGTCCCGGTGTGGGCGGACCAGTCATACTGTAGACTCAGAGAGTGGAACAGGTGGATTGAAGGCCCGGTGCGGGCGGACCAATCACACTGCAGACTCGATGTATGTGGATGGACTCAGAGGGTGGACCAGGTGGACTATAGGCCGGTGCGGCGGACCAGTCACACAGTAGACCCGAAGTGCATGGCTGTTTTGTGATGTGATATGTTGTGGCATGTTATGCGTGTATGGTGTATGTGGTTGGTATTTTGGGGATATCTTACTAAGCTTTCGGGCTTACAGTTGTGGTTTTATGTTTTTCAGGTTCTTCAGGAGACCGTGGCAAGGCGAAGGCGTGATCGTACCGCTCCTCATGATTTTGTAGTAATGTGATTCTGGGATTACGTTAAATGATTTGTATTGAAAACCTTTTTGTAAAGATTTAATGGAATCGAGCTGTTTTTGAAAATTTTAAAATTGGTTGTATTTTTCGGTTGTTACACCACATAATCACTAGCATACCACCTATACATGCATACCAGATATATCAGTAGTGAATCTACATTAACACTACAACATAGTAGGAAAGTCATGTGCTCTCCACATGGTCTTACATCCAGGTGACATGGGCTCTCCCATGGTCTTCCATACAAACATACCACATATACCACTAGCATACTTCCTAGCACATAACCAGCTAACATGTCACATAATACAACTTCAACTAATATACCACATATCATAAAATGGGCTGGCCTTGGTGCCTTAGACCCTTTGGTATGGTGACCAGACTCACCTGGCATTGCTGAAGTCCCACAGATAAAACTCCAGTGCTGGTTGACAGGTTCCCGAACTGTCAACATCAAACAATACCAAATTAATAATTGGGTTCTAACTCATAATCATAAGTCCATGCTTGGGGGTAAAAGACTACTCTACCCCTAACTTGGCTTGATTCAAGCCCAAGGCCCAATCCAAAGGCCCAAAAGTCCAACTATGGCTCAAAGCCCAACATATGGCCTAATTTTCCAAATTAAGCCCAAACCTTTACATGGACTTATTCTAAGGCCCAACCAAAAAGTCCAGTCCAACATTTTGCATTTCTAATGGCCCAATATCATATAATTATTAAGGCCCAAACTATGGCCCATCTACGACCCAATTTTCCAAATTGGGTCCAACCCCTCATATGGGCCTTACCTTAAAGCCCATCTACATATTCTAGTCCATAAGATTATTCTTGGATGGCCCACTATTGGCCTAATCACTAAAAGCCCAATAGAAAGGCCCAACATAAGGCCAAAATGAAATTAGGGTTTCATATAAAATGATGATTAGGGTTAAGTGTCCCTACTTATCCCTTTAAGGACTTAATCCATTAAGTCCCACATGGTCTTAGGTTAATTTGCAATGATTATTAATTAATATTTTAAGTTCATTAACTAATCCCGATGCGGTCCCGAAAAATCCCAAATTAGGGTTTAATGACATTAGGGTTTTCCAAACCCTAATTAGGGTTTCCAACCCATCTTAGCCCAATAGGCCCAAAAGCTAGGTCCTTTGACCAATTAGGGTTCATTAGGCCCATTATGATTTCACTAAGCCCATTAGGGTTTCAAGCATCCTAACCGAATCAAACATGGCAAGGCAAAGCACACCGCCACCCGACACGACGGCTGGTGGTGGTTTGAGATTTCTACTATTATTTGGCACCATTTACAATATACAACTCGATAACACACACACAACCACCTAGTGGTGGCCGGTGGTGGCACATGGCGGCAGCCACTACCTCACGGTGGTGGCGGTGGCTTTTCCGACTAGACAAAACACCCACAACACATATTAACACCAAACGATTGGATGAAGCTAAGACACACATGTATTGCACACACCATGCATCAACTAACAACGATGGTTGGGGGCAGCTTGATGGTGGAATTCCGGAGGGCAGCAGACGGTGGTTGTCATCGACGAACACGACAGTGGCAACAGTTAACGGCGGTGGTTGAAACGACATCGACAACAGCCGGGTGTGGCTGTAAACGATGACAGAAAAGAACGAAGAAGAAGGAATGGTGGCAACAGCTTCAACCGAGGGCAACGTCTCCTCTATGGCTCGTTTCCCAGGCAAGGAAGGTCACGGTGTCCGGCGGTGAGCGCGTAATCCAGCAGCAGCAACCACAGCGGCATGGCGGCTGTGACTCGACTCTCTCCATGACCGATTGCACAATGCCTCCGCTGTTCTTCATCTTCATTCACAACGAAAAAGGTGACGGTGGCACTTGGCTCGACGGCTAGCGACCTCGATATGGTGGTGGTGACGCCGGAACATAGGAGAAGGGAAGGCGGCGGCTGGGAAAGGGATGGTATAAGGAGGGTGGCGGCTGGTGAAACCCTCTAGGGTTAGGGTTATGCAACGACTAAATACCCAACACCCTAAGCTAATTTACCATAATGTCACAAATGGTCCCTCTCCATACAAATCTTTTCGAAACAGATCTCATATTTACCCAATACACCCCTATTCTTGTAACTCTTTTCATAATCAATCCAACAGTTACCAAATAGCCCCCCTTCTACAATTTTTTTTCAAATAAAGTCCATAATTTACCCTTCAGCCCTTAGTTTTCCAAGATCTTTTCAAATTAAGTCCCAGAAGTTACCATATAGCCCCTGCCTTCATAAATATTTACAAAACTAAGTCCGAAACTTACACTTTTAATCCACGACTTCTAAAATTGTGATAATTAGCTCCTTGAGACCAACACCTTGCTATATAATTATTAATTTTAGGATACTATTAATTAATTAATTAATTTATTAATTAAATAAATAAATGGGGTGTTACAACTCTCCCCCACTTAAATTAGATTTCGTCCTCGAAATCATTCCTTACCCTTCCTTACACGCTAACCACTCTAGTAATATGGCCTCAACTCCAAGCATAGCCCCAGCCTTCCCAAGGCATTCTAAATCATCCCTCGCAGGGTTCTAAAACATTGGAAACGAACAAACTCTTTGCAACAAGATCACATCTACTCCGTCTAGAATCTGCTGTATGGGGATGGTCTAAATCCCTAACAGACCACTAATACTAAATCATTATCATTGAATCCAGTCCGTTCATCCCTCAACATGCTACTCAACTTCTGATAAATCAAGGTTCCCACTATAAAAAAAGGTTCACATACCTAATTATCCCTGCAAATCACTTACACTTGGCCAAGGCTCAGCTAATCCCGCTGTTAGTGACTTGTCACTCCCTAATAAACAAGCTATTTCATGCGTAATTGCAACCTAAAACACAAATACTAACACTGCCCAAACACAGAAACTGCTCGAACACTGAACTGCCTGAAGCAGTATGATGCCACATGGATGCTTTCCATAATCTAACGAGACCTACCTGGTCTCAATTCGTTCACCAATCATCTGAAACACCGGGTCCCGACCCGGTTGCGGAGCCAAATGGCTCCCTACTTAGTCGACTCACATGACTTATGAACGAAATCCTCCTATGGAACTAGTTGCCACTAGTTATCATGCCACTGTGGCTCTGACAACCTCCTGATCCAACCGATTAGGTCCATGCGTTGAATCCTGACGTTACCGAATCCAAGGCTAAAGGTGATTGCTACCCGACCAATGGTAGCCTTATATACCAAATGACCTTACGCAGTCCATTACTTCCATGATCTCATAATTGTAGGGGCGATCCTACAGGCTTATAACTGTCTCAACCATATCTAATCCATATAGGGATTTCCGAAAACCAACCCGTAGATTTTTATGTCCTCACTGCTACACCCGAACTGGTAGGTACTACTATTCCTTCCGCGTCCTGACAACGACTCATGTTATCTACCAACCAAGTGAAGGGTGCGGCTACATCCATAGACTTACATCACTGTAGCACTATCTACTAACCCTATGAATGCTACGGCTGCACCCGTAGACTTACAACACTTCCAACACTATCTGCTGCTAGTGAATGCTACAACTACCCCCGCAGTCTTACCAAAATTTCCATACTACATGATTGCTAGTGAATGTTATGGCTACCCCCGCAGTCTTACAACACTTTCCATACCGTTCGAACACGCACTCGACCTAACACTCAACTAGACTTGAGTCCTATCTGGAACTCTAACCTAGTTTTTGAAACATGCTATCAGATGCCAAGGAAAAGTGTGACCCAAACGTTGGAACATTTTTCTAAACTCCCAACTCACCCAATCCTCAATCTAGACGAATACTCGACCGCCTTCCTCTCTGACAGGGATACGAAACTCATCCTAGTCTCACACCTATTTCTGCTCTTGAGTACCTGGCTGATTATCCCCCACTTAGCTTCAGCTAAGTCTTCACGACTCATGAAAATTGAAGGATCCCCAGTCCTTCTTGCTTTCTAGTAATCCGCTGATGACAATTTGTGCTTACCAATGCTGGTGATCAATCACCAGCTAAACCCTGAGATCGCCCATTCTCTGAAATCTTGAAAAATACTCTTGAAATCTGGTCCAATTTGACACCTTGATCCATCTACCAGGCTAATAACTGGAGGCCTTAATCTTCACCTTAGCTAACGAATCCTCTTTCCTACTTCAAATCTTGCAACACCACTGAACTCCGATCGAACACAACCCATGCGAAAGTACATTTCTATTGAACATCCAATGTCCGAACACTTATACATCTAACACCCGCAACTGATTCCACTATCTTCATGCTACCAGTCCTTCCCTAGCAATGGTAGTGCCTTGAACTCCAAAGTTCTTCCATAGACAGCTGACGACCATACCCGAACAATGACACAACTACTGAACTCTAACTTACTTGGAGAACTATCGATTTAACTCTTACTTGATATCCTCTTAACACTACTCCTACATAGATCCTGACAAAATCCAGAATGATAATGGTACACGTGGAACCCACTTTGCAAAATACATCCCTATGTAGGTTCATCAAGGACTTTTCGACATGCGGAATGGCATATTACAATCCTTGATAACCCAAGTAATAGCAGAGAACCGACCCGAGATCTAACTTATCCCCGATCACTCATAATTCTGAAGCGATTCAGGTTCCCAATTCTTCTTACTTTTTAATAGTCTACTATCAATAATCTGGAGGAATCCTGATCACCTTCTGCTAACATGATTAACCTCGTTACCCTGTAGCAGCCTAAACCCTTGGAGCGATAAAATCCCTTGTGCACTTTTCCGTACGTGCTACACTGACTCCGACCCTACCGGCCTTTCACACGATGATTAGAAGTCATGGGTCTCTTCCCTGGACCCTCTACTATACGCACGTAGCACGAACCTCTCTTCTCAAGGTGCGTCAACTCGATCTCGCATCTGCAACCTCTTGGAAATCATATCCTTCAGGGTCTGACTCCCTGCCACGCTCACTAACTCACTTGACAATAGCTAAGCTGAAACAAATGGAACATCCTCTGTCCCTAAACCGGGTCACAAACTTCTCCCCAAAGCTTCTCAGATTCTCCAAGACTCTCAGATATTCGAGTATGGATTCTGTGTTTTCAGTAGTACGGGCCCAATACTACCTTCCACACCTATCCATACTTTCATCGACAATCCTCCCGAATCCTCCAAGTCACTTCCTCAAACTGATGCACCCAAGTCTCACTAATCCTCACTACTAACCTGTTGAATAATACCCTAGGCTTTCCTAGGTTCCCGACCTCGCCATGCCATCAATTGCTGAAGAACTCCCCATGATGCCAGCCATCCACCTCCTAGATATCGTCACGTCCACTTAGTAGCTAACTCCCATCACTCAAGAGTTCCAGAAAGAACAAATAAAACAGAATTCGTGCAGTATCACTCCGATCCAAAGAACTATCATAGAACATTTCACCCACATATCGCGTCTCGCGCTGTCCACACCATCCATCCTCACTGTCGGCTGTCACTACTAGAAAAACAGCCTTTTACGACGCTCATTGCGCGTCGTAAAAGGCTCAGACGACGAGCAAATGCGCGTCAAGAAAGGCCCTGTCATAAAGAGAGACGACACGCTTTTGCGCGTCGTCTATAGACGACGCGCATTTACGACGTTCATTTAAGACGCGCAATTACGCCGCACGTTTACGACATGCAATGCATATCAAGGAAGGCCCTGTCATAAAGGAAGACGACACGCATTGGCGTTTCGTAACCTTACGACGCACATGTTAATGACACACAATGCGTATCAAGAAAGCCCCTGTCAAGAAAGGCCATGTCATAAATGAAGACGACACACATTTTTGCGTATCATAATTTTAAATGTTTAAAAAAAATTATTATTTTTAGATTTACTAATTTTCGAATTAAATAATACATTAAAAATCTCACAATACAAAATAAAATACCATAAATAACAAAGATAACTCATTTCACTAATATGTCAAATACATATAATTATTCCAAAAGTGAGTAAATGTTATAAAAAAATGAACTCATTTATGTACAATTGCATCATCTAGCTTACTATGTGCCAACAACTCTCTGTGTGTTTACTTTTGCTTGAGTCTCGTTTCCTCCAAAGCTTCTAGCCATGCCAAAATATGATATCTTGAGTCTCGTTTCAAGAACCAAAAGAAATAACAAAAGTGCATAATTTATGTATAAATATATATATAATGCCAACTTATGAGATGAAAATATGTTAGGGGATTAAGTAGAAGAAATTACCCAGGACCAAAAGAAAGAAGCTAGCTCAAACGCCATCTGCATACGGATTGATCATGAGTTATGAAGTTGTGTTATAGCCCTAAAAACAAACACTTTGTGGAAATGAAGAATCAAATGCAATAAATGCCCAACCTTCGATCCATGATAGCTTCAATGTTGTTATTTCTCATTTTCTTTTATGCCTCCACATCAAAAGGGTCTGCATAAAGTAGCTCCTGTGTTTAAGAGTAACGACCAAAATTTTCTCATATTGTAAAGAAGACGCAACGACCAAACAAAATTGACTTAGTTTAAAAGTAAAGAAAAATGCATGTAGGGCTACAGTAGACTGAGAGAAAATGACTTACTTTAAGAATAAAGTAGCTCCATTCTTGGATCCGATACCATTAGGTACCAACAAAAAATTCAGAGAAACTTTTAAAAATCTATACATAATAGAAGCTTAATCGCACAAGAAGAAAATAATCAAATTCAATGATTAACCTATAAATTAAAGAATATGAAAGAAGATAAACGTGGAAAATAAACAAATCAATTTGCCCTAATTCAAAGAAACAAGTAGACTGAGAGAAAATGTTATGTTTATTTCATTTATATTATTCTATAATAACTCCTGTTTATGAAAATAGTTATAAGAAGAATTAGGGAAATTCACATAGATAACTGCCTGGAAAAAAATCCATTATAACATTATAACAAACACTTGGAGTGCAGTAAGACGATAGAACTTACATAGTAGCTTCTTCAAGCATCCATGGAGGGTTTCGTATTAATTAAAATCAGATTACTTTCGAAAAAACAAAAAAAATGAAGAGAAGAAAGAAGCCCTAAAACAAAATACAAATGATGAATGAAGAGATTTGAGGAGGTGAAGGCAGACATAAAGTGTCCTGTCTCGCCCAGTTGTTAGACGCATGCTAGAACCCTAGGGTTGTTTGACAACTCTGAACAATTTCTATTGCAAAACTCCTGTTGTGATATGTATTTCATAGTATAAATCATTAAATAAGTGTTCTCTGCCATTGAAGATTATACTTTGTTGTAGTTTCTTTTGATTTTAAACTTATATTCTTTAAGGGAGAAGGGGAGGAAGGGTGTTAATGGAATAACACAAATTAAAGCTATTTAAAATAAAACCACTTGCCTGGAAGATTATTTGAAAGGAATATCCATATATAGCAGCATCTTTCTATCTTGACTTTCTCTGTAAACAAACAGTCAAACAAGATGAAGTGAGAGCTATTATAATGCTTCTACTCAGCATATGTATATATATATATATATATATATGTATATATATATATATATATACATATATATATATATCCTTGTATGGCTTGCAAAGGAGTTCCAGTCAAAAGCAATTTGTGAGAGCTATTATAATGCTTCAACTCAACATTTAACTTGCAAGAAGCATTTTTTATATGATGCCCTTCATCAATTATAAAATAACGCTAATGTATCTTGCTCAGTTTTGGCTTATCATGCTTGTTCAAGAGATACTCATAGGTTGTCAAAAGAACATTGAACTTTTGTTGAACTATCTTTTCCCTGCAGCGATGCAAATACTATTTTAGACGACCAAAAAAGATGGGGAAATGAAATCACATCAACTGTTTTAGAAATACATTGTGTATTAACCAGGTACAAACGAATGATAACTACTTAAAAAAGATTGAGAAATGAAATCACATCAACTTTTCTTTACATTGTTGTCTTCTGATGTTTCCATTTTGATGTTGAGACCAGTAAGCATGTGCTGCCAAGTCCCGGTCAAGAAGCTCCTGTGAGACCGGCTCTCCCCTTCTTTGTTGAGGCGAAATGCTTGCTGTGTGAACCAAAGTTTTCCATTTATCTTGTTCATAAATCAAACCATTATTATTATATTATTCTTTTATCCAACTTAATATATTTTAATTTATCATACTAAAATTATATTTCTTACCTTCAAGTCCACGTAAGTTCGATGGTTTGCATCATCAAAAGCACGCACTTTAACATCACGCCATCTGCAAATTTTTTACAAAAAAATATTATAATTGATAATAATAATAATAAATAAATAAAATTTTATTTTTTTTAATGTAAAAAAAACATAGACGTTCAAGCTCTAAGGGTCTCAACAGCTTCCATAAGCGCTTGTACTTCAGACACTGAAAAGGGTCTCCTGGTTTGTCTTTGTGAAAGTTGATATATTTTAATTGAATCTTCCACTTGTTTTCCTTCTTCTTCTTCACTTATTGCATTCACATGTTCTACTTCATTCTTCTCCAACACAGGACTAGGAGGTATCAACAATGGAGTTTCTTTCTGTATAGGAGATGAAGATGGAGATGGAGAAGAAGGCTCAGGTAAAGTAGGCTCCAATGTGAATCCTAAAGATTCAAGATTACATTTTTGGGAAATCCCTATTTGTTCCAAAAGATAGATCCCAAAAACAAAATTCCACTTAACTAAAAAATAAACAGAAAATAACTTGCATTGTTGCTAAGAAACAACCCCCGAAAAGCATATAATTGTCCAAAAAAATATAACTATACCCTCTATACCAAAACAACTAGTCCTACTCAAGAAAGAAAAACAGAATTGGAACCAAAGATCCATAGAAAAATCCAACACAAAACATCCCAAATATTCCAGACCACAAAACTGGGACAAAAACTAGTCAAAAGGGTAAATATGTCCAAATCCCAAAAAAAATTCAATATAACTTCACAAATCCAGGTAAAACACAAAAAAAATAACCCTATACTATTATTAACACTTACATTGTTATTTCGACCAATGGAAGCTCCCCAATGGATTCTGCAGAATCAAGTGCATTTTCAACAAGTTCTCTCACGGTACTGTAAAGCGATTTTCTAGGCTGAAACTCAAATACAACATATAATTATAAAATGTTAAATACATAACAACCATAAGGCTAACTAATTACCTTTGATGTTTTATAGTATGTGGTAATAGATCACATCATGTAAAGTTATGCTGAATCATTCATAACAAAACAAACAAAACATATACTAGATTACACAATACAACTTTCATTGTGAAACCCAACAATGTTCTTATTCTCTGCAAAGAACTCAGCAAGAGACTCTGAAAAAACCAATGGAGACTCTGAAGGAAACAAAACTTGAAATTAAACTACAATCAATACAATACCATCTCCTGGTATCGAGGTTGAACAAGTTAAATACATTCAATTAAAATGAGAAGTGAAAAAGAAAAGAATTATTACTAGTCAATTCTTATGAAAATACCAAACGATGTTGTTATATCCTAATGTTATAAAACATGCCAATATATCTTCCGTTTAATTTACCTGTGATAGAATTGAGCTTACATGGCTATCCAATATATCCTCCATAAATATGTAATATGAAAAAAAAACTTGCATCCATAAGTTTAACCTTGATCGGAAGCATATAAGAAAGTATAGTATATTTGGAGCTTGTGAAATCAACTTTACCATAATCAAATTTACCAAAAGATTCGTTGTTTGCACCCCACCTTAAACTTGAGATGAAGTCAACCATTTGTGGTGGGCACTTCCAGCCTTGAACAACACCAAGCATTTATCATTCATTGGAGATGAAACCATAAACGAAATCAGGACCGGATCAACTGCATAAAGATATAAAAGATAGTTGTAAAACTGGAAGATGTTTGTTTAGGATAAGCAATAATAAGCTTTGAGAAGAGGCACTAACTAGGAAAATAACATAAATGAATCAAGGTGGCAATTCATCAAACAGTTGGTGTGCACAACCAAAATCTACGTAAAAATAGAATTCCTCTCCATCACAAAACAATCACCAAACATCATATCCTCAACATCCATTTACAAACATGAAGCGCCACCTCACAACCTCACATTCAATTCGAAAAAAAGAAATAACAAGAATGAAGAATAGGATGTAAAAGGAAAAATCAATACCTGCAGTTCTTGTAGTTCTTGGAGGTGCGATCGATTTCGAGAAAGGAAATAGATGACCAGTGATTTTAGGTGACCTGGTTTGTCGATCGAAGTTTGAAGAGGGAAAAAGACATCTGATTGATTAAAGGGAAAAGGAAGGTACGAACTTTGGAGGTTGTGACTGTTGATCGATAATTAAGAAAGGAACGAGATGTAGGAAGGGTTTGAACATACCCTTTTTACGATCTCTTGTAAGTGTGGGAAGTTGCTATGAGCTACGAATTATGTGAGGTCCGGTTCAAGCCCTAGTATCTTTATTTATTACGTGAAGATGGGCCATATGCGAAGATAAAAAGATGAAGACGGACCTCATATGAAGAATTTTGGGTAAAGATATGGTTAGATCTGATTCAAAGCATATCTATAGGTATCAATGCGGCAATGGAATTTGCAGAGTTTCATTAATTAGGTCATGGAAAAGAGAAGGGGTTTTCAGCTGGTAGAAGATGAGAATAAGGCGGGGGTTTTAATTTTTTGGGCTTTGATTTCCCCCCTTAGCTATTAAAGATGGAGAAGGCGCGTTTGATGAAAACTTTATAAAGCGACATGCATAGACGACACGCCTTTTATGCTGAGTGCCCTCCATGTTTTTATTTTTTTGGTTCTGACACTAATTTTAAGGGCACGCAATAATGCGTGACCTAAATCCTTAAATTTTTTGAAGAGATGACACTTTTTTAATGTCACTATCTTTTGCATAACATAAATAAGTGAGTGTCGTAGTTTGCACGTCGTAAAAGGGTCTTTTTCTTGTAGTGTGCCTTATGCATGCAAATTATACACAAAACACGAACTAATAGACTATAGAATAATAGACTCTACCCTAGGACCACAACCAAACAAGGAATAGGAAATAAGGCCAAATGTATTAGTCTAAGGCTATAAGATCCTAGCCGTGTAAAATTATAAAAGCATACACGTAGTAGTTACTAATATCAATAATCATTCTCATTATAGCATGGCATCAATGATGGGTTTTAGCCATAAGAACTTTCCTATGTGCGCATGCAAAACCCTAATGCTTGGATCTAGGCTTTCGAATTAAACATGCTTTGAATCCAAGACTTCTAATGACTATTTAGGTGTAATAATAATATTGAAACAGATCTAGAATCATACCTTTGAATTCCTTGTTGATCTTGTTGTCTTGGAGCTTCTAGAGTCACAGTTGTCACTCCTCTAATGGCTTACAAACACCAAATAGCAAGGATGATGATTTGGGAGAGAGGAGAAGGGAGGAATTCGGCCAGGGCTTCTCTACTTTAGGTGAAGTACCGATTTCCTTATGCCATAGGGTCTATTTATACTTGTAGACTCCTTAAGGGTTACAACGTAAACCCTAATTGTATAATCTTCTCTTAAAGCTATCCAAATCCATTCCTTAGATAACCCCTTGGACGATTTGAAGCTATCCCTAGCTTCTAGAATCCGTCCAATACATATCAATATGGATTTACAGTCTAAATTTTAAGTATCAAATAATTGACAGTTTATACCCTCTTATTTAATTAATCTCTTTAAGTCACCAAATTAATTCCAATTAATTCTATGACTTATATTAATCAAATAACAATATTATTATTCTTTATATTATTCTCATAATATTTACTCTCTCTTAATAAATCATCCTATCAAGTTGCTATGGTGAAGGCAACCCAAAAGGACCATGCACAACCGGGTCAAATACTTGCCTAATATAGTTGCAGCCTTAGACACTATTCCAACAGTCTCCCACTTGGATAAGTCTAGTAACTATATGCACAAATACAATTCGGTTTGCAATCGTCGCTCTCAAAAACGCTGTCAAACTCTGATCTAATCAATCTTGTCCTTTAGATAAGGGATCGTACAGTCCTCTGTTAGATATCATGCTGACAATCCTATGGAATGGTTAGTCAAGCATTTAGGTTTCTCGATCTCTGATTTATTTGACATATAACTTAATCGAACACATCAATTCAGTTCTGACCGGGCCCGACACATAAGTCAAATCAAATCATCGAGCGACCGGGATATCACTTTTACCTTCTTAGATAAAAGTTACAGATAAACTTCGACTTATATGCATTTACTTATTCATTAACCAACTATACACAACAATGCGTTTTATAACACCGAGTTACTGATGCGTTTTCGCATTATCAATGTACAATCAATTAACAAATAACAAACCATATATATCTAGGTTTTAAGACTATATGATATTATCGTCTTGCGATCACCCTTTTATATCATATTCCATAAGGTGATTCCAACAAGCACGGGTTTGTTACAATGCTCAAAACTAGTTCATAAGCACTCATGAACGTTGCAGCAACCCTTTGCTATGTCTAACACCATTTAGACAATCTACACACCAATTCATGACAATCTTCATTCATATCTACTTCTAACATATGAACGATTGTGGACAATTTGAAGAATTCGATTATTCCCAATAAACTCAATTATTCTGGAAGTCAAAACATGCAAAGTGAAACAATAATTAAACAATTAACATAAGATAGTAACATTACTCATAAATAAAACTCCTTTATTTAATCATCAAATGTTAATTACATTTATCTATTACACGTTTCTAATACTATCTAATCTATGCTAATATCATCCTTCAGCCCAATACTCCTAGCATGCTGCAAGTGCTTAACCCTACTCAGTCCCTTCGTAAGCGGATCTGCTGGGTTATCTTCTGATGATATCCTCTTCACTACGAGTTGTCCTTCTTCTACACGATGTCTGATGAAGTGATATTTTCTGTCGATATGTCGTGATCTACCATGATCCCTGGGTTCCTTGGTCAAGGCAACCGCTCCTTCGTTATCACAGAAAATCTCCATGGGCTCCTTTATGGCAGGTACAACTCCAAGATCACTGATGAAGTTCTTTAGCCATATTGCCTCCTTCGACGCTTCGCTCGCTGCAATGTACTCTGATTCGCACGTTGAATCAGCTACGGCTTCCTGCTTGAAACTCTTCCATGTCACTGCTCCACCATTCAGGGTAAAGACCCAGCCCGAGTGCGAACGGTAGTTGTCCCTGTTGGTCTGAAAATTGGCGTCACTATACCCTCACACCTTCAAGTCATCACTCGCTCCAAGGACTAAGAACCATTCCTTCGTCCTCCGAAGGTACTTAAGGATATTCTTCACCGCAATCCAATGTGCTCTGCCAGGATTCCCTTGATATCTGCTAACCATGCTCAAAGCGAAGGCTACATCAGGGCGAGTACAAGTCATAGCGTACATGATTGAGCCAACTGCAGAAGCGTATGGTACTCGTCTCATTTCTGCTATCTCAGCTTCGGTACTCGGACTTTGAGTCTTACTCAACTTGGCATTACTTTGTATCGGTAATTCTCCCTTCTTCGAGTTTTCCATACTAAAACGTTTTATTACCTTCTCTAAGTAAGTATTCTGACTAAGTCCAATTAGTCTCTTACTTCTTTCTCTTACTATCCTTATTCCCAAAATGTAAGAAGCCTCTCCGAGGTCCTTCATAGCGAAACACTTCCCGAGCCAGGACTTAACTTCCTGCAAAGTCGGGATGTCGTTTCCTATGAGTAATATGTCATCGACATATAGAACGAGGAAGCTTATTATACTCCCACTGGCTTTGACATATACACATGATTCGTCTTTGCTTCGTACAAATCCAAACTCTTTGACTTTCTCATCGAAGCAAAGATTCCATCTACGAGATGCTTGCTTAAGTCCATAGATGGACTTCTTAAGCTTACACACTCTATTCGGATGCTTCTGATCCACAAACCCCTCTGGCTAAGCCATGTAAACATCCTCAGCCAACTTTCCGTTAAGGAAAGCGGTCTTGACATCCATTTTCCAAATCTCATAATCATGAAATGCGGCAATAGCTAGCATCACTCTAATAGATTTTATATTCGCAACTGGTGAGAAGGTATCATCATAGTTAACTCCAAGAGTTTGAGTAAAGCCCTTCGCAACCAATCGCGCTTTATATGTGTGTACGTTTCCATCCACGTCGGTCTTCTTCTTGAAGATCCATTTGCACCCAACGGTCTTACGTCCGGGCACATAATCAACCAAATTCCAAACTTGGTTATCATACATGGATTGGATCTCGCTATCCATTGCCTCTTTCCATTTTGCAGACTTCGGGCCTGCCATGGCTTCCTTATAGCTATTAGGTTCATCAAGATTTATTAGTGTACCATCACTAATATACATGTCCCCTTCGGTAGTTATATGAAAACCATAAAACTGGGGATGAACTCTAACTCTATCGGAACGTCTAAGAGGTAATGAATCGTCAATCGGTTCAACCGGAGTTTCCTCCTCGGGTTGAGTGCCACGGTAGAGGTTCCTTCATCTATCGAGTCTTGAATCTCTTCAAGCTCGATTTGCCTCCCACTGTCTCCTTGGCCTATGAGTTCTTGCTCTCGGAAAACTCCTCTCCTCGCAACAAAGACAACATTGTCCTTCGGTCTATAGAAGCGATATCCAAAGGATGTCTACAGGTAGCCGATGAAAATACATCGCTCACTTCGAGGTTTGAGCTTGTCGTGAGTATCTCGTCTTACGAAAGCCTCGCAACCCCAAACCTTGATATGTGCCAACGAGGGAGCTTTCCCTGTCCACATCTCGTGAGGTGTTTTGGCAAACTTCTTAGTAGGGACTCGGTTAAGGATATGGGCGGCAGTCTCTAAGGCATACCCCCAAAAAGAGATAGGTAGTGAAGCACGACTCATCATAGAGCGAACCATATCCAATAAGGTTCGATTACGCCTTTCTGCCACACCAGTCAATTGCAGTGTCCTAGGAGGCGTCAATTGCGAAACTATTCCACACTCCTTGAGATAATCGTGGAATTCAAGACTTAGGTACTCTCCTCCTCGATCGGATCGAAGCATCTTGATTTTCCTGCCCAATTTATTCTCCACTTCATTCTTGAACTCTTTGAACTTTTCGAAGGTTTCTGACTTTTGCTTGATTAAATAGATATACCCATATCTACTATAATCATCGGTAAAAGTCACGTAGAAGCGGTTCCCATCCTTTGTGGTTGATCTAAACGGTCCACATACATCGGTATGTATTAGGTCCAATAGACCCTCACCCCTTTCACACGTACTTGTGAAGGGTGACTTAGTCATCTTTCCAAGTAAACAAGACTCGCACGTGTCATCTTCCCTAAGGTCGAATGACTCCAACACTCCATCCTTTTGGAGTTAGGCTATGCGTTTCTTGTTGACATGTCCAAGACGACAATGCCACAAGGATGCTTTATCCATACTCGTGGAAGAATCTATGTTCAAAACATCATTTCCTAAGTTATCAACAATCATAACAGTTTCATAAATTCCATTACATGGTATAGCTTTTCAAAGTAAAAGACACCATTTAGATAAGCCAAAATAGAACCATTCTCATTATTAAAAGAAAATCTAAAACCTTGTCTAAATAAACCATGAAATGAAATGATGTTTCTAGCCATTTATGGCGAATAGCAACAATTGTTCAAATCTAAACATAAATTATTCCTAAGCACTAAAGAATACACTCCAATCTTGGTCACAGGCGACGATCTTCTATTCCCCATGATTAGATTGATTCTTCCTTGCTCCACATCCCTACTTCTTCTTAGTCCCTGCACATTAGAACAAATGTGGTAATCACAACCGGTATCAAGAACCCAAGAAATAGCATGATTAGAATCGTTAGATTTAATTGTGTATATACCTGTGAAAGATGGCTTGATCTTTCCTTCCTTGATGGCTTGCAGGTACTCTGGGCAACTTCTCTTCCAGTGTCCTATCTTGTGGCAGTGGTGGCACTCTGCTTCCTTCGGGTTAGGGCAGGGCTTAGCGGGATCAACTTTGGTCCCACTAGAAGAGGCACCATCTCGGGCTTTAACCTTGCCATAGTTCTTAGACAAAGCCTTCCTCTTCTTTCCCTTTCCTTGACCAATAGCCAGGACAGAAGCAGCAGGTGGATTGGGAGTTGGTGCAACAGACTTGTCTTTGAAGTTGCTCTCAGCGACCCTCAAGAGACCTTGGAGTTTACTTAGGGTGACCTCCTCTTTGTTCATGTGGTAGGTCATCCTAAATTGATTGTACATCGGAGGCAAAGAGTGAAGCACCATGTCGATCACCAAGTCTTCCCCAAAGTCAACATTTAACTTGCGAAGGCGTTCGACATACCTTTGCATCTTTTGCAGGTGCACGGTAAGAGATTCTCCATGACCCATCTTAGCGGAAATCATGTTAGTGAAAATCTCATAACGCTCTTGTCTCGCGTTTTGGTGGTATCTCTCCAATAAGTCTTGATGCATCTCGTACGGGTACATGTCCTCGTAGGACTTTTGGAATTCAGAGTTCATGGTGGCAATCATGATGCAATGTACCTTCGTTGCATCTCGCTCATGAGTTTCAAAAGCGGTGATTTCAGCCGGAGTAGCGATTTCAGGGTTGATCTTCTCGAGCTTCTCATCGAGAACATACTCCTTATCCTCATAGCGAGCAATGGTGCGAATGTATCTTATCCATTCGCTAAAGTTTGTTCTATCGAAGGTGACCTTTTGGCAAAGGCTCATCAACGTGAAAGAACTAGCAACAATGTTGTTAGCGTTCGACATCTACAAATAGAGAGGACACAGATTGATTAGAATAAGAATCCCTAATTATCACCCAATAATAAAAATTAGGGCTAGGATCCAACAATAACATTTACATACTAGAAAAGGGATGCCGTAATCTAACATGCAAATAAATTGAAGGTAAGTGAATGACGATTCACTAATTTTCCACCACAAAACCTAACTATTAGTCCTAAATGTTTTGAGAATTCCTAGGTTCGGATGAGATTCACTGAAACTATTCAATGGCATGTTTAAATCTCGATATGCCCCTCTTGTTTGTGACTGGGATACCGATGATCACAAAGCGGGTGTGAATTACCATGCAAATTCACATGGTGCCTTCATTGTAACGATCACCTATTCGATGTGCCGGTAAACCACACACGCTCCATCGAACTATGATAAACAATGAATCACCCTTTGCCACCTTTGCTTAGAACCAATTAGTGTGCCGGTAAACCACACACGCTCCACTAACTTCTTAGCAATGGTGCAAAGTGTAATTTCATGGGATTGCATCAATTCACTTTTCCTAAAGTAACTAAGTTTGGGAAATTTTTTTTAAAAAAAATGTGTAGTTACTTTTTATTACTTATTATACTTTTAATGAGAGGATGAGGTTGCCCTATCCTACCCGTTCGGCTAACGACCCTCCACTGATCAAGCAAGCGGTGGGTGTGAGTGTACACCCATTAAGCGCCATTTTATAGGCCGCAACCTTATACCCACCTTATAGATCGGCTTCGTGAATGAGGCCTACTAACGGTAAGACTAGCATTTAAGTTATACATATATATATATATATATATATATATATATATATATATATATATATATATATATTATTGTTGTAATATTATATTAGTATAGGGTTGTATTTTAAACCTTTTAAAATCTAGTGTTTGAAATTTAAATTGTCTAAATTAAAACTTTTAAAAGCGGTAATTTCAGCCGGAGTAGCGATTTCAGGGTTGATCTTCTCAAGCTTCTCATCGAGGACATACTCCTTATCCTCATAGCGAGCAATAGTGCGAATGTATCTTATCCATTCGCTAAAGTTCGTTCCATCGAACGTGACCTTTTGGCAAAGGTTCATCAACGTGAAAGAACTAGCAGCAGCGTTGTTTGCGTTCGACATCGACAAAAAGAAAAGGACAAAGATAGATTAGAATAAGAATCTCAAATTATCACCCAATAAGAAAAACTAGGGCTACGATCCAACAACAACATTTACATATTAGAAGAGGGATGCCGTAATCTAACATGCAAATAAATTGAAGGTAAGTGAATGACGATTCACTAATTCTCCACCATAAAAACTAACTATAAGTCCTAAATGTATTTGAGAATTCCTAGGTTCGGATGACATTCATTGAAACTATTCAATGGCATGTTTAAATCTCGATATGCCCCTCTTGTTTGTGACTGGGATACCGAGGATCACAAAGCGGGTGTGAATTACCATGAAAATTCACACGGTGCCTTCATTGTAACGATCACCTATTCGATGTGCCGGTAAACCACACACGCTCCATCGAACTATGATAAACAATGAATCACCCTTTGCCACCTTTGCTTAGAACCAATTAGTGTGCCGGTAAACCACACACGCTCCACTAACTTCTTAGCAATGGTGCAAAGTGTAATTTCATGGGATTGCATCAATTCACTTTTCCTAAAGTAACTAAGTTTGGGGAATTTTTTTAAAAAAAATGTGTAGTTACTTTTTATTACTTATCATACTTTTAATGAGAGGATGAGGTTGCCCTATCCTACCCGTTCGGCTAACGACCCTCCACCAATCAAGCAAGCGGTGGGTGTGAGTGTACACCCATTAAGCGTCATTTTATAGGCCGCAACCTTATACCCACCTTATAGATCGGCTTTGTGAATGAGGCCTACTAACGGTAAGACTAGCATTTTAGTTATACATATATATATATATATATATATATATATATATATATATATATATATATATATATTATTCTTGTAATATTATATTAGTATAGGTCTGTATTTTAAACCTTTTAAAATCTAGGGTTTGAAATTTAAGTTGTCTAAATTAAAAATTTTAATCACAAAATGTAAATTTCAAAACTTGAGGACAAGTTTTAAACATTTAAAACATGGAGGATCAAATAACAAATAATTTCAATTAACAATTAATTTCCTAATTATCTATATTTGATTTATTCAAGATTTCTTTCAAGATAATTACCAAAATAATCAAAATAATTAATTAATTATCATATAAGGAAATTAAATATTTTATTAGTTGATAAATATCTTTAATTAGATCAAGATTATAGTCATATATATCAAAAAATCGGATTAGGGTTGATCTAATATGATTAAGTTAAGTTTCCATAAGATAATCATGAAGAAATCCCGAATCTAGCCATTCCTGACGCTTGGTCTCGCCGAGTCAGGCCAACTCGCCGAGTCCACTTTGGAACTCGCCGAGTCCATGACTCAGAAACACAAAAATCGAATTTTGCAGTTTAGTTTCAGACAATTAAGCAACAATTTAATGAAAACCAAGCTAGGCTCTAATACCACTGATGGGTTTTAGCCATAAGAACTTTCCTATGTGCGCATGCAAAACCCTAATGCTTGGATCTAGGCTTTCTAATTAAACATGCTTTGAATCCAAGACTTCTAATGACTATTTAGGTGTAATAACAATATTGAAACAAATCTAGAATCATACCTTTTAATTCCTTGTTGATCTTGTTGTCTTGGAGCTTCTAGAGTCACAATTGTCACTCCTCTAATGGCTTACAAACACCAAATAGCAAGGAGGATGATTTGGGAGAGAGGAGAAGGGAGGAATTCGGCCAGGGCTTCTCTACTTTAGGTGAAGTACCGATTTCCTTATGCCATAGGGTCTATTTATACTTGTAGACTCCTTAAGGGTTACAACCTAAACTCTAATTGGATAATCTTCTCTTAAAACTATCCAAATCCATTCCTTAGATAACCCCTTGGACGATTTGAAGCTATCCCTAGCTTCTAGAATCTGTCCAATACATATCAATATGGATTTACAGTCTAAAGTTTATATATCAAACAATTGATAGTTTATACCCTCTTATTTAATTAATCTCTTTAAGTCACCAAATTAATTCCAATTAATTCTACGACTTATATTAATCAAATAACAATATTATTATTCTTTATATTATTCTCATAATATTTACTCTCTCTTAATAAATCATCCTATCAAGTTGCTATGGTGAAGGCAACCCAAAAGGACCATGCACAACCGGGTCAAATACTTGTCTAATATAGTTGCGGCCTTAGACACTATTCCAGCAATCAAATATTCCCAAGGCTACAAGCATCACATATCAGGCCAATCTATTGCTGACTACTCAACGCTAGCATGCAAGTCTACCAGCTCATGCAACATATAAAGGCATCTACCCTAACCCGAACTAGCATGTGATTCTCAGATTCATTAATCAATTCATAATAGATAACATATATGGGTATTATGGGGAAACTTACTTGAGCTCGGTTGATTGCATGCACCACACCCTTTCTTGTCTTATAAACTCTTTCCTTAAAACAATTTTCTTTTGAAAACTTTACAGATCCTCAGTTTGAGTTCAGACACACTCGAAAGTATGTCCGAATCCCTCAAACCAAGGCTCTGATACTAACTTGTAACGACCCAAAAATCAAGGGTAAAAATTTTATTTTTAATATAGTCAAAATATAGATATCATTTATTCCAAACATCTAAAACATCGTTAATGAAAAACATTTATCAGAGTTCATCCCAAAATCATTCAACGCGGAAAACATAGGTGCGTGTTGCAATCAATCCGAGCCCTTCTTTTCCAAATCGATGATACCTAAAACCAATAAACAAAACTGTAAACACGAAGTTTAGTGAGTTCCCTAGAGCATACCCCACACAGTCCACATAATCACATAATCTGTATTAGCTATAAAAGCTACATAAACCATATCTATCACATATCAACATATACGGATGTTGTGGCTCGTCCCTAGGGTCTTACTCCAGAATGCCATGGCTCTCCACATCAAGTTTTGGAATTTAAATTTTTGATCTAGAAGGTTTTAAAAAGTTGCAAGACTTGCCATCAAGTTTTGGAATTTAAATTTTTGATTAAAAGTTTAATTTTGAAATATTTAAATTCTAAAACCCTAGTAATTTGAAAAGTTTCAAAAATGTGCCTGATGGTTTTGTAATTTAAAATTTAATTAAATACATTTAATTGTGAAATCTTAAATTTAGAACCTTAATGTTTAGAATAGTTCAAATTACACCCTTATGGTTTTATTAAGTTAATTAAAAGTTTAATTAAAAGAGAAAATTAATAAAAACCACCTAGTATTTTAAAAGTGTAAAATACACCCTTATACTATATGTAAAATTAAAAGTTTAATTTAAGATATACATGTATAAGTAAAAGTCAGTCTTACCGTTAGTAGGCCTCATTCATGAAGCTGGTCTATAAGGGGTGTTTAAGGAAATTGCCTATAAAATGGCGATTGAATGAGTGTCCACTCTCACCCACCACACTCTTGACTAGTGGAGGGTCGTTAGCCGAACGGGTAGGATAGGACGCAACCTTACATTATAATTATAATGAATACAAAGTAGCTAAAAGTTTTTATAAATTACCCAAATCTTAGTTACTTTAGGAAAAATTTGAATTTGGTGCTAATCCATGAAATTACACTTTGCACCTTGCTGAGACGTTAGTGGAGCATGTGTGGTTAACCGACACACTAATTTGGGATTGGTAAGGGTGGCAAAGGGTAACTTGATGTTTGTCATAGATCAATGGATCGTGTGTGGCTAACCAACACATTGATTAGGTGATGGTAACATGAGTGTACCTAGTACATTTGCATGGTTATTCACACCTTGTTTGTGATCCTTGGCATCCCAGTCACAAACTTGAAGGGCATAATCGAGATTAAACATGCCATTGAAAAGTTCAATGAATCTCAAAAGATCTAGGAGTTTCAATTCATTTAAAACTTAAACTTCTTTTTCGTTTTTCATGGTGGAAATTGGTAAATCGTCATTTACCCATCTTCAAATATTCTGCAACCAGATTATGGCATCCCTCTTATGAGTTGTAGAGTATTGTGTTGGATCCTAGCCTTGATATTTCATTTGGGTGCTATATCAAGGATTCTTATCAACTAACTTGAATTTTCTCCCGTTTTATAGATGTATGATTCAAACTATGGTCTTCCCAAATCCCTTAGAACAAGTCTTCCTAATGAAGATGATGTTCCACGATTCGATCGAGGAACACGAGATCATGCTTCACTTCCTCCACCTCCTCTAATTTTTCTCCTTGAACCACAAGTTCAAAAGCTTGAAAAGTTCAAGCTCACTCAAGTCCTTTTGGCAAGTAAACATGAAAATGGAAAGTCTGTGTGTGCACACGTCTTAGAGATGAAGTTGCTCATTGACAGGTTGGGTATGTTGGGTGTTGTTGTCTCCAAGGAGCTGGCTGTTGATTGGGTTCTTCAGTCGCTTCTTGAATCATATAGTGAGTTCGTTAAAGAGTACTATATGATGGACCACGACGTGACCCTCATTGATCTCACCTATTTGCTTATTGCTGCTGAATCAATGATGATTTGGCGCACTGGTCAAGCAAATTTGTCTGGTGGATCAATGTCCCAAACTTCCATGGACATTGAAAATGATGACATTGGAAATCTAGAAAAAGTAAATTATGAGATAGTTCCTTGTGCCATTCCAAAAGAGTCCATTTGTTTATAGTGCCAAATGAAGGGACATTGGTTACGAAGCTGCCCTGACTACCTGAGAGATCTAAGATATGGGAGAGTCAAGATGTATGGCTCTGCTTCAGGTAATAAAATCCACTATCTAACTCTTTTAAGTTCCTATTTTAGATTCTTAATACATGATGTGATAAGATTGCATTTTGATGTTTTGTAGGATTGAAGAAAAGAGTGGAAGCTTAAAGGAAGAAGTGAGTTGAATCTGATCGCGAAGAAATGGATTTCGATCGCATGGTCCGAAGATCGGATTTTTGAGCTACTACTTTAGAGTTAGGATAGATTGCTAAAGAATATTTACATAGTTTTCACTTGTAAACTCATTGTAAGGAAAAGTTTTTCCGCACTTTTATAAATAAAATAAATTTTTTGGTTTTGTATTATTTGTGTTTCCTTGCAATGGCTTTTGTGAAAATTGGTGTTTGAATGTTTTTATTGTTAGTAATATTGTGAATGGATTTGATTCTTAATTATGTTATTAATGGCAATGTCAAATTTACCAAATAACAAAAGATTCTCATCACCCGAGTTTCAATTGGACAGAAACTTGGAATCATACAACTTGTATTGTGTGATGAATGAGAACCTTTGTATTTAGAAAGTTGAGACTAATTCCTTGACAAAGAGTCAAGTGAAGGAATAAGAGATCGGGTACACTTGGTTGTATGCTGGTCAATTCCACCACAAAGAACGATGAGACTATTCTTCATGATTTACTAAGAGTATAGTAAGCATGGTTATACTTATAAGATTAAGTGTAATTCTGAGTTATTGTTAAGGTTTCAATGAATAATAGAACGAATAAGAAGAATCAAGTAGTCAGAAAGATAAAAGTTTCTTCAATCTGAAAAGATGGGAGAGTACTTTTGTATGATGTTTTATGATCGTCTTAGTGATTATGAAACCATATCACAATTGATCCTCTAAGGATACCTTAGTGCACTAGTATGGCTAAGAAGAGGAATCGTGAATTGTTGAAATGGTTAAATCAAAAGGTGGATCATACTTCATTCCAAAATCAAGTCTTAGAGTTATACTCCAAGATTGTGACTTGAGTGACATGTCTTAAGAAAGGTTTATAACACCTATCAATTGTGGAATTTGAAAAAGTTTTCATATTCCTGCACATTTGAAATTGGTAAGTTGTGATGTCTTAGATAACAGAAAGACCAACTAGGACCAATTGTGTGGAGTGTTTTGTCTTGATAAGAACCCACACTAACTCTTGAATATTTGTTTGCCAATGAATGTTTCTTGACAAGAGAGTCTAATATGTCAAGAGGATAGTGGGAGTCTTAATGGTCTTGAATAATTTCATGAACAAATCAAGAATAAACCTAGTTGATCGTCACTAGCACACGACTTGAGGTTTATAACCTATTGTGTTGACATACTCTTATTTCTGTGCCATTCCAGTTGAGTTGACTATGCATGTGAGTTCCATGAATTCTCATTTAAATGCATAGAGGCAAAGCACCTTAATCAATGAGAGTTCATTGATATGTGTAGGAGAGCAGCTGAACAACTTGGAACACATGGTGGGCACTTATGCTGCCAAGTGGCAAGAAATTGAGATTGAACAAGTTAAGTCCATATGAGTTTGATTTTGTCATAGACCTTGTCTTATGATAATGGTTGAAATTGACAAATTCACATGTATAGGAACACACACACACACTATAAAATCTAAGTGTTATAAGGTTTCTCTCCATTTCATGAAAATGATTGTGAGGAAACGCTTTTACTGAGAGAGATTTTAAGGAGATAGTAGTCGTGTAAATTGCATTCTCAAATTCTATTATGATTACGACATCCCTCTTCATAGTTCGAATTGTGAGATTTGGCAATTAGTTTGACCATTTGAGACTTATTGATATAAGTTCATGAATTGTTTAGACACACATATGAGCTATCTAAGGAAAGGTGTACGAGTTTTAGAAGCCTAGATAAAGTCTTATCGAAGTATCTAGTATTAGAAATATGAATTTTTGGAAGTCAACAAGTATTGATATCTAGAAGTTCACCTGATTTCTGAATACATGTCAAAGCTAGTGGGAGCATAAGTGTTATGCTAGTATGGATATAATTATCATGTTGGTGGAAGAATGATTATTATGATTTACGATTTAGCAATGTTAATTATAGAAAACAAAAGTTTCAATTTGCAAAGTTGCAAGGGTTGAAAAGTAGTTTTGCTATAATTAAGGGAGAAAATATTATACTTCATTTCAAATCTAAAAGCGTAGATCGAGGAATTTTAATCATATTTAGTCAAATATATATGAATGTTATGTTTGAATGGTTCAATATAAGGGAAATTCTATATATGGAAATGTTAATTGCATTCTCAAATTCAATTATGATTACGACATCCCTCTTCATAATCTGAATTGTGAAACCATGGAAAATAGAGACATTATAGTAGAGGATTGGTCTAGTATCATGTCCTTATGTGAGACTGATGGGTTTTAGCCATAAGAACTTTCCTATGTGCGCATGCGAAACCCTAATGCTCGGATCTAGGTTTTCGAATTAAACATGCTTTGAATCCAAGACTTCTAATGACTATTTTGGTGTAATAACAATATTGAAACAGATCTAGAATCATACCTTTGAATTCCTTGTTGACCTTGTTGTCTTGGAGCTTCTAGAGTCACAATTGTCACTCCTCTAATGGCTTACAAACACCAAATAGCAAGGAGGATGATTTGGGAGAGAGGAGAGGGGAGGAATTCGGCCAGGGTCTCTATACTTTAGGTGAAGTACCGAATTCCTTATGCCATAGGGTTTATTTATACTTGTAGACTCCTTAAGGGTTACAACCTAAACCCTAATTGGATAATCTTCTCTTAAGGCTATCCAAATCCTTTCCATAGATAAGTAATGGACGATTTGAGCTATCCTTTAGCATATAGAATCCGTCCAATCCATATCTATATGGATTTACAGTCTAAAGTTTAACTATCAAACAATTGACAGTTTATACCCTCTTGTTTAATTAATCTCTTTAAGTCACCAAATTAATTCCAATTAATTCTATGACTTATATTAATCAAATAACAATATATTATTCTTTATATTATTCTCATAATATATTAATAATATTTACTCTCTCTTAATAAATCATCCTATCAAGTTGCTATGGTGAAGGCAACCCAAAAGGACCATGCACAGCCGGGTCAAATACTTGTCTAATATAGTTGCAGCCTTAGACACTATTCCAACAGTCTCCCACTTGGATAAGTCTAGTAACTATATGCACAAGTACAATTCGGTTTGCAATCGTAGCTCTCAAAGACGCTGTCAAACTCTGATCTAATCAATCTTGTCTTTTAGATAAGGGATTGTACAGTCCTCTGTTAGATATCATGCTGACAATCCTATGGAATGGTTAGTCAAGCATTTAGGTTTCTCGATCTCTGATTTATTTGACATAGAACTTAATCGAACACATCAATTCAGTTCTGACCGGGCCCGACACATAAGTCAAATCAAATCATCGAGCGACCGGGATATCGCTTTTACCTTCTTAGATAAAAGTTACAGATAAACTTCGACTTATATGTATTTACTTATTCATTAACCAACTATACACAACAATGCGTTTTATAACACCAAGTTACTGATGCGTTTTCGCATTATCAATGTACAATCAATTAACAAATAACAAACCATATATATCTAGGTTTTAAGACTATATGATATTATCGTCTTGCGATCACCCTTTTATATCATATTCCATAAGGTGATTCCAACAAGCACGGGTTTGTTACAATGCTCAAAACTAGTTCATAAGCACTCATGAACGTTGCAGCAACCCTTTGCTATGTCTAACACCATTTAGACAATCTACACACCAATTCATGACAATCTTCATTCATATCTACTTCTAACATATGAACGATTGTGGACAATTTGAAGAATTCGATTATTCCTAATAAACTCAATTATTCTGGAAGTCAAAACATGCAAAGTGAAACAATAGTTAAACAATTAACACAAGACAGTAACATTACTCATAAATAAAACTCCTTTATTTAATCATCAAATGTTAATTACATTTATCTATTACACGTTTCTAATACTATCTAATCTATGCTAATATCATCCTTCAGCCCAATACTCCTAGCATGCTGCAAGTGCTTAACTCTACTCAGTCCCTTCATAAGCGGATCTGCTGGGTTATCTTCTGATGATATCCTCTTCACTACGAGTTGTCCTTCTTCTACACGATGTCTAATGAAGTGATATTTTCTATTGATATGTCGTGATCTACCATGATCCCTCGGTTCCTTGGTCAAGGCTACCGCTCCTTCGTTATCACAGAAAATCTCCATGGGATCCTTTATGGCAGGTACAACTCCAAGATCACCGATGAAGTTCTTCAGCCATATTGCCTCCTTCGATGCTCCGCTCAAAGTCCGACTGCGAACGGTAGTTGTCCCTGTCAGTCTGAAAACTGGCGTCACTATACCCTCTTACCTTCAAGTCATCACTCCCTCCGAGGACTAAGAACCATTCCTTCGTCCTCCGAAGGTACTTAAGGATATTCTTCACCGCAATCCAATGTGCTCTGCCAGGATTCCCTTGATATCTGCTAACCATGCTCAAAGTGAAGGCTACATCAGGGCGAGTACAAGTCATAGCGTACATGATTGAGCCAAGTGCGGAAGCGTATGGTACTCGGCTCATTTATGCTATCTCAGCTTCGGTACTCGGACTTTGAGTCTTACTCAACTTGGCATTACTTTGTATCGGTAATTCTCCCTTCTTCGAGTTTTCCATACTAAAATGTTTTAGTACTTTCTCTAAGTCAGTATTCTGACTAAGTCCAATTAGTTTCTTACTTCTTTCTCTTACTATCCTTATTCCCAAAATGTAAGAAGCCTCTCCGAGGTCCTTCATAGCGAAGCACTTCCCGAGCCAGGACTTAACCTCCTGCAGAGTTGGGATGTCGTTTCCTATGAGTAATATGTCATCAACATATAGAACGAGGAAGCTTACTATACTCCCACTGGCTTTGACATATACATATGATTCGTCTTCGCTTTGTACAAATCCAAACTCTTTGACTTTCTCATCGAAGCAAAGATTCCATCTGCGAGATGCTTGCTTAAGTCCATAAATGGACTTCTCAAGCTTACACACTCTATTTGGATGCTTCGGATCCACAAACCCCTCTGGCTGAGCCATGTAAACATCCTCAGCCAACTTTCCGTTAAGGAAAGCGGTCTTGACATCCATTTTCCAAATCTCATAATCATGAAATGCGGCAATAGCTAGCATCACTCTAATATATTTTATCTTCGCAACCGGTGAGAAGGTCTCATCATAGTCAACTCCGGGAGTTTGAGTAAATCCCTTCGCAACCAATCGCGCTTTATACGTGTGTACTTTTCCATCCACGTCGGTCTTCTTCTTGAAGATCCATTTGCACCCAACGGTCTTACGTCCGGGCACATAATCAACCAAATTCCAAACTTGGTTATCATACATGGATTGGATCTCGCTATCCATTGCCTCTTTCCATTTTGCAGACTCCGGGCCTGCCATGGCTTCCTTATAGCTTTTAGGTTCATCAAGATTTATTAGTGTACCATCACTAATATACGTGTCCCCTTCGGTAGTAATATGAAAACCATAAAACTGGGGATGAACTCTAACTCTATCAGAACGTCTAAGAGGTAGTGAATCGTCAATCGGTTCAACCGGAATTTCCTCCTCGGGTTGAGTGCCACGGTAGAGGTTCCTTCATCTATCGAGTCTTGAATCTCTTCAAGCTCGATTTGCCTCCCACTGTCTCCTTGGCCTATGAGTTCTCGCTCTCGGAAAACTCCTCTCCTCGCAACAAAGACAACATTGTACTTCGGTTTATAGAAGAGATATCCAAAGGATGTCTGCGGGTAGCTGATGAAAATACATCGCTCACTTCGAGGTTCGAGCTTGTCGTGAGTATCTCGTCTTACGAAAGCCTCGCAACCCCAAACCTTGATATGTGCCAACGAGGGAGCTTTCGCTGTCCACATCTCGTGAGGTGTTTTGGCAACCTTCTTAGTAGGGACTCGGTTAAGGATATGGGCAGCAGTCTCTAAGGCATACCCGCAAAAATAGATAGGTAGTGAAGCACGACTCATCATAGAGCGAACCATATCCAATAAGGTTCGATTACGCCTTTCTGCCACACCATTCAACTGCGGTGTCCTAGGAGGCATCAATTGCGAAACTATTCCACACTCCTTGAGATAATCGTGGAATTCAAGACTTAGGTACTCTCCTCCTCGATCGGATCGAAGCATCTTGATTTTCCTGCCCAATTGATTCTCCACTTCATTCTTGAACTCTTTGAACTTTTCAAAAGTTTCTGACTATTGCTTGATTAAATAGATATACCGATATCTACTATAATCGTCGGTAAAAGTCACGTAGAAGCGGTTCCCATCCTTCGTGGTTGATCTAAACGGTCCACATACATCGGTATGTATTAGGTCCAATAGACCCTCACCCCTTTCACACGTACTTGTGAAGGGTGACTTAGTCATCTTTCCAAGTAAACAAGACTCGCACGTGTCATCTTCCCTAAGGTCGAATGACTCCAACACTCCATCCTTTTGGAGTTGGGCTATGCGTTTCTTGTTGACATGTCCAAGACGACAATGCCACAAGGATGCTTTATCCATACTCGTGGAAGAATCTATGTTCGAAACATCATTTCCTAAGTTATCAACAATCATAACAGTTTCATAAATTCCATTACATGGTATAGCTTCAAAGTAAAAGACACCATTTAGATAAGCCAAAATAGAACCATTCTCATTATTAAAAGAAAATCTAAAACCTTGTCTAAATAAACCATGAAATGAAATGATGTTTCTAGCCATTTCTGGCGAATAGCAACAATTGTTCAAATCTAAACATAAATTATTCCTAAGCACTAAAGAATACACTCCAATCTTGGTCACAGGCGACGATCTTCTATTCCCCATGATTAGATTGATTCTTCCTTGCTCCACATCCCTACTTCTTCTTAGTCCCTGCACATTAGAACAAATGTGGTAACCACAACCGGTATCAAGAACCCAAGAAATAGCATGATTAGAATCGTTAGATTTAATTGTGTATATACCTGTGAAAGATGGCTTGATCTTTCCTTCCTTGATGGCTTGCAGGTACTCTGGGCAGCTTCTCTTCCAATGTCCTATCTTGTGGCAGTGGTGGCACTCTGCTTCCTTCGGGTTAGGGCAGGGCTTAGCGGGATCAACTTTGGTCCCACTAGAAGAGGCACCATCTCGGGCTTTAACCTTGCCATAGTTCTTAGACAAAGCCTTCCTCTTCTTTCCCTTTCCTTGACCAATAGCCAGGACAGAAGCAGCAGGTGGATTGGGAGTTGGTGCAACAGACTTGTCTTTGAAGTTGCTCTCAGCGACCCTCAAGAGACCTTGGAGTTTACTTAGGGTGACCTCCTCTTTGTTCATGTGGTAGGTCATCCTAAATTGATTGTACATCGGAGGCAAAGAGTGAAGCACCATGTCGATCACCAAGTCTTCCCCAAAGTCAACATTTAACTTGTGAAGGCGTTCGACATACCTTTGCATCTTTTGCAAGTGCACGGTAAGAGATTCTCCATGACCCATCTTAGCGGAAATCATGTTAGTGAAAATCTCATAACGCTCTTGTCTCGCGTTTTGGTGGTATCTCTCCAATAAGTCTTGATGCATCTCGTACGGGTACATGTCCTCGTAGGACTTCTGGAATTCGGAGTTCATGGTGGCAATCATGATGCAATGTACCTTCGTTGCATCTCGCTCATGAGTTTCAAAAGCGGTGATTTCAGCCGGAGTAGCGATTTCAGGGTTGATCTTCTCGAGCTTCTCATCGAGAACATACTCCTTATCCTCATAGCGAGCAATGGTGCGAATGTATCTTATCCATTCGCTAAAGTTTGTTCTATCGAAGGTGACCTTTTGGCAAAGGCTCATCAACGTGAAAGAACTAGCAACAGTGTTGTTAGCGTTCGACAACTACAAATAGAGAGGACACAGATTGATTAGAATAAGAATCCCTAATTATCACCCAATAGTAAAAATTAAGGCTAGGATCCAACAATAACATTTACATACTAGAAAAGGGATGCCGTAATCTAACATGCAAATAAATTAAAGGTAAGTGAATGACGATTCACTAATTTTCCACCACAAAACCTAACTATTAGTCCTAAATGTTTTGAGAATTCCTAGGTTCGGATGAGATTCACTGAAACTATTCAATGGCATGTTTAAATCTCGATATGCCCCTCTTGTTTGTGACTGGGATACCGATGATCACAAAGCGGGTGTGAATTACCATGCAAATTCACATGGTGCCTTCATTGTAACGATCACCTATTCGATGTGCCGGTAAACCACACACGCTCCATCGAACTATGATAAACAATGAATCACCCTTTGCCACCTTTGCTTAGAACCAATTAGTGTGCCGGTAAACCACACACGCTCCACTAACTTCTTAGCAATGGTGCAAAGTGTAATTTCATGGGATTGCATCAATTCACTTTTTCTAAAGTAACTAAGTTTGGGAAAAAAATTTTAAAAAAAATGTGTAGTTACTTTTTATTACTTATTATACTTTTAGTGAGAGGATGAGGTTGCCCTATCCTACCCGTTCGGCTAACGACCCTCCACTGATCAAGCAAGCGGTGGGTGTGAGTGTACACCCATTAAGCGCCATTTTATAGGCCGCAACCTTATACCCACCTTATAGATCGGCTTTGTGAATGAGGCCTAGTAACGGTAAGACTAGCATTTAAGTTATACATATATATATATATATATATATATATATATATATATATATATATATATTATTCTTGTAATATTATATTAGTATAGGGTTGTATTTTAAACCTTTTAAAATCTAGTGTTTGAAATTTAAATTGTCTAAATTAAAACTTTTAATCACAAAATATAAATTTCAAAACTTGAGGGCAAGTTTTAAACATTTAAAACATGAAGGATCAAATAACAAGTAATTCCAATTTACAATTAATATCCTAATTATCTATATTTGATTTTATTCAGGATTTCTTTATAACATAATTACCAAAATAATCAAAATAATTAATTAATTATCATATAAGGAAATTAAATATTTTATTAGTTGATAAATATCTTTAATTAGATCAAGATTATAGTCATATATATCAAAAAATCGGATTAGGGTTGATCTAATATGATTAAGGTAAGTTTCCATAAGATAAGCATGAAGAAATCCCGAATCTGGCCATTCCTGACGCTTGGACTCACCGAGTGCACAAAGGGACTCGCCGAGTCAGCTCAACTCGCCGACTCCACTTTGGAACTCGCCAAGTCCATGAATCAGAAACACAAAAATCAAATTTTGCAGTTATGTTTCATACAATTAAGCAACAATTTAATGAAAAACAAGCTAGGCTCTAATACCACTGATGGGTTTTAGCCATAAGAACTTTCCTATGTGCGCATGCAAAACCCTAATGCTCGGATCTAGGATTTCTAATTAAACATGCTTTGAATCCAAGACTTCTAATGACTATTTAGGTGTAATAACAATATTGAAACAGATCTAGAATCATACCTTTGAATTCCTTGTTGACCTTGTTGTCTTGGAGCTTCTAGAGTCACAATTGTCACTCCTCTAATGGCTTACAAACACCAAATAGCAAGGAGGATGATTTGGGAGAGAGGAGAAGGGAGGAATTCGGCCAAGTTCTCTATACTTTAGGTGAAGTACCGAATTCCTTATGCCATAGGGTTTATTTATACTTGTAGACTCCTTAATGGTTACAACCTAAACCCTAATTGGATAATCTTCTCTTAAGGCTATCCAAATCCTTTCCATTGATAAGTAATGGACGATTTGAGCTATCCTTTAGCTTCTAGAATCCGTCCAATCCATATCTATATGGATTTACAGTCTAAAGTTTAACTATCAAACAATTGACAGTTTATACCCTCTTATTTAATTAATCTCTTTAAGTCACCAAATTAATTCCAATTAATTCTATGACTTATATTAATCAAATAACAATATATTATTCTTTTTATTATTCTCATAATATATTAATAATATTTACTCTTTCTTAATAAATCATCCTATCAAGTTGCTATGGTGAGGGCAAACCAAAAGGACCATGCACAGCCGTGTCAAATACTTGCCTAATATAGTTGCAGCCTTAGACACTATTCCAACAGAGACATCATGAATCGTGTCCCATATGTTTCGGATATAGGGTCGATTATATGTGCTATAAAGGACAATCCGTTATGAATTTTCCAAATGCCTAGGGAATTAAGAGGGAAAAATGACTAGAACTGGATTTGACTAAAGTGGTTAAACAACTATCAAGGGCGATCTAAGGTTCGCTAAGGATTGGTCATGTGTGGGCAGTTGGAAGTATAGTAATGAATGGACTATATTGATATCATTATGAATAGATAGGATTCTATTAAGAATGAGTTGTAATATGGCAAATATGGAAATGTTTATATATTTGGAGTTGGATATTAAGAATCTATGTAGATTAGAAACTTTTATGCAAGAAGGATGTTCAAAGGAATGTACTTTGAATGTGAGACTTCATATCTATGGAATTGTCTTGTAGCAATCTCCAATAGAGTACTTTGTAATTTCATTGGCAGAGTCTTGGTGACTTTTGTGCTGTGACATTACGAAAGGATCATTGCATAAAATGTTGGAATCTAACATATTCTGATAGTGGCAAGAATTTGGCGTTCTTACACTCGAGATAATGATGATGAATTGTGAAATGAACATCATTGGTAATGTTTTCAATTGATTTATTTCACAATGAAAGGACCATAGGTAAACATAGTGTACATGCTTGGAGCCTGGGATAACTAGTGTTTTAATTCAAGTAGTAAGTTAATTACTCGAAACAGTATACAATGAATAATGTGTAATCGTTATGGTGATTAAATAATAAGTGTTTTATTTATACTCACAAGTTTGAGACCATAATGGATTTGATTATTCTTGTGTTTCACTTTACATGTTTTGACTTCCAGAATAACTAGGTTATTCAAACCTCCACAGTCGTTTATACGTTGGAAGTAGGTATGAAGCAACATTGTCATGAATCTGTCTGTAGATTGTCTAAGGTGTTTAGACATAGCACAAGTTTGCTGCATAATTCATGAGTGCTCATGTAATAAGATTAGAGTATTGGATTAAACCCACGCTCACGTGAATCACTTCATGGATTTTATCACGAGTGATTATGAGATGATAATATATTATATTCTTGAAACAAAGAGATATGTGTTGCAGTTTGCGAATCGGTTGCACATTGATAATACGTAAATGCATCAATAACTTTATGTTATAAAACGTATTGTTGTGTGTGATTTGATGAGTGAATAGAGCAAGAATATGACTCGACGTTTATCCGTCCCTTTTACCCTAAGGGGATAAAAGCGATATATGTGGGCCCCTCGATGATTTAGTGATGAAACCCTAAAGCGCTTGGCCAAGCTGGGACTAAGTTGATGTGTTCAATTGTAGTTTGTTGTCAGTCGTCATAAATCAAAGATCTAGAAAACAACACATGAGCAGAGAGAATGATTGAAATCCATGTCTCAATTCATATGATATCTTGAGAATGGATGAATATATGATCCCTTATCTAAAGGATGCGTATCTGATAAGATCAGAGTTGACAACAGCTTTTGAAAGCTATGATTGTTGATCAGGTTCTGAAGTTATACCTGAAAAATAGTTATTAGACTTATCCAAGTGGGAGATTGTTGGATTAGGTGTCTAAGCCCATAACTATTTTGGTATATACTTGAGCCGTTTATGAGCATGGTCCTTTTGGGTTGCCTTCACCATAGCAACTTGTAGGTTGAATTATGAAGAAAAATGATTAATTATGATTTATTAATATATTATAAGAATAATATAATAAAAGAGAAATCATACTATTTAATTAGTATTGATCAGAAATTAATTTGGAATTAATTTAGTGATCAAAGGAGACTGATTAAATAAAGGGGATTGTTATGCAAATAATTGATGGTTGCATAAATGGGCTGATGGACTCCATAGAGTTGGAGTGGACGGAATTTATGGGGAAGCTCATAAGATTTCGTCTAAGGCCTCTAAGGAGGGAGTCCATGGGCTTCTTAGGGCCTAAGCAGTCAGATTAGGGTTTCCTAGTTGATAACCCTAATAGCCTAAGTATAAATGGAATCCCTGGCAAGCCAAAAACGTCCCTAACCTTCTAAGGGAAACCCTAGGACAATTTTGGCGCCTCTCATCTTCCTTCTTCTTCATTCTTGTTGCTAGTGGTGTTTGTGACTCCATTAGAGGTGCAACATTTGAGGCACTAATCTTACAAATGTTAACAGTACTCAAGAAGGACTTGTTATTACTACATAACAAGAAAGGTAAGGTCTAAACCCTAGTTTATATGTTAATTCGATTATTTGTATGCTAGATCTAGGGTTTGTGAGCTTTGGATGATTATTGCATGTTCATTAGACAAACTAGATCCAAAGCTTTAGGGTTTGCATGTACACCATAGGATTGATGTAGTGCTCAAAACCCATCATATATTTCATAGCATACACGACAGATCCAACGACAGAAGCGTATGTAACTCTATTCATTTCTTCTATCTCTGCATCAATACTCGGACTCCGAGTCTTACTCAGTTTGGTATTACTATGAATGGGTTGTTATCCCTTCTTGGAATTTTGGATACTAAAACGTTTTAGTACATTTTCCATGTATGTACTTTGACTAAGTCCAATTAGTCTTTTACTCCTACCTCTTAGAATCCTTATCCCCATAATATAAGGAGCCTCTCCTAGATCCTTCATAGTGAAACACTTTCCAAGCCAAGACTTAACCTCTTGCAAAGTTGGAATGTCATTTCGTATAAGAAGTATGTCATCAATATACAATACCAGGAAGGTCACTATACTCCCACTAGCTTTTACAAATACACAAGACTCATCTTCACTTCTGGAGAAGCCAAACTCCTTGGCCTTCTCGCAAAAGCAAAGATTCTATCTGCGAGAAGCTTGTTTCAATCCATATATTGATCTCTCAAGCTTACACACTCTATTTGGATACTTTGCATTTGCAAAATCCTTTGAGTGACTCATGTAAACATCCTCAGCCAACTTCCCATTAAGGAAAGCGGTTTTGACATCCATCTGCCAAATTTCGTAGTCATGAAACGCAACCAATGTTGTAAAACTCCCCGAATTGGCCGATTACTCCTCCGAGTACTCACTACTCGGTCCCTTATCGAGGATAGTTACAAAATCTCGAGTACTCCCTGATCGACACCTTACTGAACTGAGCACTGTTGTAAAACTCGGTCAACTCGGTGATTAATATGTATAATATACTTAATTATCTATTATTTAACACAGTCACATATGATTATTACTATATATATATATATATATATATATATATATATATATATATATATATATATATATATATATCTTAAATTTTCAGTAATTATTCACGAAGTTAAACAATTATGTGTTTTTCAGTTTTTGAGTATTCAAATTTATCTAATTTATTTATATGTTTTAATAAACCTATGATTTTGACATATATAATTTCCCTAAAAATATTTGTACATGAATCACCAAATCCGAGTACTCCCCAAGTACTCCCGAGTACTCGCTACTCGGTAGTCGGCCGAACAGATGCCGAGTAACGAGTTCTACAACCTTGAACGCAACTATGATGAGCATTATCCTAATAGATTTAATCTTGGCTACTGGTGAGAAGGTCTCATCATAATCAACCCTTAGGGTTTGAGTAAAACCCTTCACAACCAGTCAAGCCTTGAAAGTGTGTACATTTCCATCCGTGTCGATCTTCTTCTTGAAGATCCATTTGTTCCTAACTGTCTTACGATCTGATACATTATCAACCAAATTCCAAATTTGGTTTTCATAAAAGACTTGGTCTTGCTGTCCATTTCCTCTTGCCATTTTGCTTCCTCATGGCCTACAACTGCTTCCTTGTAGTTATAAGGTTCATCCAAATTTATTAGAGTACTGGCACTGATAAATATATCACCATCTGTAGTAATATGGAACCCCTAGAACTCAAGTGGCATCCTAACTCTACTGGAATGCCTAAGATGTAACGCCCCATCTCTGGTATGTTGTTCCTGTGGCATTTATTTAGAAGTTTTATTGAGGGACTCGGCGAGTCTATGGCCTGACTCGTCGAGTAGGATCGAGTTTTCGAGCACGTGTTAGTCGGCGACTCGGCGAGTCCATATTCGGGACTCGACGAGTCTGCCTGCCAGGAAGAAACCCTAAATTCCCGGGTTGCTCACTATTTAAGCAATGTTATGTGCCCCAAACTCGCCTCCTTCACCCTCAGAGAGCTGTGAGAAAACCCTAATCCATCCCTTATTGTTTTAAGTGCTTTTGTGTGGATTTTGAAGGCTTGAAGAAGAAGAAGAAGAAAGGAGCAAAGAGAAGAGGTGTAGAGCAAAGATCCAAGGGCAAAATCAGAGTTCATTGAGGTATTTCTCGGATCCCTTCTGTTTTATGCTTTAGACCTCCATTAGAACTCTTCTAGGGCTAGTTTCATGCATTTTCCAAGCCTTATAGTTGTATGGATGCCTTAATAGGTCGAGATATCCCTAGATCTGTTCATTTAGGAGTTGTAGAGCCCGGATCTATTGCCTTTTTGAAGATGCTTTGCATAAGAACCCTAGATCTAGCCTTTATTATGCTTTTTGAGCCTTATTATCTTCTTGGTTGCTTATAGGCACGTAAAGATAGAATCTTTACGTGCTAATTGAGCTAAGGAAGCCCAGATCTATAAGTTTTAGACGTTGGATTCAAGCAGAATCGAGTTTAGAGTAGCTGCATGGAAGTGACTCGGCGAGTCGGAAGAACGACTCGGCGAGTCAAGTTACGAGTCCCATTTTTCCCCTTTTTGAGTGATGTCGAGTGGAAGCCTGTGAGTAGTAGAGTGGACTCAGTGAGTTGGAGGGCAGACTCAGTAATGGAGGGACTCGACGAGTTGTTCATACAACTCGGCGAGTCCAAGGCAATCTTCTTAGCTGAAGAACAACTCGTAGAGTCGGATGCAGATTGTCTGAGTTCTTGGATCGAGAGGGTACTCGTTGAGTCGATGCCATACTCGGCGAGTAGCCACGCGTAGGGTTGAGAAGTGAGACTAAAGACTCGGCGAGTTGGCGGCCCAACTCGGCGAGTCAGGTCAACTGTGGGTTGACTTTGACCGAGAGAGTTGACTTTGACCAAGGGTAAACGAGTCATTTTACCCCAGTGCAGTGTTTAGCATTTGATTGAGTGTGTTTATGGACTTGTAGCCGGGGAGATACCGGAGCAGCAGCAATTAGCTTCCAGAGCCATTCACACAGCAGCCAGTTCACGAGGTGAGTTTCCCTTCAGTAGGAACGGGTCTAAGGCCACAATGCCGGCCCGTTCAGTTAGCCGTAGTTTCTGGACTTCGGTCTAATGCAGTAGCTAGTATGTTTGACGCCTCCGTGGCTCAGACAGGATTTATGTGTTTATGCTAGTTGATATGTTTATGCTATGTTCAGTCAGCTTTGGACTTCGGTCCGATGTAGGGGACAGAGGTGCCAGTCAGCTTCGGACTTCGGTCCGATGTAGGGGACAGAGGTCCCAGTCAGCATCGGACTTCGGTCCGATGTAGGGGACAGAGGTCCCAGTCAGCTTCGGACTTCGGTCCGATGTAGGGGACAGAGGTCCCAGTCAGCATCGGACTTCGGTCCGATGTAGGGGGCGGAGGTCCTAATCAGCTTCGGACTTCGGTCCGATGTAGGGGACGGAGGTCCCAGTAAGCTTCGGACTTCGGTCCGATGTAGGGGACGGAGGTCCCAGTAAGCTTCGGACTTCGGTCCGATGTAGGGGACGAAGGTCCCAGTCAACTTCGGACTTCGGTCCGATGTAGGGGACGGAGGTCCCAGTCAGCTTCGGACTTCGGTCCGATGTAGGGGGCAAGGCCCCAGTTAGCCCGGACTTCGGTCCGATGCAGTGGGCAAGGCCCAATATGTGCTTTATATGTTATTGTGTGGTATGTGGTAGTTTGGGGGAGCTCACTAAGCTTTGTGCTTATAGTTTCAGTTTTGGTTTCAGGTACTTCCGCAAGCAAAGGGAAGAGCTCGGGATGATGGCATCGTACACACCGCAACTTCAGTTTTGTCTTGGGAGTTGATTCAGTTTTCTTGATATGTTTGGATACAGTTGTGACACAGTTTTTCTCACAGTATTTTATTATGTTTTTGAAACACGCAGCATATGGTTTTATTATGTGATACTCAGTCTCGTGGGTTTTGCTATAATAAAAATCGAAATTTTTGGGTGGTATTTTTGGGTTGTTACAAGTTGGTATCAGAGTCTTGGTTTGAGGGATTCGGATACACCTCCGGGTGCATCTGAAATCAAACTAAGGGAAAGATAAAAAGATTTTCAAAAAGAAAAATGTTTTCGAATGAAATTTTGAAAAGCACTTAGAAAGAAAAGAATTTTTAAACAAGATAAGGGTGTGGTGCATGCGATCAGCCGAGCTCAAGTAAGTACTCCCAAATTACCAATACAAGTTTTATTATTATGATTAATTGTTCCAGTTTCAGTAGAACAGCATGCTAGTATAGGACTAAGGATCTAGGAGGATGCCTTATGTGCCTGCTATATGTGTTACAGCTTTATGAGAATTGCATGCTAGTATTGAGTAGACAGCAGTAGGATAGCTTGTTTAGGTTATGCCTGGTAGCGCGAGCTTAGCATTGTATGCTAGTGTAGTTTCTCGTTATGAGATTAGTTTTGCCTGAGTATGTTTCCTTTATCTGAATGCTGCTTGCTTTGTGCTTTGTGGGACTCTGAGTGGTGGGAGTTAGCCATTAGGTGAATACGTCACATCACATGTGAGTAGGGTTGAATAATCTCAGAGTGCTGGATTTGGCCCTATTGCGCAGCTCTTGTCTGAGTCCAACCGTTGTAGGGACGAGTCTTTTACTTGAAGGATTATCCGAGCCTCATTGCATGTGTGATGGTATTCAGGTGGTGGCTAATTAGCATTACAAGGAGGCCTTCAGCAGTTGAGGACTGGTTTGAGTGGAGTCAGAGATTTCCCTAGGGCAAGCCTAGGATGAGAGTAGCAGAGATCAGTAGTAGTAGAAGTGACTTGGTGGAGTCAAGGCAGTTCTTGAGGAAAGTACTGATAGATGTGGAAGGTAGTATGGGCCCGTACTACTGAAAGCAGAGGATCCTTACTCGAATCAAGGAAGGCCGAGACAAGACCAGGAAGCTAGTAGTATCAATGATCCCTTGAGATATTTCAGTTTTCTGATGTTGCTATGATGTGTTTTAGAATGGTGGTTTTGCGTCCGAGGACAGCAGCCGGCAGTGGAGGTGCCGGGGAGGGATCAGGATCAGGCTCGTGGGACGATCGCATGGATGACCAGACCAGAGAGTTTCTTTCTTCAGAGATTACTCGTATCATTTTAGAGCAGACTCCTGTGATCTTCGGTTCGATCAAGGAGGGTATCCTAGAGCTGATGGATGAGAGGTTGGGCACCTTCCGTGCCGAGGTGGCGGCCATGATGGGGTCGCGCACACTTACGTTCAGGGAGTTCAGGGCATGTGGAGCTCCAGACTATCACGGGGCGCAGGACCCCATAGCGAGTACTAGATGGTTGGTGGATGTGGCCAACGCGTTCCGCACTAGCAGGTGTCCCGAGGGGGACAAGGTCAGACTGGCGTCCTGTCTTCTGAAGGATAGGGCACGGGATTAGTGGGAGGAGATCGGACATACCATTGGAGATGATGCAACGTTGGATGCCATGACCTGGGCTGATTTCTCTACCAGGTTCAGGGCGGAGTTTGCACCAATTATTGAGGTGCAGCAGTTAGCCAGAGAGTTTCAGGACCTCACCCAGACTACAGAGACCGTGGCGGAGATCACCGCCAAGTTCAGGGAGAGGGCTCTTCTTGTTCCTCAGTATGCAGCCGATGAGGAGATGAAGAAGGCCCGCTATCATGAGATGTTGCGGAGCGATATTCGCCAGTTTGTGAGCCGGTCTAGCTGTAAAACGTTAGACGACATGATTGCTAGGGCTCGAGAGAGGGAGATTGATCTCGAGATGGAGAAGAAGAGGAAACCGGAGGCGGTTTCGGGTTCAGGAGGTTCGGGCAAAAAGCCCAAGGTTTCAGATCACAGATCCAGGATTCAGCCGAGCCACAGTCGATGTGGCAGGTGTGGGAAGATGCACGATGGGGTGTGCAAGGCAGGGAGTTCCGGCTGCTTCAAGTGCAGTCGGACTGGGCATTTGAGCAGGGATTGTATGGCCCCTGCTACTGCCGTTGCAGCATCAGATCTGATTTGCTTTCAGTGCAATCAGAGGGGACATAAAAAGTCCCAGTGTTCGAGTTTAGCTGCAGTAGGGAAGGTGGCTGCACCTGCCCCTGCTACTTTGAGGATTACAGATGGCCGGCAGGGCCGAGCCGAGGCGCCAGTGGCGAAGAGTAGGGAGTTTCAGATGACAGCAGAGGAGGCGCGAGCGACTCCTGATGTGGTGACGGGTATGTATCTTCCCTTCATCTCTATATTATTATTGATTGATTATTTCTTATGATTGTATGTTTTATATAGGGTCGTTCTCTGTGAACGGCATTTCTGCTATGGTATTATTCGATTCGGGGGCTACCCGATCACCTTCGCTCTGAAGATATGGAGACACTATCTCTACGGCACGAAATGTACGATATTCACCGACCACAAAAGCCTCCAACATATTCTCAACCAGAAAGAACTCAACATGAGACAAGGACGGTGGGTAGAACTACTAAATGATTACGAATGCGAGATTCGATATCATCCTGGAAAGGCTAACTTGGTGGCCGATGCACTCAGCCGGAAGGAATACTCGGGTCGCAGAGAGAAGTCTTTAACCATGACAATCCATTCACACCTGTCCACACAAATCAAAGAAGCCCAGATAGAAGCCTTGACATTGGTAAATGTGGCAGGAGAAGCCTTAAGGGGAATGGATAAGAAGTTTGAGGTCAAGAATGATGGAGTTCACTACTTCATGGATCGGATCTGGACGCCGAAGATTGGCGGATTCAGAGAAGTCGTCATGAACGAAGCCCATAAAACACGATACTCCATACACCCCGGCTCCGATAAGATGTATCTCGACCTCAAGAAGTTGTACTGGTGGCCGAACATGAAGGCCGAAATTGCTACCTACGTGAGTAAATGTCTGACGTGCGCCAAGGTCAAGGTAGAATACCAAAAGCCCTCAGGATTGTTGCAACAACCAGAAATACCAGAATGGAAGTGGGAACATATAACCATGGATTTCATAACCAAACTACCCAGAATGGCAAACGGACTCGACACTATCTGGGTGATTGTCGACAGGTTAACTAAATCAGCGCACTTCCTACCGATCAAAGAGACGGTTAAATTAGAGAAGCTAACTAGGACATACCTCAGAGAAATTGTAGGACTACATGGTGTGCCTATATCCATTATCTCGGACCGGGATAGTAGGTTCACCTCAAGGTTCTGGCAGTCGCTACAAAAAGCTTTGGGGACAAGGCTAGACATGAGTACCGCTTATCACCCACAAACCGACGGTCAGAGCGAGAGAACCATACAAACTCTAGAAGATATGCTGAGGTCTTGCGTAATCGATTTTGGTAAGTCATGGGACACACATCTTCCCTTGGTCGAATTCTCGTATAATAACAGCTACCACACTAGTATCAAGGCTGCCCCGTTCGAAGCCCTCTATGGCCGCAAATGCAGGTCACCTTTGTGCTGGGCTGAAGTGGGGGACACACAGCTAGCAAAAGGACAAGCAACAGGCAACACGCTCACTGGACCAGAAATCATAAGGGAAACTACGGAGAAGATTGTTCAGATTCGGGAACGTCTAAAAGCATCAAGGGACAGACAAAAGAGTTACGCAGATAAAAGATGGAAACCCTTGGAATTCCAGGTCGGAGATCGAGTCCTACTAAAAGTCTCGCCCTGGAAGGGGTTAATATGCTTCGGGAAGCGCGGAAAACTAAACCCAAGATACATCGGACCCTTCGAGATCCTTGCCAGGATAGGTCCAGTGGCCTATAAACTTAGATTACCTCAGGAACTCCACAACGTACACCCTACCTTTCACGTATCAAACCTAAAGAAGTGCTTGTCCGATGAGACCCTTGTCATCTCTCTAGACGAAATCGCAATAAATGAAAATCTCCAATTTGTAGAGGAACCAGTAGAGATCATGGATCGGGAAATAAAAAGGACTAAACAAAGCCGCATACCTATTGTAAAGGTCCGCTGGAACGCCAAGCGAGGACCTGAATACACCTAGGAACGCGAGGATTAGATGAAACAGAAATACCCGCATCTTTTTCCTAACCTATAAACTCTATATTAGATTAAATTTCGGGACGAAATTCCCTTAACGGGGGGATGATGTGACAACCCTATATTTTTCCAAAGCAGTGTAACGCTCAAATGTCAAATATAACAAAAACTATTTGGAACCAACTAAATTAACCTTGAAAATAAAGTGTTCAAATATCTAAGTTGGGATGCATCAAATATTAGATAACGTGTCAAGGTTTCCAAAAACATAAAGAACGTTCAAAACCGGGTTATATTGAAGAAATTATAACCACTCGTATATTTACGACACGCCGTTAAAACGCTATTTAACATAAAAAGTGAAATTCCAATAAAATGCATTTTTGCCTTAAGTATCTAAACAAAAGATGTAGAGTCCGCTAAACTGTAAACATACGTAAAAAGATCGCCCAATTTGGACCTCGTATGAAGAAGTTACGAATTTTCAAAGTTTTGTAACAGTAGTAGAGGGCTAAAAACTCGAATTGAAGATCGAGTGTTAATTAGCTAACGCAACCTAAATGAGAGCTGAAGATCTCCACAATAGGAGCAATTTGATAAAAAGACAAACGAAAACCGACGTCGAATAAAGAAACTATGAATTTTTAACGGACTTTAGGAGTCCCGGCCTATTAAAAATATATCATTAAAAATAAAGTCAAAACTAGCCGACGGAGTCTAAATGAAAGTTGTAGAGCATAATCTCACCTACGCGTGGATATAAAGAACGCGAAAAACGGAGCCCGTACGCGAAAGTTACGGAATTTAGAAGACGGGAGCCGGGATTACGCCCCGCGTAATATGGGAGTACGCCCCGCGTACTAGACCCAGAGTCGAGTCCCATCGGCTGCACCTCTACGCTTAGCTAGACCGGAGTCGTAAGCCATGACGCATTGTTACGCCCCGCGTAAACCGAAGTACGCCCCGCGTACCGAGTACGCCCAGCGTACTCCGGAAGTACGCCCCGCGTACGAGGAGTTTCTAGCCTATAAATAGAAAGGTTAAGCTTCGAGTTTTTGCACACATTCTCAAATCCTCAGTCACTCTCCCATACTTCTAAGCCCCAGAGATCATCTTGACGCCCTCGGTTTCCGCACTCGAGCCCCCGACAAAAGATCTACGCTGCAGAGATCCCCGAAGAGCCCGAAGACGCAACTTTCCGCGGTCGAAGTTCTGCTCAACTCTAGCCTCTCTCTCTTCAAACCAAACGAGTGAGTTCATGCCCCTACTTTTCAATTCTTTCATGTTTTAGGGGGGAAATACAAGTACATTACAAGTCAAAGTATCGTTTTTATAAACATAATTATAATATCTATCTTATAGGGTATTGATACAAACATCTTTATGTTTAGAGGGCTATTATATCACCAAGTTATTCTTACTAAATGGAAACATACTTTTGTGAAACTATAATGAGCATAGTAAACAAGTTATTCATACATTTTACATATACATCTTGACAAATGAAATACTTTCAAATGAAGTAAAGCCTTTATCATCATAAATCTGTTTATACCAAGTAATGTGAGATATTCAAACTTCAACTTACTCGTATGTATGCATTTCAAGTCCTGTATTATATACCATAATCTCTTGGAGAGAGAGCGTGATACTTGTGAATAGATCTATATGGGATTGACAACCCCGCACCTAAACAACTAGCTATAGTTAGACCGGCAGGTCTGGGGTGACAAATGTCATAACACTACAACACCTGAAGAATGTTGTTACAGGCCGTCAGTGTCAATAGTATGGTTATAAAACTCACATAAAAGTATAAAAACAAGTTTGATTTACGAGATTCATATATGCATTTAGTTTTCCACTTTATTTTTAGCACAAAATTTATCATTTTTATTCAAGTATGGAACATACTAACGCACTCCAACTCTGGAAACTTTTCAAACCATTTATAGAAAATATTGGATTTTCTGAAAACCTCGTTCATCGATTTACTACCAAAAAGGACATACTTTTCAATGCAAAACACTTATGAACTCACCAACTTAATTGTTGACACTTTTTCGAAACCACTTGTATTTCTCAGGGAATCCGTAATACAGGTAACCACCAGCTTTTGAAGAAGGAACGCTAAGGACGTTTATCATTAAACATTTATATCATCATATTGTAATATTCTTTTGCAAACATGTATAACGCAACAAGATACGTTTTTATTATATATACGATGGTTGTGTTACTTTCTTTACAATATTGAATTGTTGTGATACTACGTGAAGTCATCCACCCCCGAATGTTTCCGCCATTCTGGTTTGGGGGTGTGACAGTCATGGAACTCGAAACTAAGATACTCACCGCTTCTATCGGATCTAAGCATCTTTATCTTCCTGTCGAATTGATTCTCGATTTCTTTTTAAAGTATTTGAACTTTTCAAAGGTTTATGACTTATGCTTTATTAAGTAGATATAACCATATATGCTATAATAATCATTAAAAGTTACATAGAATCGATTAGCATCCCTTATGGATGAACTAAAGGGCCCACACACATCTGTGTGTATGAGATCCATCAAACCTTCACCTCTTTCACAAGATCCCGTGAAAGGTGATTTTGTCATCTTACCTAAAAGAAAAGATTCACATGTATCATCTGACCTTAAGTCAAATGATAGCAACAATCCATCCTTTTGGATTTGGGCGATGCATTTCTTGTTGAAGTGTCCAAGATGACAATGCCATATGCATGCTTTGTCTATACCATTAGACGAATCAATTTGAAATATACTATTGCCTAAATTGTCTACACACATCACAATTTCATACACACATCACAAGGTAAAGCTTCAAAATAAAAAATTCCATTTTCATAAGCAGAAATAGAACCATTCTCATCATTAAAAGAATATCTAAAACCTTGTTTGAACAATTCATAAAAAGAAATAAGGTTTTGTGTCATCTCTGACAAGTAGTGTTGGGTCAAAATATGGTTTATACTTTGCTTTTCTGGGCAATTGTATTTTTCTGTAATATTTGTGGAGTTTACGGTCATGTTTACGGTTGAGTTTACGGCCGTAAACACCTTACGACCGTAAACCCATTTACGGACCATGTTCACCAAGCCCATGTCCCCTTGTATAAATATAAGTGTTAGGGTGTGAGGAACTGATTGATGAAAAATAGAGAGTTTACGACCAAAGAAGAACAAGTGTGTGTTGTGTGTGAATCTTGTAAGGGAACTTCATTCTAATCAATTCAATCAAGATTCATATTATTCTTCTACTCCTTCTCTTCTACTTGATCTGACATCATCCGTTTGATTGAGATTCCGCACCATCAAACGGATTTGATTAATACACAGGCAAATTAGGGACTTACAATTGGTATCAGAGCCAAGTTGTATCAGTCAATTTTGTTAGATTTTGAGCATTATTTGATCTTATTTTCGAAATATTCTTGCGTTTTTGGATAGATCTCTAAAAAATAAGGGGGGTTTGTTCTTCGTGTTTTTCATAAAAAAAGGTTTTTGATCGATTTTTGGAGAAAAAAAGGGCAAAAATCACATTTTTTGGTTGTAACCTGCGAGGGGGTGGCGGCCAGTAGCTAGGGTTTCCGAGGAGTTCATGGCCCGAGGTTTGCGGCTCGGAGTTTGCGGCCTCGGCTCGGAGTATACGGCTCAACAGTTTGCGGCTCGGTCTCGCACGTTTCCGGCTTCTGAGTTCTCGGCCTCGCAAGCCGCAGCCTCGTCCTCGCAAGCAGCTTCTCGCCTCGCATTAAAAATAACACTCGCATTGGAAGTGCCGGGGATCGAACCCGCGACCTCCAGCTCCCAAACCAGGCGCCTTACCAGCTGATCTCGATTACTAGAAGGAGTAAACCTTCGAAAATTAATTCAAAAAGACTCCTTTTCGGTTCCAAGTTTCTCACAATTGTCATTTTTAGCCCAAAATTATTTTTTTTAATTTTAAATTCCTTTTTCATAAAAAAAAAATTAATAATAATAATAATAAATTAATTAATTAATAAATTAAAATTAATAAATAAAATTATATTTTAATTTTTTACTTTTATTTATTTATTTTTAACTTTTGACCTTAAATTTTGACTTTGACTTCCAAGTTTGACCTTTGACTTTCTCGTTTGACTTTTAAACTTTCAAATTTAGCTTTTCGGTTTGACTTTTAAGTTTGACTTTTCAAGTTTGACTTTTGAGTTTAATTTTTTAAATTTGACTTTTAAGTTTAACTTTTTAAATTTGACTTTTAAGTTTGACTTTTGAGTTTAACTTTTTAAATTTGACTTTTAAGGTTGACTTTTGAGGTTTATAATCAAAGGGTTTGACTTTTAAGTTTTATTTTAGCTTCTAGTTGTGCTTTTAATTGATTTTAAGGTCTACGAGGGAGTTGAAAACATGAAAGAGAGTCGTCAGGATATGTTAAGACAAAATTTCAACATTTTCGATTATATCCCTGAAGAAACCCTCGAAACTCAGTTGCATCGATTTACTACACTTACTACTGAGATGAATATAGCTGGGATCTTCTTGTCCAAATCTGAGATAAACAAAAAGCTACTGAATTCACTTCCGAAATCGTGGGATATGAACGTGGCTGACATCAAAAAGACAAAAGATCTCAATCGTCTTAGTCTGGCTGATATAATTGAAGAACTTAACGATTTGAATTGTCGAAAAACAATGAGTTCCACAAACCTACCGGTCAATGAAGTTTCATGTTCTCAATCATGTGAAGTTTCATGTACGCTATCTAGTGAAGATACGATTAAATTTCTTCGGGAACAAATTGATTTATTAAAAAGGGAAGTTGAGGACCTGAGATATAAAGGATATCAACTCAGGAAAGGACAGAAACCCTTGAAGGCTGAATTAGAAGCAAAAACCAAAGACTTTAGGAAACTTCAAGAAGAGTATAGTAACAAGTGTGAAAATTATAACTATATTAAGAGACAACTTGCTGCTGTAACTGAAGAACTTGATGCCTTGAAAATTAAGTGTGGAAAAGCAGACGTTAGTTTTAAAAATTATACTGCATCAAGTCAGACAGTCGAGTCCTTATATGAAACCCAATTAGAATTCAAAGAAATTCAAAACAAGGGTCTAGGGTATGATAGTGTACCTCCTCCTTATAATCATAACTACACATCCATCCCTATGACAGAGGACGAAACTGACAGGGAGCCACATCTTCGATATGGAAAACGAGCTGGATTTGTGTCAGGAGGAGTTATTAATGTTGAAAATACTAATGTTTCTACTTCATGTGCAGGTAAACTAGCAGAAGATGAGAACAAGGAGAGCACCATTGAACAAACCAACATCTCCTTGAACTCTGAATCTGTTGCTTCGAACTCAACTACTTCTGATCAACCTGCTGTTGAGAAATACAGGCCACCAATTCCAACGCAACAGAGTTCTTGTTGCAAGTGTGCATGTGGGAACAACAAGAGAAAAGGAAAAGATACGCCACCAGGGGCAGGAAGAAACAATTTCCCAGTGAAGAAAAAGACTTGTTTTCACTGTGGAACACCTGGTCACATTGCCCGAAATTGTCCAAATCACGCATACGTTCCTTACTACGCACAAGGCTGCAGAACGCGCCAAGAGGGAGATACTCCAAAGGATACCCATCGAGATCACGATCAGACATTGACGACTGGAATGCCAAGAAGGCTAAGAATGTAACTCCCAAGGCCAAGAATTCAACTCCCAAGGCGTGACAACCCGAAAATCTCTAGCTTGCATTCTTCATTTCTTACCAATAATAGACTCGTTTTGCTATCTTGTAGTACCATTTAGGGTCTATTGGAGTGTTCTAAACGTGTTATAATCAAGGTTGGAGTGTGGAAATGGGTTAACTCAAAGTGTAGGAATCAAAAAGAGGCCAAACACTCCAACACATGGAATGTGCGGCCACACACTTGAGTGTGCGGCCACACACATGTGTTTGCGGCCTCACACCCTTCCCAACCGTACACTCCACCTATATATACCACACTTATTCATTTTTGAACACTTCTTTCACTTCTTCAAGCATAGAACTTGAAAATCCTCTCAAGTATCATCCATTCTCCTTGAAGATCTTCATAAAAGGTACCAAGAACACCAAGAACACCATCTGGCCGCACACATGGCAGCACACACCATCTGGCAGCACACATGGCCGCACACATGTGCTGGCAGCACACTAGGCCGCACACCTTGTAACAACCTGAAGTTGTTCATCGTCGATAACCCATTCTACCCGTATAACTCGCCGTATATCGAAACGTTCCGATGTCATTTTTGGGTTTAGTTAATTAAATTTATAGGTTTATTTTAATCTAATGAGTGTCCAAATCATTTAGGAACTCATGAATCTAGCCCAAAAATATTTATTTCATAATTTTTAGAAACGTCCCCGCCGGGTGACGGAAACTTAATCGGGTGCGACCTAAAGCCTCGTTTAAGGTCGGTATCGGGTAGAATTCCACCGTGTCCAAGTTTTGGGAACTTTATAAACGTGTTTAAACATTCATTTGAAGCTTTTTCTTCCTCTCTCTACTCTCTCTCTAACCTCTCTCCAAAATCCAAAGTTTAAGGGTCCAAAACTTAATTTTAAGGCCTTAAATCCCTAAGGTACCTTCCTAACCTTAATCTATAGCATATTTGGCTTCAAAATTCGAGATTTAAACATGAAATTAGACAAAACATATGAGTTTACGGCCTAGGAAGCTACCTAGGCCGTAAACACTAAGTTTGAAGGGTTTTGAGCCCTTAAACCCCTTCCTAGACAATTTTGGACTTTAGATATGGCTTAATGGCTTCATGAATTGAACTTATAACATTTAAAACATGGATTTTGATGGATTTGAAGGAGTTTATGGCCAAGGCAAAAGCTTGGGCCGTAAACTCATATTTATGGGGTTTTCTTGACCTTAAACCCTTCCAAATCACTAATATGGCTTAGATATGAATTATAGAATATTGGTTTTAGCATTTGGACACTTGAAACATAATTTTTGAGGCATTATTGTGAGTTTACGGCCAAGGCAAGTGCTTGGGCCGTAAACTCCTTAAAACATGGTGTAAAATCAATTTCAAGGTGTTAGAAAGCCATCCAACACCACCAAAAGCCTTGGAATAAATCATAGGACCAACCAAAAATAGTTTAAGGACCTTAAACACATTATTTGAGGGATTTATATGAGTTTACGGCCAAGGCTTGTGCTTGGGCCGTAAACTCCTTAATTCATGGTGTTAGAATGCCAACTAAACACCCCTAAAGCCTTTAGATGAATTTTAGAAGCCCTTACATGCAAGTTTTTAGCCTTAAAACATCTTGAATCACCCTATAGAAGAGTTTATGACCATGAGGGGGGTCTCATAGGCCGTAAACTCCAAAAACCCCTCATAAGTCACATAAAAACTCATATAAGGCCTTGGAATAATTTTAGCAATCACATGTGATTTGTTTGGAAACCAAAAACACAATTTTTCTTGGGTATTTAGGAGTTTACGGCCAGGAGCATATGCTAGGCCATAAAATCCCTTAAATGGGTCTATTTGATGTTTAAAAATCATTCCAAGTCCTTAAACCAAACCTAGAAATTATTCCCTAAGTGTTTGAAGCCATTTTGTGCCATAACTCACCCCACCATGAGTTTACGACCGTAAACTCATGGGGAGAGGGTCATTATGGCCGTAAACTCCCTAAGGAGTATTCCGTTGAAGTCCCAATTCAATATCCTAACTATATGTGTCCCTAAATGTCACCCGAGTCCCTCCAAACACTTGTATCGAAGTGTTTTCGCGACTAGAAGCAGTTGTACCTATCAAATAATCAATCTAAGTCCTAATTAGATACAAATGTGTATCTTTACATTATACTTAGGAACCTCGTGCGTTTGCAAGCCCCGGACCAACACTTAGCATCCAAATCGTCACATTTCTCGTCCGGTGAGTTCATACCCCTACGCCTTTATCCGTGTTTTCCAATGTTTTCAGGGGGGGAATACAAGCAAACTATACCTGTTTTCGAATCATAACATTGCCGCATTTCAAATAATATCTGGCAAACTTATAAACTCTTTTACTCCTTATGTATTATGCTGAGCATAAGGAATGATTTATCAATTTCAACTAAATGGATTTTAGTTAAGAAAATAATCAAGCTAATCAAATTATGATGGGAATAATTTGGGGTTCTATATTTCTCTTTATATCATGTAATGATATCTGTATTAAGTTATTAGATAAACTATGTCTGATTCAGTTTATCTCCGTATCATTTGAATGTATTGCCAAATAGTTTATTGTATGTATCTATTTTCACTGTATCATGTTTCATAATCTTTGTATGTTTGATATCGTATGAGAACCCTGTGAATAATTTAGTACTAGTTTGTGAGATAGTCACTACCCTTTATGGATGATCAGTAAATCCTCCCCGGAAGTGTAACCAGAGTCTCCTGGAGGGAGAGCGAGGAATTTGTGAATAGATCTATTCGGGACTGACAATCCCACACCTTAACTGCTAGCTACAGTTAGGCGGGCACACCTGGGGTGACAAATTATGTATATCATCCGACGTCTGACTAACGTCAAGGAGGTCTCGTTGTCGTATCAGCATGGTTACCCGACTCACAATACGTATTAATATAAATTTATTCACAGCTAGGATTTTGTTAGGTATCTATATCTTGTTTCGGGATGATAATCCCATGGTCTCGTATCTATATCTTGTATGGGATGGTAATCCCATGGTTTTAAATCTATATCTTGTACAGGAAGGTAATCCCATGACTTTATCCAATTATCTTATATCAAATTCGGGATAGTGATCCCATGGTTTTATCAAACAATCTTATTCGGGTTAGTAGTCCCATGAAATTATCAATCTATATTTTCTAATATATCAAACTGTCTAGTAACTGATTCGGGATGTTAGTCCCAAGGTTTTCAAAATACTTTCTATCTACAGTTCGTCTATATTATAGTATCCTTGTCTAATTCGGGATAGTAATCCTATGATTTTCAATATATAGTTTTGTGTATTAAACTATACTCTGTGTTATTTAATCAATCTTGCATTTAGGAAAATATGGGATTTTCCTGGGGTTAACTTAAAACGCGTAACTGAACTGTAATGAAATAACGAAACTAGTTAACATAAGAAAATATGGGATTTTCTTGGATAACAAACCTTTTTGGAAAAACTAAAGGAAATCGATACATCTTCATAAAACAAAACCGCTTATGAACTCACCAGCTTTATGCTGATTTTCAAACTGCTTGTATTCTCAGGTCCACGTTAGACAGGTACCCGAAGTTATCTTTTGGTGAAGATGGAGTGCTCAGAAGACTCGTCTCTACTTTTGATTATATGATATATGTATAACTTTTGCACAATTTACTTTTGAACCAAATGTAAACTTTTATATATATGTAATGTAATGGTTGTTTACTGTGATTACTATGTACATTGGATTTGATACACAACTTGGAGTCAACCCCGGAAACATTTCCGCCTTTGATTTTCGGGGTGTGACAGATTGGTATCAGAGCCCTTGTTTATAGTGAACAGAGTATACCAAACCTTACATGGTATAAAACTATAAACACTAAAGGGCCTCTATGCTCTGAATTAAAAGTATCTATAAACTATAAGTATTTTCAAAAGTATACAAGTATACCGAACCGTCGAAATCCGTAACTACAAGTAAAACAAAACATAAGTAAATGGGTGTTGTACACTGCGGTTAAACCTGGGCAGTTATGTAGTTGTGTCTAGGATCAATATAGCCTGGCCAACTATATTCATTCGAGACACGGCCAACATGTGCTTGGGAGTGACTGTGGTACACAGCATGCCTAAAACTTACCCAATATCCCAAACAACAAATCGTCGCTGCAGCGAACCGTGAAATACTATGGGAGTATTTCTCGATGTCGATCCTTTGTAAAAATCCTCGTATACGCGTTATTCCTTGATCATTCCTCTAGCGATAAAATGTTATGTCTTGATAACTCCTTCCTGCTTTATCGCTTAGTATGATGTTATATCTGTCTTGAAGGGATATCCTCTGTTTCCTATCTCTTGATTCAATTCAGAGGACTTATGATCCTCTCTTTCCTGATATTTTTAGATCACGATGCCTCCAAGAAAGAGACCCAGCTCAAAGAACAACAATAATCCTCCTCCGCCACCACCTCCTCCTCAACTTGATCTTGCATCACTTCAGACAGTTCTGACTGCTGCAATGGTAGCAGCCATGTCGCAAATGAACTCTGGTAATTCAGGAGGTGGTCCCCAACCCCAAAACCCAGAAGATAGCCAGGGACACCAAAAAGGGGGTTCCTATAAAGACTTCATGAACGCAAAACCGACATCCTTTGATGGCACAGGGGGTGTCATTGCTTTAACCAGATGGTTCGAGAAAATTGAATCAATCTTTGAAATATGCGCCTGTTCGGAGTCTGATAGAGTCAAGTTTGCCGCCTGCACCTTCCTAGACAAAGCCCTGACTTGGTGGAACGGCCGAGTCAAATCTTTAACTTTACCTGTAGCAAATGCTATGGGTTGGGAAGCTATGAAGGAGCTTCTTCTCGCAGAATATTGCCCTCGGGGCGAACTCCAGAAGCTAGAACACGAACTCTGGAACCTTAAGATGAAGGGTTCCGACATAGCCACTTATACTTCAAGATTCGATGATCTGGCGTTACTCTGTCCGGGAATGGTTACCCCGGAGAGTAAAAAGATTGAGAGGTTCATCTGGGGGTTGACCCAGCCAACCAAAGGGAATGTCTTGGCTGCGAAGCCAGACACATATGACAGTGCTAAATGTCTTGCGAAAATCTTGATCGATCACGAAGACAACTCTGATGAGGAAGCTACCACCCCCGAGCTAGTCACCAGTGGAGGCGGAAGCAAAAAGAAATCTTGGAATAAGCGGAAGGCCCCGAGTGCGCAAGGGTCTTCTAAGAAACAGCAAACAGTAGCAGTCCATGCTGCTACTGCCCCTATTGCTGTTTCGGCTGTCGGTTCCACAGCCCAAACTCCCGCCAGTGGATACACTGGTACCCTTCCTTGGTGTGGTAAGTGCAACTACCACCACCGCATTCCTGGTCCATGTCGCGAAAGGATCTGCGACAACTGTGGCAATAAGGGCCACCTTGCTCGAACCTGCAGAAAACCAGCCAAGCCAATGAACCAATCATTCGGAGCGGGAATTAGTCCGGCCTGTTACAATTGTGGTGAAGCTGGGCACTTCAAAAGGAATTGCCCCAAGGCAGCTACGACCACTGATCCCTCTGTCGCCGCAGGTATACTTCTCTTTAATAATTCTTATACCTGCAACTCTTTTCGATTTTGGTACAAAAAGGGAAACCTGTTATCTATCTATTCGAACATTTTCTAAACTCAATCCTTCGTATGTAATCGAAATGTGTACCGTCGAGATAACTAACCAGTGAGATAGAGAACACTAACTTCGTACCTATAGATTAAATCCTCAGTCCGGAGGACTATTCTGCTCCATTCGATTAAAAGAGGAAACTTTCTACAAAAATACTTTGATGCTATGTCTAACATGAAATGACCGAGTTTCATTCATGTTGTTATCCTTGGTTTCGAAAGGGTCGCTCGTCTAGATCTTTCCTCGACCCTGTTCTCGTGATCTTCGGCATCAAACTTTCATATCATTCTATGACTTAGAACTCAAAAGTTTTCGCGATATGAATTACCACGCATCCCTCGTTTCTGTGATCATCGAGAAACGGGAAGTTAACAGCTCTTTTCTCTAAATGTCTTTCCCGACGGATTCCCGGGAATTTCTTTCGAATGTCTAGTTTAGTTCCACATCATACCTTTCGAGATCTCTGTAGAAATCGATTCTGCAATCTTCAAATTTTGGATGCCCTTAGAGCTTGATAACATCTATCCAGTCCATCACATCTCGAATCCTTAGAAGCACCTACTCGACGAAACCCTAGTGATTCCTTTGAGGAAACCGAAGTCGTCCAGGGTTGGAACTTCCATGAGAGAACAGATTAATATCGTAAATTGAGAGAGAGTCAAAGTACGAAACAAAGACACGTCCCGATAATGAGAATTCGTTAGAACGCCCAGTAGAGACCTGATTCCACTTGAGAAAGTGAAGATCCAAGGCAACAAATCCATTCATGTCTCATTCCAAATTCATGACCTATATCTTATTCTTTGAATTTCGAGACGAAATTCCCTCTAACGGGGGGATAATGTAACAACCCGAAGTTGTTCATCGCCGATAACCCATTCTACCCATATAACTCGCCGTATATCGAAACGTTCCGATGTCATTTTTGGGTTTAGTTAATTAAATTTATAGGTTTATTTTAATCCAATGAGTGTCCAAATCATTTAGGAACTCATGAATCTAGCCCAAAAATATTTATTTCATAATTTTTAGAAACGTCCCCGCCGGGTGACGGAAACTTAATCGGGTGCGACCTAAAGCCTCGTTTAAGGCCGGTATCGGGTAGAATTCCACAGTGTCCAAGTTTGGGAACTTTATAAACGTGTTTAAACATTCATTTGAAGCTTTTTCTTCCTCTCTCTACTCTCTCTCTAACCTCTCTCCAAAATCCAAAGTTTAAGGGTCCAAAACTTAATTTTAAGGCCTCAAATCCCTAAGGTACCTTCCTAACCTTAATCTATAGCATATTTGGCTTCAAAATTCGAGATTTAAACATGAAATTAGACACAATATATGAGTTTACGGCCCAGGAAGCTACCTAGGCCGTAAACACTAAGTTTGAAGGGTTTTGAGCCCTTAAACCCCTTCCTAGACAATTTTGGACTTTAGATATGGCTTAATGGCTTCATGAATTGAACTTATAACATTTAAAACATGGATTTTGATGGATTTGAAGGAGTTTACGGCCAAGGCAAAAGCTTGGGCCGTAAACTCATATTTATGGGGTTTTCTTGACCTTAAACCCTTCCAAATCACTAATATGGCTTAGATATGAATTATAGAATATTGGTTTTAGCATTTGGACACTTGAAACATAATTTTTGAGGCATTATTGTGAGTTTACGGCCAAGGCAAGTGCTTGGGCCGTAAACTCCTTAAAACATGGTGTAAAATCAATTTCAAGGTGTTAGAAAGCCATCCAACACCACCAAAAGCCTTGGAATAAATCATAGGACCAACCAAAAATAGTTTAAGGACCTTAAACACATTATTTGAGGGATTTATATGAGTTTACGGCCAAGGCTTGTGCTTGGGCCGTAAACTCCTTAATTCATGGTGTTAGAATGCCAACTAAACACCCCTAAAGCCTTTAGATGAATTTTAGAAGCCCTTACATGCAAGTTTTTAGCCTTAAAACATCTTGAATCACCCTATAGAAGAGTTTACGACCATGAGGGGGGTCTCATAGGCCGTAAACTCCAAAAACCCCTCATAAGTCACATAAAAACTCATATAAGGCCTTGGAATAATTTTAGCAATCACATGTGATTTGTTTGGAAACCAAAAACACAATTTTTCTTGGGTATTTAGGAGTTTACGGCCAGGAGCATATGCTAGGCCATAAACTCCCTTAAATGGGTCTATTTGATGTTTAAAAATCATTCCAAGTCCTTAAACCAAACCTAGAAATTATTCCCTAAGTGTTTGAAGCCATTTTGTGCCATAACTCACCCCACCATGAGTTTACGACCGTAAACTCATGGGGAGAGGGTCATTATGGCCGTAAACTCCCTAAGGAGTATTCCGTTGAAGTCCCAATTCAATATCCTAACTATATGTGTCCCTAAATGTCACCCGAGTCCCTCCAAACACTTGTATCAGAGTGTTTTCGCGACTAGAAGCAATTGTCCCTATCAAATAATCAATCTAAGTCCTAATTAGATACAAATGTGTATCTTTACATTATACTTCGGAACCTCGTGCGTTTGCAAGCCCCGGACCAACACTTAGCATCCAAATCGTCACATTTCTCGTCCGGTGAGTTCATACCCCTACGCCTTTTTCCGTGTTTTTCAATGTTTTCAGGGGGGAATACAAGCAAACTATAACTGTTTTCGAATCATAACATTGACGCGTTTCAAATAATATCTGGCAAACTTATAAACTCTTTTACTCCTTATGTATTATGCTGAGCTTAAGGAATGATTTATCAATTTCAACTAAATGGATTTTAGTTAAGAAAATAATCAAGCTAATCAAATTATTATGGGAATAATTTGGGGTTCTATATTTCTCTTTATATCATGTAATGATATCTGTATTAAGTTATTAGATAAACTATGTCTGATTCAGTTTATCTCCGTATCATTTGAATGTATTGCCAGATAGTTTATTGTATGTATCTATTTTCACTGTATCATGTTTCATAATCTTTGTATGTTTGATATCGTATGAGAACCCTGTGAATAATTTTGTACTAGTTTGTGAGATAGTCACTACCCTTTATGGATGATCAGTAAATCCTCCCCGGAAGTGTAACCAGAGTCTCCTGGAGGGAGAGCGAGGAATTTGTGAATAGATCTATTCGGGGACTGACAATCCCACACCTTAACTGCTAGCTAAAGTTAGGCGGGCACGCCTGGGGTGACAAATTATGTATATCGTCCGACGTCTGACTAACGTCAAGGAGGTCTCGTTGTCGTATCAGCATGGTTACCCGACTCACAATACGTATTAATATAAATTTATTCACAGCTAGGATTTTGTTAGGAATCTATATCTTGTTTCGGGATGATAATCCCATGGTCTCGTATCTATATCTTGTACGGGATGGTAATCCCATGACTTTATCCAATTATCTTATATCAAATTCGGGATAGTGATCCCATGGTTTTATCAAACAATCTTATTCGGGTTAGTAGTCCCATGAAATTATCAATCTATATTTTCTAATATATCAAACTGTCTAGTAACTGATTCGGGATGTTAGTCCCAAGGTTTTCAAAATACTTTCTATCTACAGTTCGTCTATATTATAGTATCCTTGTCTAATTCGGGATAGTAATCCTATGATTTTCAATATATAGTTTTGTGTATTAAACTATACTCTGTGTTATTTAATCAATCTTGCATTTAGGAAAATATGGGATTTTCCTGGGGTTAACTTAAAACGCGTAACTGAACTGTAATGAAAGATAACGAAACTACTTAACATAAGAAAATATGGGATTTTCTTGGATAACAAACCTTTTTGGAAAAACTAAAGGAAATCGATACATCTTCATAAAACAAAACCGCTTATGAACTCACCAGCTTTATGCTGATTTTCAAACTGCTTGTATTCTCAGGTCCACGTTAGACAGGTACCCGACGTTATCTTTTGGTGAAGATGGAGTGCTCAGAAGACTCGTCTATACTTTTGATTATATGATATATGTATAACTTTTGCACAATTTACTTTTGAACCAAATGTAAACTTTCATATATATATATATATATATATATATATATATATATATATATATATATATATATATATATATATATATATATATATATATATATATATGTAATGTAATGGTTGTTTACTGTGATTACTATGTACATTGGATTTGATACACAACTTGGAGTCAACCCCGGAAACGTTTCCGCCTTTGATTTTCGGGGTGTGACACACCTGGCCGCACACACACATATAGTGTGTATTTTGGCCATACACCTTCTTGTATAGCCTTATAAACCCTCATACAATCATATATGATTGTAACACTTCATTGTAAGTGTTCACTAGTCCCTAAAGTGGTCCCAATTCATTAATTAGTTATTCATAACACTAATTATATTCATATATGTGTCAATATATGCTAAATAGGATTCGCGTGTGTACTCAAGTCACCACTTGATACTTAGCAACTGATCCAACATTTTCATCAGAACCACTCACTACAGGTGAGTTCATACCCCTTAATCAATGTTTTAAACTGTTATTAAATGTTTTACGCGGGGGGGGGGGGGGGGGGGGATACAAGTAGAATTATGCTAGTTATTATATCAATCACATGTGATTAATAAGTAGCATTCAAATGATTGGCTACTCATTAGCCGTTTTACTAAACAGTTTCCTTCAAATGTATTTCATAAACACTATATGTGTTTAAAACTCCTTATTTCTCTGTACATTTTACTCCGTACATCAATTTTCAAACTTATTTACAATTGTGTATCAAACAAACGTTTCTTTATACTAAACTGCTTTATCAAACCCATGCCTTCAAAACCATTTTATAGATCGACACCAAGTCGGTCTTTTCTTAGAAAATATTTATGTTCAAAGGTTTTACAAATCTTATTTTATGCTTTTATATTATAAATTGCATGTCTCTATATGTATAGTTATATAAGAAATGTTTAAAAGACTTAGGAAGACTACCCACCCTATTTCCTTTTCGCGCTTGAGATGTGGTCTGGTGGGATATCGGGTGTTCGTCCGAAGGTCGTTTAAACATTAGTTATATATCACATGTACATATATAGTCATAAAGGTTCTTCCACTTCATCCCATGCCCTTGGGTAGCAAGGGTATACATCCATGTCCATACGTACCAGTTAGATTACTAGTAAACTACCATACGGGTAGTTTAGGAAGATACTAGAACTATTACTAGAACACAATATCATACTATGAGTCAGTTCATTCATGAGTCAATACTTACTACTATGAGAACATATACAACTATACTAGAGAAGAACATATACAACTATACTAGAAAGAGAACATAAATACCAGAACGAGTACATTACTATACTTGCTAGATAGAGAGAGAACACACATTATAGCTAGCACACGTAGAACATTACAGTACACTACTATACTATTACATGATCACACTTACATAAGTACAATTACATGATCACACTTACACGAGTACACTTACATATACATAGAACCTATGTCACTATATGCTATAGCATGGACCCAGTTTAGGATCTAACTATACTGATGAATCACAACGCAATTGTGATAGTTATATCGAGTATACATGATCATAGTAATGTGGATGCTCACGGCTTGTAGATATGCAGGGGTCGTGGGTAGGTTCCAAAATCCCTTTGATAGGGGAGCGTTTAGCCTGGGATCTAGACATCACATTATACCTTATCCCTCAAATAAGGCAGATGAGTACCGATGTAGTTATTTATATCAAATACTACAGTACTTACACGATTACCCTAGACTTAAGGAAATTGGTACGGTGGTAGTTCGACACTACACCATAGTACCATTTCGTTTTCCCACTTACATTCACTTCGTGAACATTCACACGACGCACGAAAATGTAGAAACTATATTTTTGGTTAATGATAGTCATACCTGGGAAAATACATACTCTTACAAGAGACACACGCACGGACACTAGAAGCCTTGGTAGAAGGCTACATTCAGAGTAGTTAGGTCTTGGTAGAAGACTACATTGAGAACAGTTAAGTCTGGGTAGAAGACTCCTTTTGTTACTAATAGGAATCATAGGGATTTATAGGGCTTTTCAAACGTTTACAGTTGTTTTACAAACATTTTCATATATACAGTTCATTTACATTTTTCAATACTTACAATTCGTATACATACAAATACTTACATTTCAAATACATACAAGTATTTACATACAAATTAAGACACTAAAATACTTATGATCTCACCAGCTTTAAAGCTGATACTCGCTTTCAAAATTACTTGTATCCTCAGGTCATCATAGACAGGTACAGATGCAAGGATTTGGGAAGATGGAGCTCGTTGAAGACCCATCTTTCATTTTGATTTATGCTTTAGTGATTATCAAAATTTGACAGAACACATTTGTATAATAATTATATTATTAATGCAATGGATGATGTTGTTGCTAGTTTACTACTTTACATTGTTGTGATACTGTACATGACGTCCTCCGCCCCAGAACGTTTCTGCCGTTCTTGGTTTTGGGGTGTGACAGATTGGTATCAGAGCATTGTTTATAGTGAATTAAGTATATCAACCCATAAAAGATATACTTACTATAAATACATAAGGGATTAAAAATACTCTGACCAAGAGTTTATACTTTAAATAATCAAATATTTAAGTAAGTATACGTGCTGCAATTCATACTAAAATCAGTGTCACTAGGATAGTACAAAAGAATTACGATTGTTGGGCAACACAGGTGGGCTTAGAGACATATGGTCAAAACTGGGTAGGTATAGCCTGATCACCTATATTATCCGAGGGTTGACTAGCATGTGCCTAAGTTTAATTGTATGGTTGCAACAATGCTAAAATCTTACCAACCCTACCACAATGAGAACAATAGAACATAACATTAAAATTTAAAATACTATAGGAGTATTTGGTGTTACTATAAGTACGTTATACTTGAGAACTAAAACGAGATCTTCATTACTAAGTTGATAGTTGCTAAGTGGATACACAAAGGATATATGTAATTAGGATGTTATAGACTTAGAATCTGTGAAATTTTACTTTACCCCGATTCTGTGTGAATTTGGAGCTAAGGTCACATATTCGAAGGCCTATCCTATTTCGATTACATATAACTGGTATGCACTTCACAAATAGCGATATAACTAATGAAGATTTTCTAAAATAATTATCTAAATAGTTCGTCTAATAATTATTTCTTACCCCAATTCTCGCATAGATAACATGACTGGACTCCATCCCCGCGGCAACCAGTACCTTCCGAACGAAGTCATTGTTGGTTGGTTTGGAGGAGAACCAGAGAATTATCATCCTATCCCTTTGAATGATCACTATGATGAAGACCTTTCGTACGATGCTAATTCCGAACCAGAGGTTGAGAACCTACCCCAAGCAGCTCCCTTTCCAATTCCTAACCCTCGTCCGGCTTTTCATGGCCCAACGCCTGAATGGGTGGAATGTTTAGAAACATGGAGCCAAGGACAAGATCAACCCATGCCATTTAATGACGACCAAAGCTTTTACGACCTGAGCAATGAGGGCTCAACAGATAGAATCTTGCCAATCTTGGTACGCAAAGTGGCCCGAAGTGAGATTCAAGGCAGGACAACCCTACATCAGATCACTGAAGTTGTCGCCAATGCGAGAATGCATACCCTCCGCACCATTCGTCTAGAAGATGCTCGTGAGAGATCTGAGAGAAACCATGAAACCCTGCAGCGAGCACTGGCTGAATCACGAGCCAAAGTCATAGAGCTCCAAGTACGCCAGAGGGTGTACGAAAGACACCTACTTAATGTGGGACGCCAACTGGCTGAACTGAGAGTTCACCAGAGGGATGACCGTCGCCGGTAGTAGACGCTTTACTTTATTTTTCCTTGTTAACAGGAATCGTTTTCTGTCTATACCCGATGTGGCATTTTCTATGAAATTAAATTGTACCGTAAGTACTTTAGTTAGGTCTTTATGCTGTCAAGAACTACCTTCTCTGTGGTTATGATGTAAGACCTTCACAAGGTCATTTTCCCGAATCTTTACATCGTGAATATCAAAGATATTGACAGTCGGCTAACTTCTGTGTCATTCTTCATTCAAGTACTCTTATCATACATTCATTGGGGTCTATCTGAATCATTCTTTAGTCAAGACATTGGACTATAGTAATTTAGCTCCGGAGACATTTCCAAGTCTCTTTCAGTGGTTGGATCTTGTTATTCACCAACCCACGATACCTCGGCTTGAACGACAAACGTCTTGAGACCATTCTACGAACTTACTTCTACTCATTGCTAGGACTGCATCATAAGGATGTAGGTCAAACTTTCGAGAACATAGTCGTACTCTTTTACATGAACAACCTAAGTACATCATGGGTCAACCAAAATCGCTCACGAAATCCTTATCTTTCGTGTTACAGAATCATGTCGTCACCCGGAAACAATCAGTCGAACAGCGAGACCTCCGCCTTTACTATGGACGCCGCTACCTTCCAATCATGTGGTGTAGCCTATTAGAGGCATAGTATAGGGTGAACTTGAACTTTTGTGTAATCGTTTCAAGGAATTAATATAAACCCTAGTTTTGCTAACTGATGTGTTGAATGATTGTCTGATTTTCTTGTATGGTGACTTGGTCGACTGCGGGACAATACTTGGGACGAGTATGAGTAGGTGTGAAAGGTAGTAGATGCATATACTACCGGAAGCACAGGACTCGCACTTGGATCAGGGAAAGTCACAAGGTTACCAAGAAGATAGTAATTGATTCCATTTTATTCTGGTATGTCATTACCATTGTTTCGGTAATGACTAGTAAGATGGTTCTTGTTCCGACCCTAGTGGTCATGTTTAAATTTGAGTTCGACTACGAGGAGTATGTTACGTGGTCTAGAGGACCAAGTTAGATGTAACATCTGACTTAAGTCAGAAGGTTGAAGTTAATGCGATTGATAGTGTCGCGCTCGTTGTTAAAAGAAGTTTGCAGGTAGAAGTGCTACATGCTGAAATGTGATTATATCACATTAGAATATGAAGGAAGGTATATTCCATTCTGGAATTTAACATTATTAAAGACCGAGTCTAAGCGTCACATCGTGCGATGAGAGGTCAATAGAGCACGAACCATCGGTTTGTTACAATAGATAAAGGAAAGTATTTATCCTGAGAAGAAGAAGGAGTCCATAATAACGACTTATTTGGTAACTCGAGGGTTATGATTGAAAGTACAACATAGTACGATAAGCAGATGCAAGATTGGGCATTGTCTGCGGTCAAGAAAGCCATAGGGTTAAATACTCTTTCGAGGAAACATAGAACTTAAGGTTATTACCAAGGATGAATACATAATGTGTGGAATCATTATACAAGTTCTATTTTCGTTGATGATTCCGGGACGTAATCATCCTAAGGGAGAGATAATTGTAACGCCCGTAGATCAGGGCTAGTCAATTTAAAGACGATAGGCGTCAAAAATGAATTTTTTATGAAAGATTATTTAGAATGAATAATCTTAACTAAGTTGTAGTATATGTTACAAGGATTCCGTACATATAAAGAACGCCGAAATCCGAGTTATAACGAAGAAGTTATAACCTGTCAAAGTTTCGCGACAGAACTGACACGACACAGCGCGACGTAAAAATTGAATTTACTTTAGAGCGATATTTAGCCTTAGCAATCTAAATGAAAGTCGTAGAATACGTTAAACTGTGAGCGTGCATAAAAAGAACGTCCAAATCTGACTTCGTATGAGGAAGTTATGATTTTTCTAAGTTTCGGCTTAGCGGTATGCAACTTGAAATACTCGATTTGAGATCGAGCGGTTTTTAGCCGAAGCAATCTAAACGAGGATCGAAGGTCTCGTTGTTGGTATCGAAGCGATAAAAAGTTAGGCGAGAACGGACGTCAAACGAAGAAGTTATGAATTTATAACGAAGTTTTTCTGTCGCGGCCTATTAAAAATAAATAATAAAAATAAATTCAAAATTAGCCGACGGAGTCCAAACGAAAGTTGTAGAGCGTAGTCTCACCTTCGCATGGATATAAAGAACGTTGAAAACGGAGTTCGTATGAAGAAGATATGAATTTCCGAAGTTTATTAAATAATTTGTATTTAATTTTAAAATCCGGCATTATCTGAAGGGGAGTCAGCGATCCGATCCGAAGTACGCCCCACGTACACCGGAGATGTCGACACTCGCAGCAAGTGGCATCGGATGACGAACGCCATGACGATTTCGGACCTGTACGCCCCGCGTACTCCGAGGCTCCAGCCTCTTATAAATAGGATGCGAGGGCAGCCGGTTCTTTTGTTCATTTTCTCTCTTCTCTCTCCCGTTTTGCATCGATTTGCGTGCCAGAAATACCCCGAAGCCCCGGTATTATTCATGAGCCCCGAAGCAAGTCCCGAGATCCCGAAGATCCCGAGAAGTGCGGTTCCCGAGCCGAAGCTCTGCCCGCGAGAAGTTCGATTTTTGTGGAGATCTTCCAGATTTGCTGAGGATTACTACTTCTGCAAGTCGTAGTGCTGTCCGATCATCTTCTGATCAAGTGAGTGTATACTACCTTTCACAAACACGATAATAATATAAGTATGGTTTGAGTGTATTAAGTATATTGCTGTTTATACGAGAGAGTGGGTGGTTACTTCCTTCTAACACATAAATATGAAGTATTTGTTATAAAATACGTGCTATGTGTTTATATATTGTTGTTTATTTGAGATGAGTATGGAATGAATGTTGTATATAGTTTTTAAATGAGTTAAACTGTATACGTATTTTATATCTACAAATATGTTGGGTAGAACATAGGTAGATGAGATAGTTGGTATGTGATAAAATGATGAGGTATGAAAGATGATTAAGAATGATATTGGCAGATGCACCAATTAGAGAATGTCATAATGCTAGCAGATACGCTCAAGCATAGTATTGGTAGATGCACCAAAGAGAGAGTGACATAATACTAGTAGATGCACTTAAGTATAGTATTGATAGATGAACCTAAAAGAGCATGCCATAATGCTAGCAGATGCGCTTGAGAATAATATCGGTAGATGCACCAAGTAGTGAATGTCGTGATCTTGGCAGATGCGCCAAATAGAGATTGTCATAATAATAGCAGATGCGCTTATAGGATAATCTTGGCAGATGCGCTTATAAGATAATGTCGGCAGATGCGCCTAAAAGAGAATGTCATAAACCTGGCAGTCGCGCCTCATAGTGTATGACGTAATCCTGGCAGAGGCGCTTAAAGGATAATGTTGGCAGATGCGTCTTATGTAGCAATGGAAGTTTGTGCTAATTCCTTAGGTCAATCCTTAGGAATGAATGAATGGCGGGTAGTTGAATTCCTAGGGTAAAATCCTAAGAAAGATAATAGGGATGGGTAATTGAGTTGATTGTTTGATGGTTGAATATAATAATTATATTATTGTGGGTTGAAAACCCTATATGCTCACCAGGCTCCCAAGCCTGACCCACTCGGTTTTCTTTGCATTACAGGTAATGGCACAAGAGTATAAGTTGGTGGACTTGACGAGAGATTTTGGATTATAGGCCAGTAGTTATGAATAGCTGTTGTAAGGTCTATTTATTATTGTTTATGCTTTTGGTCTGTATCGGAACATGACATCCCGAGGTTTTACTATTTAATGAAAATACATTCTCTTTGAGAAACGTTTTGATAAATGGTTATCATATTTTATTTTGGGAACAAATTCCGCAACCGTTTTCTTTAAACGATCACTCTAATTTATAAAACAAAGCATAAACAAATCGGTCTTTTCTGGTCGTGAAATTGGGGATGTCACAGAACCTACTCCGGAACCCTCGTTAATGTAATTAAGGCGTTTCGTAGTAACAGACATATAAACTATCCAGAACTAGTGCAACTAGGGTCTTACCGTTTGCGAGATCCTGTCTTTATAAGGATGCTCGTGCTGCGTATACTTGTCTTTTGTAGTATATCATATTCGCAGCAACAGTCTTGTCGTAAGTCTAAAGTACTGTAACTCTGTTCATGGTTGCACAGTTGTGTTTTGTCTGTAAACGTCTTATGTGCAAATCTAATGTCTTTAAGATTCAGTATGATTTCGAAATTATCATACGACTCGATTCAATTCGATCCTCACAAAAACAGCTTCATACGTACATCGCTTTCTTTTAGATCACTTTTCCAGCGAAGCCGTCATATCAAAACACCGAAGTACTCATGCCAGGAGTACCTCTTAGATATTTTATTTCCGAAGAAATCCCCGAAGTACCACTCGTGCAGTACGTCAAGTTCAATCCAAGGATTCATACGATTGATCTATCACTGAGGAATGTATACATAAGAGTGATATATAATCAAGGTTCTACAGGTTTAGAATTGATGATTCCACTTTAACTTCTTTTTCCCCGATGGGATGTGAGCTTAAAGAAGAATCAGTTATTCGACTACCTTTTCAATCTTAATTATATACGACTCGTATACACGAGATTGTGATTGTGAAAACATGTATGAATTCTAATATGAACTTCAGAACGGAGAACTGCCTAGGTCTAAGAGTAATCACATCGTCATGTGAACAAACTTAGAACCCAGTACGAATCTTGTAAACAGATCACCCTATAGTCTAAACACCTACGGAAATACAACAACAGCCCGGGAAACTTAACGAACTACACAAAAATAGAATTAGAAGACTAGGTTTCTCACCCTGGAGAACTCGGGTCTTATTCTTCCAGAGATCGACGGATTGCATCGTATGTGCCTCGGATATCGAGGACTCCGTCAAGATTTTCATTAGAAATCGTTATCTCTACCTCGCATAGATGAAACGGGTCTGAGATCCGAATATCACCAGTTCGAGTGTTAGGGAAGGATGTCCGGAAGACTATCTTCCGAACTCGATGCGGACACTTCGAATCCGTAGTGATACCCTTCGGATAGGACCAATACGCCCATAGCTTTCATGAGCTAAACGAATAGGGTACGTCTTTCTTACTTGGACCAGTTCGTCATTTCTCCATGTAATGACTTACTTATCGACCCTCGTGGTAAGAATGAACCTCTGGAAACATTACCTTCGGAGATACTTTTCACAATGCTCTATGAACTCGAGTTTTGGAATTGAAGAGACAAAATTTCCTAAAGACACACTATTAGTGATGCGGAAATTCTTGAGTACTCTGGCAATTATCCGAAATCGTTGAGAGTTTGTCGACACCGGAGACACCGACATAAATTCGCCAAATTCTAGGCCTTACAGACCTACTGTCATAGTTCATCCAGAACTCCTCGCAAATCAGAGAAACCTTTATGAATTTGACCCAGCAAGGGGTGGCCCTCGACTGGGAAGTTAAACAAGAAAAAGGAAACCTTGGAGATTCCAAGTGAGTGACCAAGTTCTTTAGGAAACTCACTTTGGGAATGGCTTAATACGCTTCGTATCGTGTGGAAAGCTAAATCCAATATAGTTAGGACCTCCGAGATTCTTATCATAATCGGTCCTGTGCCTCGCACAAACTAGACCTACTCCGTGAACTCAGTAGCGTACATCCTACTCTTCACGTTTCGATCGTGAAACCTTACCTTTCCGATAGGACTCTGGTAAGTCCACTCGTCGAGATCCTCGCCTTCGTAGTAGAACCATAGTGACCCTCGACCGAGAGGTCAAGTGAACGAAGCAACGCACCGCCCATTAGTGCAGGTTCGTTGGGATACCAACCGAGAACCCGATTTCACTTAGGAGCGCTAGATCCAATCGATTAGAAAGTTTCCTCCTCATGACTCGATCATTCGTACCTACTTCCTTGTCTAAATTCTAATTTCGGGACGAAATTCCCTTTAACAGGGGGATGATGTGACAACCCGAAAATCTCTAGCTTGCATTCTTCATTTCTTACCAATAATAGACTCGTTTTGCTATCTTGTAGTACCATTTAGGGTCTATTGGAGCGTTCTAAACGTTTTATAATCAAGGTTGGAGTGTGGAAATGGGTTAACTCAAAGTGTAGGAATCAAAAAGAGGCCAAACACTCCAACACATGGAGTGTGCGGCCACACACATGTGTTTGCGGCCTCACACCCTTCCCAACCGTACACTCCACCTATATATACCACACTTAATCATTTTTGAACACTTTCTTTCACTTCTTCAAGCATAGAACTCGAAAATCCTCTCAAGTATCATCCATTATCCTTGAAGATCTTCATGAAAGGTACCAAGAATACCAAGAACACCATCTGGCCGCACACATGGCAGCACACACCATCTGGCAGCACACATGGCCGCACACAGGGCCGCACACCTGGCCGCACACACACATATAGTGTGTATTTTGGCCATACACCCTCTTGTATAGCCTTATAAACCCTCATACAATCATATATGATTGTAACACTTCATTATAAGTGTTCACTAGTCCCTAAAGTGGTCCCAATTCATTAATTAGTTATTCATAACACTAATTATATTCATATATGTGTCAATATATGCTAAATAGGATTCGCGTGTGTACTCAAGTCACCACTTGATACTTAGCAACTGATCCAACATTTTCATCAGAACCACTCACTACAGGTGAGTTCATACCCCTTAATCAATGTTTTAAACTGTTTTTAAATGTTTTACCGGGGGGGGGGGGGGTACAAGTAGAATTATGCTAGTTATTATATCAATCACATGTGATTAATAAGTAGCATTCAAATGATTGGCTACTCATTAGCCGTTTTACTAAACAGTTTCCTTCAAATGTCTTTCATAAACACTATATGCGTTTAAAACTCCTTATTTCTCTGTACATTTTACTCCGTACATCACTTTTCAAACTTATTTACAATTGTGTATCAAACAAACGTTTCTTTATACTAAACTGCTTTATCAAACCCATGCCTTCAAAACCATTTTATAGATCGACACCAAGTCGGTCTTTTCTTAGAAAATATTTATGTTCAAAGGTTTTACAAATCTTATTTTATGCTTTTATATTATAAATTGCATGCCTCTATATGTATAGTTATATAAGAAATGTTTAAAAGACTTAGGAAGACTACCCACCCTATTTCCTTTTCGCGCTTGAGATGTGGTCTGGTGGGATATCGGGTGTTCGTCCGAAGGTCGTTTAAACATTAGTTATATATCACATGTACATATATAGTCATAAAGGTTCTTCCACTTCATCCCATGCCCTTGGGTAGCAAGGATATACATCCATGTCCATACGTACCAGTTAGATTACTAGTAAACTACCATACGGGTAGTTTAGGAAGATACTAGAACTATTACTAGAACACAATATCATACTATGAGTCAGTTCATTCATGAGTCAATACTTACTACTATGAGAACATATACAACTATACTAGAGAAGAACATATACAACTATACTAGAAAGAGAACATAAATACCAGAACGAGTACATTACTATACTTGCTAGATAGAGAGAGAACACACATTATAGCTAGCACACGTAGAACATTACAGTACACTACTATACTATTACATGATCACACTTACATAAGTACAATTACATGATCACACTTACACGAGTACACTTACATATACATAGAACCTATGTCACTATATGCTATAGCATGGACCCAGTTCAGGATCTAACTATACTGATGAATCACAACGCAATTGTGATAGTTATATCGAGTATACATGATCATAGTAATGTGGATGCTCACGGCTTGCAGATATGCAGGGGTCGTGGGTAGGTTCCAAAATCCCTTTGATAGGGGAGCGTTTAGCCTGGGATCTAGACATCACATTATACCTTATCCCTCAAATAAGGCAGCTGAGTACCAATGTAGTTATTTATATCAAATACTACAGTACTTACACGATTACCCTAGACTTAAGGAAATTTGTACGGTGGTAGTTCGACACTACACCATAGTACCATTTCGTTTTCCCACTTACATTCACTTCGTGAACATTCACACGACGCACGAAAATGTAGAAACTATATTTTTGGTTAATGATAGTCATACCTGGGAAAATACATACTCTTACAAGAGACACACGCACGGACACAAGAAGCCTTGGTGGAAGGCTACATTCAGAGCAGTTGGGTCTTGGTAGAAGACTACATTGAGAACAGTTAAGTCTTGGTAGAAGAATCCTTTTGTTACTAATAGGAATCATAGGGATTTCTAGGGCTTTTCAAACGTTTACAGTTGTTTTACAAACATTTTCATATATACAGTTCATTTACATTTTTCAATACTTACAATTCGTATACATACAAATACTTACATTTCAAATACATACAAGTATTTACATACAAATTAAGACACTAAAATACTTATGATCTCACCAGCTTTAAAGCTGATACTCGCTTTCAAAATTACTTGTATCCTCAGGTCATCATAGACAGGTACATATGCAAGGATTTGGGAAGATGGAGCTCGTTGAAGACCCATCTTTCATTTTGATTTATGCGTTAGTGATTATCAAAATTTGACAGAACACATTTGTATAATAATTATATTATTAATGAAATGGATGATGTTGTTGCTTGTTTACTACTTTACATTGTTGTGATACTGTACATGACGTCCTCCGCCCCTGAACGTGTCCGCCGTTCTTGGTTTTGAGGTGTGACACAAGGCCAAGAATCAAACCTCAAAGGACAAGAATCAAAATCCCAAGGGCAAGAAGGGAATGTCGGCCAAGAAGCCAAATCCAAGAGATGCTCCCGTGAAGCCAAAATCAAAGTCATCTCAACGGCCGACATCAAGATCAAAAGCAAGTACTGAGCCACCCATCGGATCGAGCAAGAAATGGGTTAAACCCGAATACAAATGGGTTCCAAAGGTTCAGTCTCCCAAATCAACTAACGACTCAAATATTTCTACATCTTCTGTTTGTGATAAGCAGGATATGTCATGGGAGAGAGTATCGTGCGTTGATGACAAAGGTCGACCCAATTTCAAAATGGACTGGGTTCCAAAGACCAACTGATCCCGCTCTGTGTTGGAGCAGATATGGAGGCATATCATTAGACTTCGGTTTGTTGGTAGTGGCTACTCCTAGCATATGATTGGGGACATCTCTCAACTGTACAACACTCAGAACATTGTTTGAGAGTATGTGTCCTCTGCGGGAAGGGAAGAAAGGAAGGGATCACTCATGGGGTTAGTGCTTAATGATATGAAGAATTTTCGGATCTATTCTGAGATTCTGCTTGCTGTTCTCAGACCTTCTGGATGCAAATTCAATCGGTGACTTACGGTTTGAGTTTTCTTCTCTATACTCCTGAGTTTTTCTTAAGTTGATTCGCTTTAAAGACAAATTTTTGTTTTAGGATAGTTTAAATTTGCGCATTAACCTTCATTTCTCTCCTATGCACAAATTTAGGGGGAGAAATAAAAACATTAGAAAATCAAAAAATCAAAAAAATTATGTTGGTTATGAAATGTGCTTGAGGGAGATGTTTTGGGAAGTGATATTATCAAGTGATAATAGGCAACCTGAGTCTGCGTAACGTACACGAAGTTGAAGGGTCTATGCTCTAGTTTGATGCGTCGGTAGGCACGAATAATTTTAAATGGACTTGACTAGGGAGAGTTGAACTTAGGAAATTTATAGACTTGACAAATCTTGACCTAGTTAGATACGTTCAGCCTGACAATATGACGCTCGGATAGGTTGAGCAGGGAGATATATATGGGAATCTACTCATCATATTAATTGAACCCGTACTTGGAACTGTGGTTTAACTTTTCCTTGATGTGCGAATTCTGTCCTTAATTCCGGTTGGATGGGGCGACTGGTAAATTCCGATAAATTAGGTCTGTAGAATATCATTTTCTTTCTTTCCGTCTGTTAGCCATATGTTGTCTCCTTTGCGTGACTTCCAATCCGACCTGGTACACGACATATGCAACCCTATTTCTCTGCATGTTATATATGTGAAATACTTCTTATCTGTTAGCCATATGCTGTCTCCTTTGCGCGACTTCTAATCCGACCTGGTACACAACATATGCAACCTTCTACTTCTCGACCCCTCTGAAGTAATAAGTAATAGAATTCTGAATCTATCCTCTCTCTGAATGGTTGTCTGCTCACCCGATGTAAGGAGTACTCTGGAAGTTCTTGATGGCTGGGGCATATCAGGAAGCGGGAAACACGTTCTAGTACACTTAAAATTGAACACATACAGATTGTCTATAGATCTCGCTGCTCGATTTAGGTGGACAACAATATTCCTGGTCGTCGTCAGATGAATGGTCCTTAAGATATAGTATCTAAGGAATTAGGACCAGATATAATTTTTAGGAACTTAAGTTCACCTTTTCTTGTATCAAATAGTATGTCCTAAATCAGTCACAATTTTTCGTGTTTAAGTGGACAACAATACCGACGATCGACCAGACAAAGATGTGAATATGAAAGGTACCGACAAGTGGATAAAGGCTGTCTAAAAACTTTGATCCCAAATCACTCTTAAAGTTAGATATTATTTTTAATTTTGTTAAATTTGTCATAGTTTCTTCTAATTTAAATATTAGGGGAGAATTAAAAATAAAAAAAAATCAGAAAAATTAAAAATCCAAAAATAGTGTTATTTCTGTTTTATTTCTTGTTCAGAAAAATCAAAAATCCAAAAATATTTTTGTTTCTGTTTTAATTTGTGTGCTAAGTTTTCTTTTAGTTTTTTTTTCTTGATAAGTGATTTCAGGTATAGATAAGACTCATGGAGTTTGTGTTGAAGATTTCTGAGCCAAAAGCTTCGTCCGTGAGCATCGAAGAATTCTCATTTGAAGGAGCAAGAAATGAAGATCATTCTTTCAACATTCAATCCTTCAACCCCAGAAGCAAGGTGAAGCTGAAATTGAAGATTATGTGACGGATTGCATTGAAGCCTCGTTAATCAGTCTGTTGCTATCTTAAACCTGCCGAAGCGATCTAGAAGATTTGTTCTCTCTGAAGATTCTCAAGCTAAAAGCATTATCTTTCAAGAATAAGTACGTCAAGCCTCCTCACCCGACGTGCGTTCAAGGCCAAACTCTGAAGAAATGCCCAACTGCTCAAGATGAAGTCACTCATTGAAGATAAATGCTGAAGCCAAGCTCTCGATGAAGATTAACAAGAAAAGCCAGCTACTTTTTAGGGGGAGCTTGTTGGGTCATTTAAGAAAAGAAAAGAAAGCTATAAACCAAGGGGGAGATTGTTGGGTCAAAATATGGTTTATACTTTGCTTTTCTGGGCAATTGTATTTTTCTGTAATATTTGTGGAGTTTACGGTCATGTTTACGGTTGAGTTTACGGCCGTAAACCCATTTACGACCCATGTTCACCAAGCCCATGTCCCCTTGTATAAATATAGGTGTTAGGGTGTGAGGAACTGATTCATGAAAAATAGAGAGTTTACGGCCAAAGAAGAACAAGTGTGTGTTGTGTGTGAATCTTGTAAGGGAACTTCATTCTAATCAATTCAATCAAGATTCATATTATTCTTCTACTCCTTCTCTTCTACTTGATCTGACATCATCCGTTTGATTGGGATTCCGCACCATCAAACGGATTTGATTGATACACAGGAAAATTAGGGACTTACAAGTAGCAACAATTTAATAAATCTAAACTAACTCCATCACTAAGCACTAGACTATAAGCTCCAATCTTGGTGACCGGTGAAGATCGTCTATTCCTCATGATCAAGTTTATTCTACCATGCTCTACGTCCTCACTTCTACTTATTCCCTACAAATCATAACAAATGTGAAATCCACATCCTGTATCAAGGACCTAAGAATGAGAATATGATCAATTATTACATAACATAGTGTATATACCTGCAAAAGTCAGATTCACCTTGCCATCTTTAATGGCTTCCAGATACTTTGGGTAACTTCGTTTCCCATGCCCTTTGTCGTTGCAGTCTTTGGGATCAAAGACATGGGGCATCAGAACTGGATTTTCATATAAAGGCAACATACTATGAAGTATCAAACTACAAAATTTTCTATTAAAAATCTAATTAATAAATAATAAGCTCTGATTGATTCACCAATGTGCAATCAAACTACAAAATTTTCTATCAAAAATCTAATTCATTAATTCGAACAATTTTGTTTTGATCGATTCATCAATGTGCAATCACATGCAAGATAGCGTATTTCAAATTAGAACTAATCAGGAATTAGTTAGAATTAATCATGAATTAATTAAAGGTGTAGGGACTGAATGTTAATTGTTCAAAAGTTGAACAAGATGAGCATTCTAGAAACTCTAGAAAAGGTGTATGGTTTTGGGGCTTCTAGGAGGCTTCCAGAATCAGAATCAATCCTGGTAATACATAAGGAAATGATTTGAATCATGATTAAATATGCTTATTTAATTGATTCAAATATGTTTTGCCTACAAGTTACCTCAACTTTAAATAGACCATTTAGCCTTAATAAATTTCTAGACTTTTAGGTGTAAGCTATTAGATACATTCTACTTTGGGTGCTAGTCCTTCCAAATGATTGTTAGAAGTTTGAGATCTTCAAGTGGAACACAAGTATATATGATTATACCTGAGATGTTAGTAATCCTCTCCCTTTTGATAGTTTAATTTTATAATTTTAAAACTACATTCTGTAATATTAAAACTTAGACCATAAGATGCATGTATATTTAGGATGAATTTTGAATGCCTTCGTTGCCTTAATCTAGTGAATAGTGAATAGTTGCATAGAAAACCCAACGGATAAACCTCATTTTCATATCATATGAAAACATCTCTCATTATATATATATATATATATATATATATATATATATATATATATATATATATATATATATAGACACACACACACACACACCTTAACTAACCGTTTACCCGCGCCAAAAGACGAGTTTGAATAGTAGCTTTTGGCATTTATTTTTGACATAGTTTCAATTCAATGGTTATTTCTTTTGGAAACATGTCATGATAAAAATAAGACACAATATGTTGATAAGTATCAGTAAAAATTATTTTCAATTTTGCAATTGTTTTTTTTTCGACGGAAAATGTACTATTTAATATATTTGACGCTTTTATGTATGTTGTTTTGTTAGGATAAAAAAATTGTGTTTCAGAGTAAAACTAAAAATACATTGTTATAGTAATTTGGTATCGAACTTTTTCGAAGTAATTTATTACGAACAATTGGTTTGTGATTTCGCTATCTTTCTTTATTAATCGTATTTTTTAAAAGTAATTCGTTATAGTTTCAAACTTTTTCAAAATATGAACAAAATATTCTTATAGCAAAAAAGAATTGATAAAAATAATTTATTAATTAAAATAACAAAACCATCCTAATGCATGAGTAATAATTCATCCTAATGCATGAGTAATAATTCAATGCCCAAAGAAATTATTCACTCTAAAATACAAAAATATGATCATCTGCATTACATGCCATGAAAGTTAAAGGAAACAAAAAATATATTTGATAAACAGGTATTAAAATTTAAAATTACCACGAAGGCCAAAAAAATGTCTACATTCCATGGGTTACCAACAGATAAAACATCAACTTTTTAAACAGTAGGATGTAAAAAAATAGGTTAAAGTTTTGATCTATATGCAAGTGACAACTTGAATCCAAATATAAATGTTAATTCATTCATTTTCAACAAATAAACTAATTTCATAATCCTAATTTCATATAACCAATGGCCACAGATGCAACAACAACATGGAATTTAGTACACATGTTTCATTCCCTTAAGCCTCTCACTAAATATATAGATATTGACTACACGAAACAACTTCTACTACTTAAACTTCACTCCCATAAACATTTAATATTGATAGGTTATAACAACCCATGTTTGATGAGGACCAATCATTAAAGTCAAGCTTACAAGGTCTACACATGACAGGGGTGACATTGAAAGACTATAAAGGACTGAAACTGTGAAGAACAGTTGTAGAGATGTTGGAATTTAAATAAATTTGCATATCAGCAACACCAAAATGCATAACATCATCCATTGTTTTATTTTGGACATTCCTTGCCTTACTTTGTTCTTAGGAGTTGCATAAATAGCAATGTACTTGATGGGATTACCAAAAAAATCCTTCAAGTATTGTATAATTTTAGAAGCCCCTATAAAGGGTTGTTGAGTAAGGGCGACACCATGAAAGATTTTAAATTCGCCCATAACAGGTGGAGTTTGGGAGAGGGGTAAAAACATCGAAAAGAGGGGAAAACCACAAACTTGGTTACTTGGGTGATGAGCGTTCCAAAACTAACCATAACATTGAAGATTGCACTTTTACCTTTTTTTTAACACTCATTAGATGCAGTGAGCAGTGAAATTTGTTGTAAATTACCCACACCTATCGTAAGTGTAAATTGGTTGAACTTTCCCCTTAACTGCAGGACCATGAAGCCAAATGCCAGATTGTTAATCCTTGCATCTTTTACACCTCTGGAACTATTGAAATGCTCATGGTAGTACCTGAAAGGGGAAAAGTAAAAAAAAATCAAACTTGAAGTCACGATAGTGTGGCAAAATCTGGTGGTTTGCAAGAGATTTCAAATGTAACTCAAGGGTAGCCAAGATTTTCTAAAACGTGAATCCATAGGATAAGATAACAAATTCACAAAAAAAAAACAATCCTGGTGCCTTTTCATACGTTGTTACTATCTCGAACAACTATTGTGGCTTTACCTATTCCCAAGTTTTAGACGGGCAATTACTCAAATCTTTCAAATTTGAAGTCTCTTCCAACTTAAAACCTCCAAATCAACATCTTTAATACAAATAAAAACTGAAATATGCCATATTATATCCAAAACTTATTTAAATCATAGTAACTTAAAAAATAGCTCACCATTGGAGACTCGACACATATGTTTTAACCTTTCTTTTCACAAGCCTGACCAAAATCAATAATGTCAAATATTAAAATTTCAATTCTCCTTTGTTGATCCTTCCACTTCAAAAAAATAGTTTCCTAAAAACAAATCAATCAAATATTTTCATGCCCAAAAAGAGAAACAATATATGTGAAAATGTTTTAAAACACATTGAGAAAAAGAGAAAGAGAGAGAGAGAGAGAGAGAGAGAGTGTGAGCGAGCGAGAGAGAGAGAGAGAGAGAAAGAGAGAACTTGATGGGGAATAGTGACAAAGATATAGCATGACAACCATAAACCCGTAGCCACTCATCCACATTGAGATGTTAAGGTTTAAAGTAGAGTTAACATGAAACTTGCTCCACCTCACTCTTGAAGAAGCAAACTCTATACCCTATGCATACAAAATCAAAACCTTTTTGAATCAAAATATCTATTCAGATTCTACCACATAGATATATTTGTTGGATAAGGTGTCTAAGTCCATAACTAAATTTGATATGTACTTGACCCGACCCGGCATGGTCCATTTGGGTTGCATTTCACCTAAAAATTTGTATGGATATATTTTTGAGAATAAGATATTTATGATTTATTAATATATTATTAGTTATAATATATTAATATGAAATCATATTATTTAATTAGTATTGATCAAGAATTAATATGGAATTAATTTAATGATCAAAAGAGGCTAATTAAATATGGACTCTTATATATATATATATATATATATATATATATATATATATATATATAGAATGGGCCAAGGTTTATTTAGGATGGGCTAAGAGTGTATGGAAGTCCATGGAGCTTTTAACCCATGGATCATATGTAAATGAAAGGTCATGGGTATTAGGGTTTACATGGAATGGCACTAGTGTATGAGTTTACAAGGGTGGGCCGATTTCTACAAGTTCATATTATTCTCTCAAGTTTCCAAGTTGTTTTTTTAGTGATTTGTGACACCATTTGAGGCATGCACATTATTGGTTCTAGGCTCTCAAACTCCAAGCAATTCACTATAAGAAAAGGTATGTAATTCTATCTAGAATTTTGTTATTCAAGTACCTAGGATTGCATGTCAGATAAGCTAAAGCTTTGGAAATCAATTTTGCATGTATAATAGAGAAAACATACTTCCAAAGCGTCTAGGGTTGTATGTGCACCTTAAGGTTGTTAGGATGCTCAAAACCCATCAGTGGTATTAGAGCCTAGGCTTGTTTTCTATTATATTGTTGCTTATTTGTGATTTTGAAAAGCTATTTTGCTGTCAGACTGCTCAACTCGGCGAGTCCATGAACATACTTGACGAGTTGATGCTTTTAGGCATGGACTCGACAAGTCAGTTCATGGACTCGGCGATTCTGCTGCCCTGACAGCATGTTGTTCGAGTTTTTGGGCCAGAATTGGGTTAGGATCATTACCTATACTGTTTTGAATCATTTAAACTGTTTTTATGATATGGTAATGATTATCCTAATCTTATTACAAGGTAATTATCATAATTTCAAGATTAGTGTTAATATGATTATGCTAAATGTCTTGAATTTCGTGATATGAATTGTCTTCCACTATGAGTTTGAATATGATCATGCATGTGTTATTTGATTATTATGATTAATTGAATCCATGATCTATGTGTTTTAATGGAGTCCATAATTTTTCCTCAAGTTATGGATTACCAAAAGTCATTTCTTTTAAAAAGCCATTAAAAAACTCATAGGTTACACGAAATGAAGAGTCTTCATTTTAATTGGCCATTAACTCGTAAGTTATGGAGTTGAAGAGTTTTGAAGAGTTTCAAAACTTGCCCTTAAGTTTTGGAATTTGTAAAGTCTCACACATTTCCAAATTAAACCTTAGAATTTTATAAGTTTAAAATTCAACCCTTATACTACTATAATATTAAAAGTTTAATTATTATATATATGTATAAGAAAAGTCAGTCTTACCATTAGTAGGCCTCATTCACGAAGCTGGTCTATAAGGGGGGCGGGGGGGTATAAGGTTACTACCTATAAAATGGCAGGTTAATGGGTGTCCACTCTCACCCACCACTTCCTTTACTGGTGGAGGGTCGTTAGCCGAACGGGTAGGATAGGACATTAATTTTCATTAAGTATTGTGATTATTATTATAAAGTAACTAAACCTTTTATAAATTCCGAATCTTAGTTACTTTTGGAAAATGTGAATTTGATGCTAACCCATGAAATTACCTTTGCACCTTACCAAGTCGTTAGTGGAGCGTGTATGGTTAACCGACACACTAACATGGAGTAGTAAAGGTGACAAAGGGTAGCTTAATGTTTATCATATATCGGTGGAGCGTGTTTGGTTAACCGACACATCAATTAGGTGATAAAATTAAGAGTACCAAGTTAATTTGCATGGTTATTCACACCTTGTTTTGTGATCCTCAGCATCCCAGTCACAAACTTGAAGGGCACAATCGAGATTTAAACATGCCATTGAAAAGTTTAATGAATCTCAAAAGAATCTAGGAATTTCAAATCATTTAAAACCTAATTTTCCATTTCATTTTATGGTGGAAATTGGTAAATCGTCATTTAACTACCTTCAAATATTTTGTAGCTTGGATCACGACATCCCTCTTCTAAGTTATAAAATAGTTTGTTGGGTCCTAGCCTTAATACTACATTTGGGTGTCTTATTAAGGACTTTATTATCTAATTTAAACTTTGCCTTTCTTCTTTTCAGATGTCTTCCAACAATGCTTCAGTCTCAAACCCTACTCGCTCCTTCTCTCTCATGAACCTTTGTGGGAGAGTCTGTTGGATAAGGTGTCTAAGTCCATAACTTATTTCGTATATACTTGACCCGACCCGGCATGGTCCATTTGGGTTGCACTTCACCCGAACTATTTATGGATAATTTTATGAGAGTTATACACATATGTTTATTAATATATTGTAAGTTATAATATATTAATATGAAGTTATTTAATTAGTCTTAGTCTTAAATTAATTATGAATTAATTTAGAGATTAAAAGGAAGACTAATTAAATTGTGGGCTATTGTTTTATATGGTGTGGGCTAACACTCATTTGTTAATGGGCTAGGCTTATATGGAAGTCCATTGATGATCCATGGAGCTTTTAACCCATGGATCCTTGGAAAGGAAAAGACATGGGTTATTAGGGTTTCACCCTAATCATATACACTATATAAGCATGCTTATGTTACATGAAATAGCCACTAATGTGACTAGTGTGGTTTTGTGTGTGTGGCCGATTTTTTATGTGTGTATACACTCTTTCAAAGTCCATGAAGGGACTCGACGAGTCCAAGGCAAAACTCATCCAACTCGGCGAGTTGGTTCATGCACTCGACGAGTTGGACCCCCAGACAGCATATCTTCGAGTTTTGGTGCTGGAATTGGTCTAGAATCATTACGTTAAACTGTTTTGGACTCATAAAACCTGTTTTTGATGTGGTAATGATGATGGTGGACCAATTTCAAAGTTTCAATCAAAATTTCAAGTTTATATGTGTTCATATGATTCTTGAAATTGTTGATGTGGATGTTCATGTTCATATGAGTTTTGTTAGATCATAGGAATTATTTGCAAATTGTTTGTTAGTTAATTATTGATCTTAATGTGTTATAATGGAATTCTAAATTTGTCCTCAAGTTATGGAATTCCAAAAGTTTTTTTTTTTAAATGTTTTTTTTAAGAAGTCATAAGTTACATTTTCTTGAAGAGTTTTCTAATAAATGTTTTTATGGACTTCATAACTTGTCCTCAAGTTATGGATTTCCAAGAGACTCTTCATTAAAAGTTTTAAACACTTAATTAAAACTCATAAGTTATGAATATCCAAAAGTTTATGAATTGTTCAAAACTTTCCCTCAAGTTTTGGAATTTGTAAAGTCTCACACAAACTTTAATTCCATACCCTAGAAATTTTAAAATTTAAAATTCTACCCTTATACTATTATAAGAATAATGGTTAATTATTATATATATGTATAAGAACAAGTCGTTTTACCGTTAGTAGGCCTCATTCACGAAGCCGGTCTATAAGGTGGGTATAAAGTTGTTGCCTATAAAATGGCAACTTAATGGGTGTCCACTCTCACCCACCGCTTGCTTGATCGGTGGAGGGTCGTTAGCCGAACGGGTAGGACAATGACTTTAAATTCTCAATTAAAGTATAATGATTATTATAAAGTAACTAAATATTTTTTTATTTAATTCCCAATCTTAGTTACTTTAGGAAAAATGTGAATTTGGTGCTAGCCCATGGAATTCACACTTTGTACCTTACCAAGTCGTTGGTGGAGCGTGTGTGGTTAACCGGCACACTATGTAACAATGCAAATTTTCAAACAAATTTTTCATTTTAAAAAAATATATTTATTTCCATTCATAACAAGGCATAAATAGTTTAAGTATTCTGTCAAATACAAATAATCAAAATCCCAAGATCATAAAAGCATTCTTCAGTGTGTATCGATCACGCCGGCGCCTTCCCACGGTCCTCGCTAGTACCTGAAATACATGCACAACAACTGTAAGCATAAATGCTTAGTGAGTTCCCCAATATACAACTTACGCACATACGCCTTTCCAGGCCCCGACCTTCCGGTCCCTGTGTCTCAGGGGACTTCCGTCCCTGCTGGGTAAACCTTCCGGTCCTACCCACGTCGACCTTCCGGTCCATCACACAACATATCGCCTTCCGGACCATAACATATTGCCTTCCGGCCCATAATATAATCGTCTTTCGGCCCATAACATACATAGCACATATAACAAATAACTTACCACATATAGCATACATATCACATATCATATCCGACCTTCCGGTCACACGGTCAAACCCTTCCGGGTACAGTATAGTGAGAAGACTCACCTCGTAAAAGCTAAAAGCTAGCAAATCCCGAAATGACTCGTGCACAATCCGACGAGCTACAACCTCCCTATAACATCACATATCTCATTAACACTTATATCTTCTAAGTGTGACTATCCCTAAGAAGTCAGACTTAGGTCAACTCTGGTCAACGGTCAACGGTCAACTCGACCGGACTCGGCGAGTGCCATGGCGACTCGGCGATTCTAGACGTCCTCCAACTCTCTGAGATTCCCTATCTACTCGTCGAGTATCCTCCTCGACCCGACGAGTTACTCCTGGAAGAATCGCGGGGCCACCCCGACTCCACTCGCCGAGTCTGAAGAACAACTCGGCGAGTCCCAGTAAATCTTCAAGCTACTCGTCGAGTCTGAAGAACAACTCGGCGAGTCCATGCCATGCAGGCGAGCAACTGCTTCCTAAATTACGTATGGTCCCGAGATATACAATCATGGGACTTTCTGGACTTCTAAACATCTTATTACTGGGGTATAAACGTCTGGGTAATAACATAATAACCCATCTAATCACTAAGTGGGTTTCATAAACCCTAGATTCGTATACACATCAAAATAACATAAATGGTCCGAGTATTACCTGAAAACGCACTCTCTGTGTCCCCCAAACCTCAGGACTCGATCCTCTTTGATATTCTTTTGGCCAAATTCTTCTTCTTCTTGCCTAACAAGTTCCTCCAAGTTCCAATAGCTTTCTCTCCTGCTCTAGACGTCCACAACAATTAGGGTTCTTCTCAATCGACCAAAAGACGGACAATGACGGCCTAAGAGGCGTTATATACGATCCAAAACCGAACGGTTAGGGTTTCTACTGAACAGCGTCGACTCGCCGAGTCCATATCTGGACTCGTCGAGTCCAGTCGCGAACCCGCGACCAAGTCTGCGATCCTACTCGGCGAGTCTAGGCTCCAACTCGCCGAGTCCCCTCTTAAATCACCCCCAAAAACATAATTTAATAATACCTGAGATTCCGGGCTGTTACACACTAACTTGGACTAGTAAGGTTCACGAAGGGTGACTTAATGTTTGTCATAGATCAATGGAGTGTGTGTGGTTAACCGGCACATTGATTAGGTGATAATATTAAGGTTACCAAGTGAATTGGTATGGTTATTCACACCTTGTTTTGTGATCCTCGGCATCCCAGTCACAAAATTTGAGACGGCACACTCGAGATTGAAACATGCCATTGAAAAGTTCAATGAATCTCAAAAGATTTAGGAATTTCAAATCCAATTAAAACCTAATAAATTATTTCATTTTTCATGGTGGAAATTGGTGAATCGTCATTCGCCTACCTTCAAATATTTTATAGCTTGGATTACGGCATCCCTCTTCCAAATTATAAAATATTGTGTTGGGTCCTAGCCTTAATATTTCATATTGGGTGTTATATTAAGGATTTTGAATCAACTAACTTGATTTTCTCCGATTATAGATGTCTGGTTCAGACAACTATGATCTTCCCAAATCTCTTGAATATGGTGTCCCTCAACATCATGCTTCACTTCCTCCACCTCCTCCAATTATTCTCCCTCACCCACAAGTTCTTGAAAAGTTTAAAGTCACTCAATCCCTATTGGCAAGCATAGTCTATATGTGCTCACATCTTGGAGATAAAGTCACATATTGACAAGCCGGGAGAGTTGGGTGTCAAAGTCTCGTGAAAGTTGGATGTTCAATCAATTTCTTAGTAACATAGTGAGTCTCTTTGGGACTACTATAAGACAGACTATGACATGACCCTTAATGATGTTATCTATTTGCTTGGTGTTGTGGAATCAGCAATGATTTGGAACACCAGTAAAGCAAATTTGATTAAAAGAACAACTTCCCAAGTCTTAAATGGACATTGACAATGGTAGCATTGGATATGTACAAAAAAGATTTCTCTTCCCAATGGAAAGGGATCGGCCATAGTCAACTCGGTTGACCAAATGGTAAAGAGAAAGGCTAAGTCTGAGATAGTCTCATGTGCCATTACCAAAGGGTCCATGTGTTTTGTTGCCAAAGGAAGGGGCATTGGTTGCGAAGCTGCCCTATTCGCCTGAAAGGTCATTAGGTTGATCAAGTCAAGAGGTTTGACTCTAATTGGGTAAAGTACACTGTCTAACTCTATTAAGTTCCTATTTGGAGATTCTTATTACATAATGTGAATGGGTCACATGCTGATGTTTTAAGAATCAAATAGGAAGCTTAAAGTAAGTATATGTTGATTCTGATTGCGAAGGTGGGTTTCGATCGCATGGTTCGGTAATCAGAATTTTGAGTTGTTGCTTAAGAGTTATAATATATTGCTTATGAATAGATAACAACAAGGTTTTCATGTGGATTGTAAGGATAAGTTTTTCTGCAAAGTTTTAAAATAAAAGAAGAAAAGGGTTTTAATTTTATTTATTTTAAAAATATCCTTACAATGACATATGTGGAAAATTGTTGCTTATATGTTTCCAGTAATAGCAATATTGGAAAGTGGATTTGATTCCTTCATTTGTGGTAGTGTCTGAATTTACCGAATGAAGAAAGTTTTTCATCACCCAAGTTTCAATTGGACAGAAACTTGGAATCATACAAGTTGTATTGTATGATGAATGAGAATTTTCATCTTTGAAAATTAAGACTAATTCTTTGATCACATGTATATGTGAGTCAACTGAAGGACTAAGGAATTAGGTACACTGGGTGTGCGCTGGTCAAGGTCCACCACAAAGATTGATTTGTCATGATTTACTAAAGATTAGTAAATATGATTATACTTATGAGGTTAAGTATAATTCTGTAACATTGGAAAGGTTACAATGTATGACAAAACAAATGAGAAGAATCGAATTAGGCAGAAAGATAAAAGTTTCTCAAATCTGAAAGGATGGGAGAGTACTTTAGTATCGTATTTCATGATCATCTTAATGATTATGAAACCATATCACAAATTCATACTCTAAGGACGTCTTAGTGCATTGTTATGGCTAAGAAGAGAGGTCATGAATTGTTGGATTGGTTAAGATCGAGAAGATGAGTCATACTTCGTTCCAAAACAATTCTTAGAGTCATACTCCAAGATTGTAACCTTGAGTGACATAAAGTAAGGTTTAAAACACTTATCAAATGTAGTGTAAAATGTTTCTACCTTTGTACATTTGAGATTGGTAAGTTGTGATGTCTTTGGGTGAGACAAAGACCAACTAAGACCAATTGTGTAAAGCGTTAGTCTTGATAAGAATCCATACTATCCCTTGAATATTTGTTTTGTCAAGGAATGGTTCTTGATTGGGGAAACTTATATGTCAAGGGGACAGTGGGAGCCTTAAAGATCCTGAAAGAGTTTCAAGATTTAATCAAGAGTAAAAACCTGTAATTTATCACTAGCACACGACTTAAGGTTTGCAACCTATCGTGTTGACATAATTCTTATTTCTGTACCTACTTCAAATAAGTTGAATTTGCATGTGAGTTATCAGAGTTCAACTTGGAAGCATTGGTGGGCCTTGTGCTACCAAGGTGACAAGAAACTAAGACTGAACAAGTTTAATCCATGTAAGGCTGAATTTGTCACTAACCTTATCTTGTGATTATGGTTTGACAAATTCACATGGATAGGAACTCATACACTATAAAATCTAAGTGTCATAAGGTTTCTCTCCGATTCATGAAAATGATGGTGAGGAAACGCTTTCACTAAGTAGATTTTACGTAGATCTCAATTGTGTTATTTGGATTTTCAAAAGTTGTTAGTGGAGCGCGTGTGGTTCACCGGCACACTAACATGGACTTGTGAGAAATGGCAACGGTCTAAACAATTAAGACTATGATTACGGTATCCCTTTTCATAGTTCTGAAAATTGTTTAGACACACATGTGAGCTATCTAAGAAAGGGTGTATGAATCTAAATTTCAGAAGTCCAGCAGATTTCTGGAAAAATGTCAGAGCTAGTGGGAGCATAAGTGTTATGCTAATAATCATCATGTTAGTGGGAGCATGATAATTGTGATTACTATTATTGCAAGCTAGCAATGTTAATTATAGAAAAACAAAAGTTACAATTCGTGAAGTTGCAGGGGTTGAAAGGTTGTTTTGCTATAATTAAGGGAGAGGAAATTATACTTCATTTCAATTCTAAAGCTTAGATTGAGATTTTAATCATCTTTAGTCAAGAATATATATATGAATTTTATGTTGGAATGGTTCAACTTGAAGAAATTGTATATATATATTGCGTTTTCAAAATTCGATTATGATTACGGCATCCCTCTTCATAGTTAAATTTTGAAAACATGGCAAATAAAAAAAATTGTAGCAAAAGACTGGTCTAGTATCATGTCTTTATGTCAAACATCGTGAATCGTGTCCCATATGTTTCGGGTATAGGATCGATTGCATGTGCTATAATATTCATCTTTTCTAAATTTTCCAAATGCTTAAGGCATTGAGAAGGGAAAAGTCTAGAACTGGATATGACTAAAGTGATTAAGCAATTGTCGAGGACAATCTGAGGTTCGCCAAAGATTGGTTGCTCATGGGAAGTTGGAAGTATGATGTAAGTGTTGGGTTTTGAGCATTCTAACACTCCTAAGTGTACATGCAACCCTAAATACCTTGGATCTATGTTTTCTCTATTATACATGCAAATAAGAATATCCAAGGTATCATCCTAATCTATCATACAAAACATGAATATAACAAGATAGAATACATACCTCTTTGATGTAGAAAGTCTTCATGAAGCTTGAGTGCCTAGCCCCAATAGTGTGGAAGCCTCAAATGGAATCACAGTTATCAAAACACTTAGAATAACTTGAGAGAGTTCTACACTTCATGAAATCGGCTAACCCTCTCTAGAATAATCCTAGTGGCCGATTTTTGTCAAGAATAAGATCATTATATAGTGTTACAATTAGGGTAAATCCTTAATTGTCATGACTTTCCATTTCCTTGGATCCATGGGTTCAAATACACCATGGAGCACCCATGGACCATCCTATGGGTTTTAGCCCAACTTGATTATCCATGGAGCATTAGCCCACTATATAAGTATGGATGATTTACACAATCAACCCATATATTTAATTAGTCCTCTTTTGATCACTTAATTAATCCTAGATTAATTCTTGATCAATACTAATTAAACAATCTTATTATTCTTATTATTAATATACTAGAACTTATAATATATTAATAACCATAAGTGTCTTATTTCTCTCATTATAGTCTATCTAAGTGCATGAAGGTTTGCAACCCAAATGGACCATGCCGGGTCGGGTCAAGTCTTACCAATTATAGTTATGGACTTAGACATTAATCCAACAGTCTCCCACTTGGATAAGTCTAAAACTATTATTGCGTATGACTTCAGGAACCAACCGACAATCGTAGCTCTCAAAAGCTTCTGTCGAACTCTGACCTTGTAGATTAACTCTGATCTTGTCAATGACTTGTCCATTTTAGATAAGGGATCATATAATCCTCTGTTCTCATGATATCAGCCGGACAAATACATGGAACAACGTCGTACTTATTGTCCAGCAGTTTGTTTCCCGATTTTCGATTTGTTTGACAAAGAACTTAATCGAACACATCAATTCAGTTCTGACCGGCCGGTACATAGGTCACAACAAAATCATCGAGGGGCCCAGATATCGCTTCTATTTCTAGAAGGAACAGATAAACTTCGACTCATATGCTTGTTCTACTACTTGTTGAATTGTACACAAAGGCACGTTTTATAACATCAAGTTACTGATGCGTTTACGTGCAATCAATGCACAACCAACTCATAGGTAACAACTCATATCTCTAGGTTTGAAGATTTATATGATATTATCGTCTCACGATCACTCGAGATAAATTCCATGAAGTGATACAAGTGAGCGTGGGTTTATTCCAATACTCATAACTTATGAGTACTCATGAATGTTGTAGCAACCATTGCCATGACTAAACTCATTTAGCCATCTACAAACCCGATTCATGACAGTCTTGATTCATACCTACTTCCAACATATGAACGACTGTGGAGTGTTTAAATAACTTAGTCATCCGGAAAGAATAACCTAGCTATTTTGGAAGTCAAAACATGCAAAGTGAAATACAATAATAATCGAATCTAATATGGTCTCAGAACCCTTTTGAATATAAATAAAACCACTTTTTATTTATCACCATATCGATTACACATTATTCAATGTTTCAAATAATCAACTTAAGACTTGAATAAAAACAACAGTCGTCCCATGCTCCTAGCATGTACACTTTGTTTTTCTAAACAATAGTTATGCCATACCCCAAGTATGCACACTATGTTTGTCTATGATCCTTACATTGTGATGTAGATCAATTGAACATGATTCCAATGATACTCATTTCACAATCCCAAATCCTTATTGTAAATGCAAGAATTCCAAATTTATGTCATTTACTGAAATCTGTTAGATTCTAAACTTATATGCATTGATCCTCTTGTAATGATTATGCACAAAGTCAGAAAGACTTGACAACAACCATTACAGAGCATTCCAAAGGAGATCAGCTCCTTGGGAACATCCTTTTTGCATTAAGTTTCCTAATCTTACATAGATTGAATCACTTCCACCTATGGAGACATTTCCATAGTCCTATTTGACTATCACTTCCGAACAAGAGTTACCTCTTTTCAGAAAATGTCGATATGGTCCTACCAAAATTAACACTAGACTTCCAAATGTCCCTGAGCAACCAATCTTTGGCGAACCTCAGATTGTCCTCGACAATTGCTTAATCACTTTAGTCATATCCAGTTCTAGACTTTTCCCTTCTAAATGCCTTAAGCATTTGGAAAATTTAGAAAGGATGAATATTATAGCACATGAAATCGATCCTATATCCGAAGCATATGGGATACTATTCATGATGTTTGACATAAAGACATGACACTAGACCAGTCTTTTGCTACAATATTTTTTATTTGCCATGTTTTCAAAATTTAACTATGAAGAGGGATGCCGTAGTCATAATCGAATTTTGAAAATGCAATATATATATAGAATTTCTTCAAGTTGAACCATTCCAACACAAAATTCACATATATTCTTGACTAAAGATGATTAAAATCTCAATCTAAGCTTTAGAATTGACATGAAGTATAATTTCCTCTCCCTTAATTATAGCAAAACAACTTTTCAACCCCTGCAACTTCACGGATTGAAACTTTGTTTTCTATAATTAACATTGCTAGCTTGCAATACTAATCATAATAGTCATGCTCCCACTAACATGATGATTATCAGCATAACACTTATGCTCCCACTAGCTCTGACACATTTCCAGAAATCTGTTGGACTTCTGAAATTTAGATTCATACACCCTTTCTTAGATAGCTCACATGTGTGTCTAAACAATTTTCAGAACTATGAAAAGGGATGCCGTAATCATAGTCTCAATTGCTTAGGCATTTGCCATTTCTCACAAGTCCATGTTAGTGTGCCGGTTAACCACACGCGCTCCACTAATGACTTTTGAAAATGCAAATGACACAATTGATATCTACTTAAAATCTATTTAGTGAAAGCGTTTCCTCACCATCATTTTCATGAATCGGAGAGAAACCTTATGACACTTAGATTTAATAGTGTATGAGTTCCTATCCATGCGAATTTGTCAAAACCATAATCACAAGATAAGGTTAGTGACAAATTCAGCCCTACATGGATTAAACTTATTCAATCTTAGTTTCTTGTCACCTTGGTAACACAAGGCCCACCAATGCTTCCAAGTTGAACTCTGATAACTCACATGTAAATTCAACTTATTTGAAGTAGGTACAGAAATAAGAATTATGTCAACACGATAGGTTGAAAACCTTAAGTCGTGTGCTAGTGATAAATTACAGGTTTTACTCTTGATTAAATCTTGAAACTCTTTCAGGATCTTTAAGGCTCCCACTGTCCCCTTGACATATAAGTTTTCCTAGTCAAGAACCATTCCTTGATAAAACAAATATTCAAGGGATAGTGCGGATTCTTATCAAGACTAACACTTCACACAATTGGTCTTAGTTGGTCTTTGTCTCATCCAAGACATCACAACTTACCAATCTCAAATGTACAAGAGTAGAAAACATTTTACTCTTACATTTGATAAGTGTTTTAAACCTTCTTTAAGACATGTCACTCAAATTACAATCTTGGAGTATGACTCCAAGACTTGTATTGGAACGAAGTATGATTCATCTTCTTGATTTAACCATTTCAACAATTTCAAGATCCCTTCTTCTTAGTCATAAGAATGCACTAAGACTTTCTTAGAGAACAAATTTTGACGTGGTTTCTTAATCATTAAGATGATCACAAAGCTGATACTAAAGTACTCTCCCGTCCTTTCAGATTTGAGAAACTTTTATCTTTCTGCCTAATTTGATTCTTCTTATTCGTTTTCCAATGTTACAAAATTATACTTAACCTTCTAAGTATAATCATATTTACTAATCTTTAGTAAATCATGACAAATCAATCTTTGTGGTGGACCTTGACCAGCGCACACCCAGTGTACCTAATTCCTTAGTCCTTCAATTGACTCACATATACATGTGATCAAAGAATTAGTCTTAATTTTTCAAAGATGAAAATTCTCATTCATCATACAATACAACTTGTATGATTCCAAGTTTCTGTCCAATTGAAACTTGGGTGATGAAAAACTTTCTTCATTTGGTAAATTCAGACACTACCACAAATGAAAGAATCAAATCCACTTTCCAATATTGCTATTACTGGAAACATATAAGCAACAATTTTCCACCGATGCCATTGTAAGGATTTTTTTAAAATAAATAAAATTAAAACCTTTTTTTTTCTTTTATTTTAAAACTTTGCGGAAAAACTTATCCTTACAATCCACATGAAAACCTTGTTGTTATCTATTCACAAGCAATATATTATAACTCTTAAGCAACAGCTCAAAATTCTGATTACCGAACCATGCGATCGAAACCCATCTTCGCAATCAGAATCAGCATATACTTACTTTAAGCTTCCTATCTTTTCTTTGATTCTTAAAAGACATCAGCATGTGACCCATTCACATTATGTAATAAGAATCTCCAAATAGGAACTTAACAGAGTTATACAGTGTATTTTACCCGAAGTAGAGTCAAACCTCTTGACTTGATCAACCTTATGACCTTTCAGGTAAATAGGGCGGCTTCGCAACCAATGCCCCTTTCTTTGGCAATATAAACATATGGAGACCCTTTGATAATGGCACATGAGACTATTTCAGACTTAGCCTTTCTCTTTACCATTTGGTCAACCGAGTTGACTATGGCCGATCCCTTTCCATTGGGAAGAGAAATGCTTTTCTAGATATCCAATGCTACCATTGCCAATCTCCATTTAAGGTTTGGGAAGTTGATCTTCTAACAAAATTTGCTTTACTAGTGTTCCAAATCATTGCTGATTCCACAGCACAAAACAAATAGATAAGATCATTAAGGCTCGTGTCATAGTCTGTCTCATAGTAGTCCCAAAGTGACCCGCTATGTTACTAAGAAAGTGATTGAACATCCAACTTTCACGAGACTTTGACACCCAACTCTCCCGTCTTGTCAATATGTGACTACATCTCCAAGATGTGACCACACCAAGACCTTAACTTGCCAATAGGGCTTGAGTGACTTTAAACTTTTCAAGAACTTGTGGGTGAGGGAGAATAATTGGAGGAGATAAAGGAAGTGAAGCATGATGTTGAGGAACATCATCTTCAAGAGATTTGGGAAGATCATAAATGTCTAAACCAGACATGTTTTGGGAGATATTCAAGATAGTTGATTTAAAGTCCTTAATATGACACCCAATATGAAATATTAAGGCTAGGACCCAACAAACTATTTTATAACTTAGAAGAGGGATGCCGTAATCCAAGCTATAAAATATTTGAAGGTAGGCGAATGACGATTCACCAATTTCCACCATGAAAAACGAAATAATTTATTAGGTTTTAATTGGATTTGAAATTCCTAGATCTTTTGAGATTCATTGAACTTTTCAATGGCATGTTTCAATCTCGAGTGTGCCCTCTCAAATTTTGTGACTGGGATGCCGAGGATCACAAAACAAGGTGTGAATAACCATACCAATTCACTTGGTATCCTTAATATTATCACCTAATCAATGTGCCGGTTAACCACACACGCTCCATTGATCTATGACAAACATTAAGTCACCCTTCGTGGTCCTTACTAGTCCAAGTTAGTGTGCCGGTTAACCACACACGCTCCACCAACGACTTGGTAAGGTACAAAGTGTGAATTCCATGGGTTAGCACCAAATTCACATTTTTCCTAAAGTAACTAAGATTGGGAATTATTAAGATTTTAGTTACTTTAGTATTTATCATTAATACTTTTAATGAAGGGAGAATTTAAAGTCATTGTCCTACCCGTTCGGCTAACGACCCTCCACCAGTCAAGCAAGCGGTGGGTGAGAGTAGACACCCATTAAGTCGCCATTTTATAGGCAACAACCTTATACCCACCTTATAGACCGGCTTCGTGAATGAGGCCTACTAACGGTAAAACGACTTGTTCTTATACATATATATAATAATTAACCATTAATGTTATAAATAGTATAAGTGTTGAATTTTAACTTTTTTTAAAATTCTAAGGGCTAACTTGGAATTAAAGTATTCATAAGTGAAAACTTTTCAAATTCCAAAACTTGAGGGCAAGTTTTGAAACTATTCAAAACTAATTAATTCCATAACTTATGTGTTTAAAGTAGTTTTAATCCAAAAAACTCTTCAAGTTCCATAACTTATGGAAGACTTTAAACTAATAAAAGAATTAATCTTTTCTTTATTTTTATAACTTATGGAATTAATTAAGGTTACACTTTATTTATTTATTTATTTATTAATGAAGTGACTCTTGAATTTCCATAACTTGAGGACAAGTTATGGAGTCATAAAAAAAAAAAAATGACACAAGACTCTTCATTTTGTAACCATTACCAACCTTTATGAGTTTTATGAGTCTTTAATGTGACTCTTCATGTAACTTGAGGACAAGTTACACAAACACATTTTGTACTCAACTCTTAGATTAAAATGGATTGAAAACAACTATTTCAATTAACTTTTCTATTAATCTAAGCAACTCATAAGAACAAGATAATTCATATCAAACTTCTTCATGTAATTAGTCTAAACCTTAAACTAATACAAAACATGAATCTATTGACAATTATCTTTGAAAATGGATTAGCATGAACATTACCACATTAAAAAACAAGTTTATAAGTTCAAAAACAACGTAGGGTAATGTTCCTAGTCCATTTCTAGCCAAAAACCTCGAAAATATGCTGTCTGGGGTCCAACTCGTCGAGTGCATGAACATAACTCGGCGAGTTGGATGAATTTTGCCTTGGACTCGTCGAGTCCCTTCATGGACTCGGCGAGTCTGCTGGGCTGACAGCATCACAACTCGATTTTTCAGCTCCATTTGCAAGTATAACAAGAAAACAAGCCTAGTCTCTGATACCACTGTTGGGTTTTGAGCATTCTAACACTCCTAAGTGTACATGCAACCCTAAATACCTTGGATCTATGTTTTCTCTATTATACATGCAAATAAGAATATCCAAGGTATCATCCTAATCTATCATACAAAACATGAATATAACAAGATAGAATACATACCTCTTTGATGTAGAAAGTCTTCATGAAGCTTGAGTGCCTAGCCCCAATAGTGTGGAAGCCTCAAATGGAATCACAGTTATCAAAACACTTAGAATAACTTGAGAGAGTTCTACACTTCATGAAATCGGCTAGCCCTCTCTAGAATAATCCTAGTGGCCGATTTTTGTCAAGAATAAGATCATTATATAGTGTTACAATTAGGGTAAATCCTTAATTGTCATGACTTTCCATTTCCTTGGATCCATGGGTTCAAATACACCATGGAGCACCCATGGACCATCCTATGGGTTTTAGCCCAACTTGATTATCCATGGAGCATTAGCCCACTATATAAGTATGGATGATTTACACAATCAACCCATATATTTAATTAGTCCTCTTTTGATCACTTAATTATTCCTAGATTAATTCTTGATCAATACTAATTAAACAATCTTATTATTCTTATTATTAATATACTAGAACTTATAATATATTAATAACCATAAGTGTCTTATTTCTCTCATTATAGTCTATCAAAGTGCATGAAGGTTTGCAACCCAAATGGACCATGCCGGGTCGGGTCAAGTCTTACCAATTATAGTTATGGACTTAGACATTAATCCAACAGTAAGTTGTCGGAAAGGACCATATTGACATATTCTGAAAAGAAGTAACTCTTGTTCGGAAATGATAGTCAAAATGGGACTATGGAAATGTCTCCATAGGTGGAAGTTATTCAATCTATGTAAGATTAGAAAACCTTAATGCAAGAAGGATGTTCAAAGCAATGTACTTTGAATATGAGACTTCCGTTCCATAGAAGTTGACCTTCTTTGGAATACTCTGTAATGACTGGTGACAAGGTTTTGGTGACTTTGTGCATAATCATTACAAGAGGAACATTGCATAAAAGTTTAGAATCTAACATATTTTTTGGTAAATGATAGGAATCGGGGATTCTCACATTTACAATAAGGATTTGGGATTGTGAAATGAGTATCACTGGAATCGTGTTCAATTGATCTACATCACAATGTAAGGATCATAGACAAACATAGTGTGCATACTTGGAGTATGGCATAATTATTGTTTAGAAAAACAAAGTGTACATGCTAGGAGCATGGGACGACTGTTGTTTTTATTCAAGTCTTAAGTTGATTGATTGAAACATTATACAATGAATAATGTGTAATCAATATGGTGATAAATAAAAGGTGGTTCTATTTATATTCAAAAGGGTTCTGAGACCATATTGGATTCGATTATTATTGTGTTTCACTTTGCATGTTTTGACTTCCAGAGTAGCTAGGTTATTCTTTCCGAATGACTAAGTTATTTAAACACTCCACAGTCGTTCATATGTTGGAAGTAGGTATGAATCAAGACTGTCATGAATCGAGTTTGTAGATGGCTAAATGGGTTTAGTCATAGCAATGGTTGCTACAACATTCATGAGTGCTCATAAGTTATGAGTATTGGAATAAACCCACCCTCACTTGTATCACTTCATGGAATTTATCTCGAGTGATCGTGAGACGGTAATATCATATAAATCTTCAAACCTAGAGATATGAGTTGTTACCTATGACTTGGTTGTGCATTGATTGCACGTAAACGCATCAGTAACTTGATGTTATAAAACGTGCCTTTGTGTACAATTCAACAAGTAGTAGAACACGCATATGAGTCGAAGTTTATCTGTTCCTTCTAGAAATAGAAGCGATATTTGGGCCCCTCGATGATTTTGTTGTGACCTATGTACCGGCCGGTTAGAACTAAATTGATGTGTTCGATTAAGTTCTTTGTCAAACAAATCGAAAATCAGGAAACAAACTGCTGGACAATAAGTACGACGTTGTTCCATGTATTTGTCCAGCTGATATCATGAGAACAGAGGATTATATGATCACTTATCTAAAATGGCGCTTCATAGTTCAACAGAGTTTTTGAGAGCTACGATTGATGGTTTGTTCCTGAAGTAACATACGCAAATATAGTTATTAGACTTATCCAAGTGGGAGTCTGTTGGATAAGGTGTCTAAGTCCATAACTTATTTGGTATATACTTAACCTGACCCGGCATGGTCCATTTGGGTTGCACTTCACCCGAACTATTTATGGATAATTTTATGAGAGTTATACACATATGTTTATTAATATATTGTAAGTTATAATATATTAATATGAAGTTATTTAATTAGTCTTAGTCTTAAATTAATTATGAATTAATTTAGAGATTAAAAGGAAGACTAATTAAATTGTGGGCTATTGTTTTATATGGTGTGGGCTAACACTCATTTGTTAATGGGCTAGGCTTATATGGAAGTCCATGAATGATCCATGGAGCTTTTAACCCATGGATCCTTGGAAAGGAAAAGACATGGGTTATTAGGGTTTCACCCTAATCATGTACACTATATAAGCATGCTTATGTTGCATGAAATAGCCACGAGTGTGACTAGTGTGGTTTTGTTGTGTGGCCGATTTTCTATGTGTGTATACACTCTCTCAAAGTTTTCCAAGGGTTTGTGGTGATTTGTGATTCCATTTGAGGCATTCACACTATTGGTGCTTGGCTCTCAAACTCCAAGCAATCAACCATCATCAAAAGGTATGTATTTCTACTAGTAGTTTTATGATTCATAATCCTTATGCTATGCTTGTTAGGAAGAAACCTTGGAAATTATTATTTGCATGTATTTTAGAAGAAAACATAGATCCAAGGTTTATTAGGGTTGCATGCACACTTAGGAAGTGTTAGATTGCTCAAAACCCAACAGAGTCATCTTCGATGGAACTAATTTCAATGATTGGATTAGGAACAGGATGGTCACACGCTATGAGTGTTGGGTTTTGAGCATTCTAACACTCCTAAGTGTACATGCAACCCTAAATACCTTGGATCTATGTTTTCTCTATTATACATGCAAATAAGGATATCCAAGGTATCATCCTAATCTATCATACAAAACATGAATATAACAAGATAGAATACATACCTCTTTGATGTAGAAAGTCTTCATGAAGCTTGAGTGCCTAGCCCCAATAGTGTGGAAGCCTCAAATGGAATCACAATCATCAAAACTCTTAGAATAACTTGAGAGAGTCCTACACTTCATGAAATCGGCTAGCCCTTTGTTACACTCTCTAGTGGCCGATTTTTGTCAAGAATAATATCATTATATAGTGTTACAATTAGGGTAAATCCTTAATTGTCATGGCTTTCCATTTCTTTGGATCCATGGGTTCAAATACACCATGGAGCACCCATGGACCATCCTATGGGTTTCAGCCCAACTTGATTATCCATGGAGCATTAGCCCACTATATAAGTATGGATGATTTACACAATCAACCCATATATTTAATTAGTCTTCTTTTGATCACTTAATTAATCCTAGATTAATTCTTGATCAATACTAATTAAATAATCTTATTATTCTTATTATTAATATACTAGAACTTATAATATATTAATAACCATAAGTGTCTTATTTCTCTCATTATAGTCTATCCAAGTGCATGATGGTATGCAACCCAAATGGACCATGCCGGGTCGGGTCAAGTCTTACCAATTATAGTTATGGACTTAGACATTAATCCAACAGTCTCCCACTTGGATAAGTCTAAAACTATTATTGCGTATGACTTCAGGAACCAACCGACAATCGTAGCTCTCAAAAGCTTCTGTCGAACTCTGACCTTGTAGATGAACTCTGATCTTGTCAATGACTTGTCCATTTTAGATAAGGGATCATATAATCCTCTGTTCTCATGATATCAGCCGGACAAATACATGGAACAACGTCGTACTTATTGTCCAGCAGTTTGTTTCCCGATTTTCGATTTGTTTGACAAAGAACTTAATCGAACACATCAATTCAGTTCTGACCGGCCGGTACATAGGTCACAACAAAATCATCGAGGGGCCCAGATATCGCTTCTATTTCTAGAAGGAACAGATAAACTTCGACTCATATGCTTGTTCTACTACTTGTTGAATTGTACACAAAGGCACGTTTTATAACATCAAGTTACTGATGCGTTTACGTGCAATCAATGCACAACCAACTCATAGGTAACAACTCATATCTCTAGGTTTGAAGATTTATATGATATTATCGTCTCACGATCACTCGAGATAAATTCCATGAAGTGATACAAGTGAGCGTGGGTTTATTCCAATACTCATAACTTATGAGTACTCATGAATGTTGTAGCAACCATTGCCATGACTAAACTCATTTAGCCATCTACAAACCCGATTCATGACAGTCTTGATTCATACCTACTTCCAACATATGAACGACTGTGGAGTGTTTAAATAACTTAGTCATCCGGAAAGAATAACCTAGCTATTTTGGAAGTCAAAACATGCAAAGTGAAATACAATAATAATCGAATCTAATATGGTCTCAGAACCCTTTTGAATATAAATAAAACCACTTTTTATTTATCACCATATCGATTACACATTATTCAATGTTTCAAATAATCAACTTAAGACTTGAATAAAAACAACAGTCGTCCCATGCTCCTAGCATGTACACTTTGTTTTTCTAAACAATAGTTATGCCATACCCCAAGTATGCACACTATGTTTGTCTATGATCCTTACATTGTGATGTAGATCAATTGAACATGATTCCAATGATACTCATTTCACAATCCCAAATCCTTATTGTAAATGCAAGAATTCCAAATTTATGTCATTTACTGAAATCTGTTAGATTCTAAACTTATATGCATTGATCCTCTTGTAATGATTATGCACAAAGTCAGAAAGACTTGACAACAACCATTACAGAGCATTCCAAAGGAGATCAGCTCCTTGGGAACATCCTTTTTGCATTAAGTTTCCTAATCTTACATAGATTGAATCACTTCCACCTATGGAGACATTTCCATAGTCCTATTTGACTATCACTTCCGAACAAGAGTTACCTCTTTTCAGAAAATGTCGATATGGTCCTACCAAAATTAACACTAGACTTCCAAATGTCCCTGAGCAACCAATCTTTGGCGAACCTCAGATTGTCCTCGACAATTGCTTAATCACTTTAGTCATATCCAGTTCTAGACTTTTCCCTTCTAAATGCCTTAAGCATTTGGAAAATTTAGAAAGGATGAATATTATAGCACATGAAATCGATCCTATATCCGAAGCATATGGGATACTATTCATGATGTTTGACATAAAGACATGACACTAGACCAGTCTTTTGCTACAATATTTTTTATTTGCCATGTTTTCAAAATTTAACTATGAAGAGGGATGCCGTAGTCATAATCGAATTTTGAAAATGCAATATATATATAGAATTTCTTCAAGTTGAACCATTCCAACACAAAATTCACATATATTCTTGACTAAAGATGATTAAAATCTCAATCTAAGCTTTAGAATTGACATGAAGTATAATTTCCTCTCCCTTAATTATAGCAAAACAACTTTTCAACCCCTGCAACTTCACGGATTGAAACTTTGTTTTCTATAATTAACATTGCTAGCTTGCAATACTAATCATAATAGTCATGCTCCCACTAACATGATGATTATCAGCATAACACTTATGCTCCCACTAGCTCTGACACATTTCCAGAAATCTGTTGGACTTCTGAAATTTAGATTCATACACCCTTTCTTAGATAGCTCACATGTGTGTCTAAACAATTTTCAGAACTATGAAAAGGGATGCCGTAATCATAGTCTCAATTGCTTAGGCATTTGCCATTTCTCACAAGTCCATGTTAGTGTGCCGGTTAACCACACGCGCTCCACTAATGACTTTTGAAAATGCAAATGACACAATTGATATCTACTTAAAATCTATTTAGTGAAAGCGTTTCCTCACCATCATTTTCATGAATTGGAGAGAAACCTTATGACACTTAGATTTTATAGTGTATGAGTTCCTATCCATGCGAATTTGTCAAAACCATAATCACAAGATAAGGTTAGTGACAAATTCAGCCCTACATGGATTAAACTTATTCAATCTTAGTTTCTTGTCACCTTGGTAACACAAGGCCCACCAATGCTTCCAAGTTGAACTCTGATAAATCACATGCAAATTCAACTTATTTGAAGTAGGTACAGAAATAAGAATTATGTCAACACGATAGGTTGAAAACCTTAAGTCGTGTGCTAGTGATAAATTACAGGTTTTACTCTTGATTAAATCTTGAAACTCTTTCAGGATCTTTAAGGCTCCCACTGTCCCCTTGACATATAAGTTTTCCTAGTCAAGAACCATTCCTTGATGAAACAAATATTCAAGGGATAGTGCGGATTCTTATCAAGACTAACACTTCACACAATTGGTCTTAGTTGGTCTTTGTCTCATCCAAGACATCACAACTTACCAATCTCAAATGTACAAGAGTAGAAAACATTTCACTCTTACATTTGATAAGTGTTTTAAACCTTCTTTAAGACATGTCACTCAAATTACAATCTTGGAGTATGACTCCAAGACTTGTATTGGAACGAAGTATGATTCATCTTCTTGATTTAACCATTTCAACAATTTCAAGATCCCTTCTTCTTAGTCATAAGAATGCACTAAGACTTTCTTAGAGAACAAATTTTGATATGGTTTCTTAATCATTAAGATGATCACAAAGCTGATACTAAAGTACTCTCCCGTCCTTTCAGATTTGAGAAACTTTTATCTTTCTGCCTAATTTGATTCTTCTTATTCGTTTTCCAATGTTACAAAATTATACTTAACCTTCTAAGTATAATCATATTTACTAATCTTTAGTAAATCATGACAAATCAATCTTTGTGGTGGACCTTGACCAGCGCACACCCAGTGTACCTAATTCTTTAGTCCTTCAATTGACTCACATATACATGTGATCAAAGAATTAGTCTTAATTTTTCAAAGATGAAAATTCTCATTCATCATACAATACAACTTGTATGATTCCAAGTTTCTGTCCAATTGAAACTTGGGTGATGAAAAACTTTCTTCATTTGGTAAATTCAGACACTACCACAAATGAAAGAATCAAATCCACTTTCCAATATTGCTATTACTGGAAACATATAAGCAACAATTTTCCACCGATACCATTGTAAGGATAAATAAAATTAAAACCTTTTTTTCTTTTATTTTAAAACTTTGCGGAAAAACTTATCCTTACAATCCACATGAAAACCTTGTTGTTATCTATTCACAAGCAATATATTATAACTCTTAAGCAACAGCTCAAAATTCTGATTACCGAACCATGCGATCGAAACCCATCTTCGCAATCAGAATCAGCATATACTTACTTTAAGCTTCCTATCTTTTCTTTTATTCTTAAAAGACATCAGCATGTGACCCATTCACATTATGTAATAAGAATCTCCAAATAGGAACTTAACAGAGTTATACAGTGTATTTTACCCGAAGTAGAGTCAAACCTCTTGACTTGATCAACCTTATGACCTTTCAGGTAAATAGGGCAGCTTCGCAACCAATGCCCCTTTCTTTGGCAATATAAACATATGGAGACCCTTTGATAATGGCACATGAGACTATTTCAGACTTAGCCTTTCTCTTTACAATTTGGTCAACCGAGTTGACTATGGCCGATCCCTTTCCATTGGGAAGGGAAATGCTTTTCTAGATATCCAATGCTACCATTGCCAATGTCCATTTAAGGTTTGGGAAGTTGATCTTCTAACAAAATTTGCTTTACTAGTGTTCCAAATCATTGCTGATTCCACAGCACAAAACAAATAGATAAGATCATTAAGGCTCGTGTCATAGTCTGTCTCATAGTAGTCCCAAAGTGACCCGCTATGTTACTAAGAAAGTGATTGAACATCCAACTTTCACGAGACTTTGACACCCAACTCTCCCGTCTTGTCAATATGTGACTACATCTCCAAGATGTGACCACACCAAGACCTTAACTTGCCAATAGGGCTTGAGTGACTTTAAACTTTTCAAGAACTTGTGGGTGAGGGAGAATAATTGGAGGAGATAAAGGAAGTGAAGCATGATGTTGAGGAACATCATCTTCAAGAGATTTGGGAAGATCATAAATGTCTAAACCAGACATGTTTTGGGAGATATTCAAGATAGTTGATTTAAAGTCCTTAATATGACACCCAATATGAAATATTAAGGCTAGGACCCAACAAACTATTTTATAACTTAGAAGAGGGATGCCGTAATCCAAGCTATAAAATATTTGAAGGTAGGCGAATGACGATTCACCAATTTCCACCATGAAAAACGAAATAATTTATTAGGTTTTAATTGGATTTGAAATTCCTAGATCTTTTGAGATTCATTGAACTTTTCAATGGCATGTTTCAATATCGAGTGTGCCCTCTCAAATTTTGTGACTGGGATGCCGAGGATCACAAAACAAGGTGTGAATAACCATACCAATTCACTTGGTATCCTTAATATTATCACCTAATCAATGTGCCGGTTAACCACACACGCTCCATTGATCTATGACAAACATTAAGTCACCCTTCGTGGTCCTTACTAGTCCAAGTTAGTGTGCCGGTTAACCACACACGCTCCACCAACGACTTGGTAAGGTACAAAGTGTGAATTCCATGGGTTAGCACCAAATTCACATTTTTCCTAAAGTAACTAAGATTGGGAATTATTAAGATTTTAGTTACTTTAGTATTTATCATTAATACTTTTAATGAAGGGAGAATTTAAAGTCATTGTCCTACCCGTTCGGCTAACGACCCTCCACCAGTCAAGCAAGCGGTGGGTGAGAGTAGACACCCATTAAGTCGCCATTTTATAGGCAACAACCTTATACCCACCTTATAGACCGGCTTCGTGAATGAGGCCTACTAACGGTAAAACGACTTGTTCTTATACATATATATAATAATTAACCATTAATGTTATAAATAGTATAAGTGTTGAATTTTAACTTTTTTTTAAAATTCTAAGGGCTAACTTGGAATTAAAGTATTCATAAGTGAAAACTTTTCAAATTCCAAAACTTGAGGGCAAGTTTTGAAACTATTCAAAACTAATTAATTCCATAACTTATGTGTTTAAAGTAGTTTTAATCCAAAAAACTCTTCAAGTTCCATAACTTATGGAAGACTTCAAACTAATAAAAGAATTAAGCTTTTCTTTATTTTTATAACTTATGGAATTAATTAAGGTTACACTTTATTTATTTATTTATTTATTAATGAAGTGACTCTTGAATTTCCATAACTTGAGGACAAGTTATGGAGTCATAAAAATTATTCAATGACACAAGACTCTTCATTTTGTAACCATTGCCAACTCTTATGAATTTTATGAGTCTTTAATGTGACTCTTCATGTAACTTGAGGACAAGTTACACAAACACATTTTATACTCAACTCTTAGATTAAAATGGATTGAAAACAACTATTTCACTCAACATTTCTATTAATCTAAGCAACTCATAAGAACAAGATAATTCAAATCAATCTTTTTCATGTAATTAGTCTAAACCTTAAACTAATACAAAACATGAATCTATTGACAATTATCTTTGAAAATGGATTAGCATGAACATTACCACATCAAAAACAAGTTTATAAGATCAAAAACAACTTAGGGTAATGTTCCTAGTCCATTTCTAGCCAAAAAACTCGAAAATATGCTGTCTGGGGGTCCAACTCGTCGAGTGCATGAACAAACTCGGCGAGTTGGATCGAATTCATCATTTTTAAGGCATGGACTCGTCGAGTCTCCTGATGGACTCGCCGAGTCTGATGGCCAGACAGCACCAGATTCGTTTTTTCAGCTTCTATTGCAGGTATAACAAGAAAACAAGCCTAGGCTCTGATACCACTGTTGGGTTTTGAGCATTCTAACACTCCTAAGTGTACATGCAACCCTAAATACCTTGGATCTATGTTTTCTCTATTATACATGCAAATAAGGATATCCAAGGTATCATCCTAATCTATCATACAAAACATGAATATAACAAGATAGAATACATACCTCTTTGATGTAGAAAGTCTTCATGAAGCTTGAGTGCCTAGCCCCAATAGTGTGGAAGCCTCAAATGGAATCACAATCATCAAAACTCTTAGAATAACTTGAGAGAGTCCTACACTTCATGAAATCGGCTAGCCCTTTGTTACACTCTCTAGTGGCCGATTTTTGTGAAGAATAATATCATTATATAGTGTTACAATTAGGGTAAATCCTTAATTGTCATGGCTTTCCATTTCTTTGGATCCATGGGTTCAAATACACCATGGAGCACCCATGGACCATCCTATGGGTTTCAGCCCAACTTGATTATCCATGGAGCATTAGCCCACTATATAAGTATGGATGATTTACACAATCAACCCATATATTTAATTAGTCTTCTTTTGATCACTTAATTAATCCTAGATTAATTCTTGATCAATACTAATTAAATAATCTTATTATTCTTATTATTAATATACTAGAACTTATAATATATTAATAACCATAAGTGTCTTATTTCTCTCATTATAGTCTATCCAAGTGCATGATGGTATGCAACCCAAATGGACCATGCCGGGTCGGGTCAAGTCTTACCAATTATAGTTATGGACTTAGACATTAATCCAACAATGAGGACAAGGAGTATGTCTTTGACAAGAAGCTGAAGGAACTTGATGAGTCGTCAGATACTCCAGAGGAGATTGCTGAGTGCACTACCCATGAAAAGGATGCCACTAAAGTATCTTGCATCATGTTGGCCACCATGATAGCAGAACTCCAAAAATCCTATGAGGATTTCTACCCTTATGAGATGCACCAGGATCTGATGGAAAGGTACCATCAGAGTGCTCGTCAAGAGAGGTATGAAATCATCTCCTCCATTATAACAACCAAAATGAAGGATGGAGAGTCCATCACAGGCCACCTGCAGAAAATGCAAAGATCTGTGAACCATTTGCTCAAACTGAATGTGAACTTTGATGAGGAGTTAGCAATAGATATTATTCTACACTCCCTTCCTCCATGTTATGACCAGTTCAGAATGAATTATCATATGAGCAAAGAGGAGGTCACCTTGAGCAAGCTTCAGGGACTTTTGAGGACTGCTGAAAGCAACCTCAAAGGTAAAGGTGTTACTACCACTCCTATTACTTCCCCGGTTCTGGCAACTGGGCAAGGTAAGGGGAGGAAGAGGAAGACCCTTTCGAATGGTACCAAAGGAAAGTCTCTTTATGGTTCCTCTTCAAGTGGAACAAAATTTGGTTCTGCTACTCCCTCTTTCAACCCTAAAGAAGTTGAATGCTTCTATTGTCATAAAAAAGGGCACTGGAAGAGAAGCTGCCCAAAGTACTTGCAGGATGTTAGCGATGGGAAAGTAAAACCCACCCATGAAGGTATTTATACTATATTGTCTAATAAATCACCACATACTAATTCGTGGGTCCTTGCTACAGGTTGTGGAATTCATATTTGTTCTGATATGCATGGACTAGAAGAAAGTGAGGATGTGGGACACGGGAAGATAAACATAATCATGAGGAATAGGAAAGCATCACTTGTCACCAAGATTGGACTTTATTCTTTATTGTTGATTAGTGGGTTTACATTAGATTTGAATAAATGTGTTTACTCGTCTGAAATGGCAAGAATTATTATTTCTTTCCATGGCTTGTACAAACAAGGATATCGTTTTTCATTTGATAATGATAATGGCGCTATTAATGTTTTTTGCAATGGTGTTTTTTACTTTAAATCATTTCCTTGTAATAGTGTGTATGAAGTTTTGAATGTTGTATACAACTTAGGAAATAATATTTTACATATTGATTCTTCCACTAGCTTGGACAAAGCATCCTTGTGGCATTATCGTCCTGGACATGTTAACAAGAAGCGTATAGGCCAACTCCAAAAGGTTGGAGTTTTGGAATCATTTAAATTAAAGTCAGTTGATAGTTGCGAGTCTTGTTTGTTTGAAAAAATAACAAAGTCACCCTTCGCTGGCACTTGTGAAAGGGGTGAGGGTTTGTTGGATCTCATACACACATATGTGTGTGGACCCTTCAGAACCGTCACAAGGGATGCTAACTGCTTCTATGTGACTTTTATTGATGATTATAGTAGATATGACTATGTATACTTAATCAAGCATAAGTCAGAAACCTTTGAAAAATTCGAAGAGTTTAAGAAAGAAGTGGAGAATCAGTTGGTCATGAAGATAAAGATGCTCTGATCCGATCGGGGAGGAGAGTATCTTAGTATCGAGTTCCTTAACTATCTTAAGGAATGTGGAATTGTTTCACAACTGACACCTCCTAGGACACCACAGCTGAATGGTGTGGCTGAGAGGCACAATCGAACCTTGTTGGACATGGTTTGTTCCATGATGAGTTAAGATTCTTTACGAATCTCATTTTGCGGGTATGCCTTAGAGACTGCCACCCGTATCCTTAATCTGGTCCCAACTAAAAATGTTGTCAAAATACCTCATGAGATGTGGACTGGGAAAGTTCCCACTTTAGACCACATCAAGATTTGGGGTTGCGAGGATTTCGTGAGGCAAGAGACTCACGATAAGCCCGAACCTCGAAGTGAGCGATGTATTTTCATCGGCTACCCACATAAATCCTTTGGTTACCTCTTCTACAGACCCAGTGAAAATGTGGTCTTTGTGGCAAGGAGAGGAGTCTTTCGTGAGAGAGAATTTATAAGCCAAGGAAACAGTGGGAGGCAAATTGACCTTGAAGAGCTTCAAGAGTCAAGCGGTGAAGGAATCTCAAACCCTAGCAATCAACCTGAGGATGAAACTCTTGTTGAACCAACTGATGAGTTTGTACCTCCGAGGCGTTCCACAAGAGTTAGGAATACACCTAATTTTTATTATGGTTATCATATCACTGCTGAAGGTGATACATTCATCAGTGATAGTACACTGATAGATTTGGATGAACCTAATAACTACAGGGAAGCCATGGCAGGCCTTGAGTCTGCCAAATGGAAGGAGGCAATGGGCAGTGAGATTCAGTCCATGTATGACAATTAAGTTTGGAACTTGGTTGACAATGTACTGGGTCGTAAGACAGTCGGGTGCAAATGGATCTTCAAAAAGAAGACCAAAATGGATGGAAAGGTACACACTTATATGGCGCGTTGGTTATGAAGGGCTTTACTCAAACTCCATGAGTTAACTATGATGAGACCTTCTCACCAGTAGCGAATATTAAATCTATTAGGGTTATGCTAGCCATTGCTGCATTTCATGATTATGAAATATGGCAAATGGATGTCAAAACCGCTTTCCTTAATGGAAAGTTGGCTGAGGATGTTTACATAAATTTGCCAGAGGGTTTTTTCGATGCCAAGTACCCTAATAGAGTGTGTGAGCTTGAGAAATCCATTTATGGATTGAAACAAGCATCTCGCAAATGGAATCTTTGTTTTGATGAGAAAGTCAAAGAGTTTGGCTTTTCGAGGAGTGAGGATGAGTCATGTGTATATGTTAGGGCTAGTGGGAGTATAGTTAGCTTTTTGGTACCGTATGTGGATGACATACTACTCATAGGAAATGACGTCCCAACGTTGCAGGAGGTTAAGTCCTGGCTTGGGAAGTGTTTCTCTATGAAGGACCTTGGAGAAGCTGCCTATATCCTAGGGATAAGGATATTGAGAGACAGGAGTAAGAGACTAATTGGACTTAGTCAAAGTACCTACTTGGATAAGGTGTGGAAAAGGTTCAACATGTAGAATTCCATGAAAGGGGAATTACGAATCTAGCACAATCCCAAACTGTGTAAGACTCAGAGTCCGAGTACAGAGGGTGAGATAGCTGAGATGAGTCGATTACCATATGTTTCCGCTGTTGGCTCGATGATGTATGTTATGACTTGTAATCGCCCTGATGTGGCCTTTGCTTTGAGCATGGTCAGCATGATGGGTTTTGAGCACTACATCATTCCTACGGTACATGCAAACCCTAAAGCTTTGGATCTAGTTTGTCTAATGAACATGCAATAATCATCAAAGGCCATAAACCCTAGATCTAGCATACAATAAACTGAATTAAGGGTTTAGAAATCACCTTTGATTTTTAAGTAGTAATAACAATCTATTTCTCCTTGTAATTGGATTTAGAAAGCTTAGTGTCACAAATATCAGACCTCTAATGGCTCACAAACACCAAGAGCAAGAGGATGAAGAAGGAGAAGAGAAGAGGCGCCCAAAAATGTCTAGAAACCCTAAGGAATCAGTTAGCCACATTTTTGGTGCCTTAGGGGTCCTTAAATATGTGAGGCTATTAGGGTTATCTAACAAGGAAACCCTAATTTGACTGCTTAGGCCCTAAGCAGCCCATGGACTCCCTCCTTAGAGGCCTTAGACGATTTATAATGGGTTTCCCCATAGTATTCGTCCACTCCTCTAATATGGACTCCATTAGCCCAATATTCAACTATCACACAATTGATAGTTCTAGTCCCTTAAGTTTAATTAATCTCTTTTAGCCACAAAATTAATTCTTAATTAATTATTGACTAATATTAATTAAACAATATGATTTCTCTTATAATATATTATTCACATAATATATTAATAAATCATAATTATGTTGGATAAGGTGTCTAAGTCCATAACTTATTTGGTATATACTTGACCCGACCCGACATGGTCCATTTGGGTTGCACTTCACCCAAACGATTTATGGATAATTTTATGAGAATTGTATACTTACGATTTATTAATATATTATAAGTTATAATATATTAATATGAAGTCATGTTATTTAATTAGTTTTAGTCTTAAATTAATTATGAATTAATTTAGAGATTAAAAAGAAGACTCATTAAATTATGGGCTATTATATTTTATATAGTGTGGGCTAATACTCATTTGTTAATGGGCTAAGCTAATATGGAAGTCCATGGATGATCCATGGAGCTTTTAACCCATGGATCCTTGGCAAGGAAAAGACATGGGTTATTAGGGTTTCACCCTAACCATGCACATTATATAAAGAAGCATATGATGCAAGAAATGTGACACTAGTTGTGTGAGACTTAGTGGTGGCCGATTCCACAAGAAAGTATACTACTCTCTCAAAGTTTTCCAAGTATTTGTGGTGATTTGTGATTTCCATTTGAGGCATTCACATTATTGGTGCTTGGCTCTCAAACTCCAAACAATCAACCATCATCAAAAGGTATGTATTTCTACTAGTACTTTTATGATTCATAATCCTTATGCTATGCTAGTTAGGAAGAAACCTTGGAAGTTATTATTTGCATGTATTTTAGAAGAAAACATAGATCCAAGGTTTATTAGGGTTGCATGCACACTTAGAAAGTGTTAGATTGCTTAAAACCCAACAGTGGTATCAGAGCCTAGGCTTGTTTTCTTGAATACTTGATGCAAATTGCTGAAAAATGTCGAAAAACTGCATTCTGCACAGCAGACTTGCCGAGTCCATTCATGGTACTCGCCGAGTCCATGTGTAGATTCAACCAACTCGCTGAGTCAGTTCATGCACTCGACGAGTTGGCAGGCCTGAGTGCAGATTTTCGAGTTTTGGTGCTGGAATTGGTCTAGAATCATTACCTTAAACTGTTTTGATCTTACAAAACCTATTTTTGATGTGGAATGATGATGGTGGACTAATTTCAAAGTTATAATCAAAATTTCAAGTTTATATGTGTTCATATGATTCTTGAAATTGTTGATGTGGATGTTCATGTTCATATGAGTTTTGTTAAATCATAGGAATTATTTGCAAAGTGTTTGTTAGTTAATTCTTGATCTTAATGTGTTTTAATGGAATTCATAATTTTTCCTCAAGTTATGGAATTCCAAAAAGTTTTTTCTTTTAAATGTTTTTTTTAAGAAGTCATAAGTTACACTTTTGAAGAGTTTTCTAATAAATGCTTTTATGGACTTCATAACTTGTCCTCAAGTTATGGATTTCCAAGAGACTCTTCATTAAAAGTTTTAAACACTTAATTAAAACTCATAAGTTATGAATATCCAAAAGTTTATGAATTGTTCAAAACTTGCCCTCAAGTTTTGGAATTTGTAAAGTCTCACACAAACTTTAATTCCATACCCTAGAAGTTTTAAAAGCTAAAATTCTACCCTTATACTATTATAAGAATAATGGTTAATTATTATATATATATATGTATAAGAACAAGTCGTTTTAACGTTAGTAGGCCTCATTCACGAAGCCGGTCTATAAGGTGGGTATAAGGTTGTTGCCTATAAAATGGCAACTTAATGGGTGTCCACTCTCACCCACCGCTTGCTTGATCGGTGGAGGGTCGTTAGCCGAACGGGTAGGACAATGACTTTAAATTCTCATTAAAAGTATAATGATTATTATAAAGTAACTAAATATTTTTTATTTAATTCCCAATCTTAGTTACTTTAGGAAAAATGTGAATTTGGTGCTAGCCCATGGAATTCACACTTTGTACCTTACCAAGTCGTTGGTGGAGCGTGTGTGGTTAACCGACACACTAACTTGGACTAGTAAGGATCACGAAGGGTGACTTAATGTTTTTCATAGATCAATGGAGCGTGTGTGGTTAACCGGCACATTGATTAGGTGATAATATTAAGGGTACCAAGTGAATTGGTATGGTTATTCACACCTTGTTTTGTGATCCTCGACATCCCAGTCACAAAATTTGAGAGGGCACACTCGAGATTGAAACATGCCATTGAAAAGTTCAATGAATCTCAAAAGATTTAGGAATTTCAAATCCAATTAAAACCTAATAAATTATTTCATTTTTCATGGTGGAAATTGGTGAATCGTCATTCGCCTACCTTCAAATATTTTATAGCTTGGATTACGACATCCCTCTTCTAAATTATAAAATATTGTGTTGGGTCCTAGCCTTAATATTTCATATTGGGTGTTATATTAAGGATTTTGAATCAACTAACTTGATTTTTTCCCATTATAGATGCCTGGTTCAGACAACTATGATCTTCCCAAATCTCTTGAAGATGGTGTCCCTCAACATCATGCTTCACTTCCTCCACCTCCTCCAATTATTCTCCCTCACCCACAAGTTCTTGAAAAGTTTAAAGTCACTCAATCCCTATTGGCAAGCATAGTCTATGTGTGCTCACATCTTGGAGATAAAGTCACATATTGACAAGCCGGGAGAGTTGGGTGTCAAAGTCTCGTGAAAGTTGGATGTTCAATCACTTTCTTAGTAACATAGTGAGTCTCTTTGGGACTACTATGAGACAGACTATGACATGACGCTCCATGATGTTATCTATTTGCTTGGTGTTGTGGAATCAGCAATGATTTGGAACACCAGTAAAGCAAATTTGATTAAAAGAACAACTTCCCAAGTCTTAAATGGACATTGACAATGGTAGCATTGGATATCTAGAAAAGGTTTTCTCTTCCCAATGGAAAGGGATCGGCTATAGTCAACTCGGTTGACCAAATGGTAAAGAGAAAGGCTAAGTCTAAGATAGTCCCATGTGCCATTACCAAAGGGTCCATGTGTTTTGTTGCCAAAGGAAGGGGCATTGATTACGAAGTTGCCCTATTCACCTGAAAGGTCATAAGGTTGATCAAGTCAAGAGGTTTGACTCTACTTCAGGTAAAGTCCACTATCTAACTCTATTAAGTTCCTATTTGGAGATTCTTATTACATAATGTGAATGGGTCACATGCTGATGTTTTTAAGAATCAAAGAAAAGGTAGAAAGCTTAAAGTAAGTATATGTTGATTCTGATTGCGAAAGTGGGTTTCGATCGCATGGTTCGGTAATCAGAATTTTGAGCTGTTGCTTAAGAGTTATAATATATTGCTTATGAATAGATAACAACAAGGTTTTCATGTGGATTGTAAGGATAAGTTTTTCTGCAAAGTTTTAAAATAAAAGAAAAAAAGGGTTTTAATTTTATTTATTTTAAAAATATCCTTACAATGACATCTGTGGAAAATTGTTGCTTATATGTTTCCAGTAATAGCAATATTGGAAAGTGGATTTGATTCCTTCATTTGTGGTAGTGTCTGAATTTACCGAATGAAGAAAGTTTTTCATCACCCAAGTTTCAATTGGACAGAAACTTGGAATCATACAAGTTGTATTGTATGATGAATGAGAATTTTCATCTTTGAAAATTAAGACTAATTCATTGATCACATGTATATGTGAGTCAATTGAAGGACTAAGGAATTAGGTACACTGGGTGTGCGCTGGTCAAGGTCCACCACAAAGATTGATTTGTCATGATTTACTAAAGATTAGTAAATATGATTATACTTATGAGGTTAAGTATAATTCTGTAACATTGGAAAGGTTACAATGTATGACAAAACAAATGAGAAGAATCGAATTAGGCAGAAAGATAAAAGTTTCTCAAATCTGAAAGGATGGGAGAGTACTTTAGTATCGTATTTCATGATCATCTTAATGATTATGAAACCATATCACAAATTCATACTCTAAGGACGTCTTAGTGCATTGTTATGGCTAAGAAGAGAGGTCATGAATTGTTGGATTGGTTAAGATCGAGAAGATGAGTCATACTTCGTTCCAAAACAATTCTTAGAGTCATACTCCAAGATTGTAACCTTGAGTGACATAAAGTAAGGTTTAAAACACTTATCAAATGTAGTGTAAAATGTTTCTACCTTTGTACATTTGAGATTGGTAAGTTGTGATGTCTTTGGGTGAGACAAAGACCAACTAAGACCAATTGTGTAAAGCGTTAGTCTTGATAAGAATCCATACTATCCCTTGAATATTTGTTTTGTCAAGGAATGGTTCTTGATTGGGGAAACTTATATGTCAAGGGGACAGTGGGAGCCTTAAAGATCCTGAAAGAGTTTCAAGATTTAATCAAGAGTAAAAACCTGTAATTTATCACTAGCACACGACTTAAGGTTTGCAACCTATCGTGTTGACATAATTCTTATTTCTGTACCTACTTCAAATAAGTTGAATTTGCATGTGAGTTATCAGAGTTCAACTTGGAAGCATTGGTGGGCCTTGTGCTACCAAGGTGACAAGAAACTAAGACTGAACAAGTTTAATCCATGTAAGGCTGAATTTGTCACTAACCTTATCTTGTGATTATGGTTTTGACAAATTCACATGGATAGGAACTCATACACTATAAAATCTAAGTGTCATAAGGTTTCTCTCCGATTCATGAAAATGATGGTGAGGAAACGCTTTCACTAAGTAGATTTTACGTAGATGTCAATTGTGTTATTTGGATTTTCAAAAGTCGTTAGTGGAGCGCGTGTGGTTCACCGGCACACTAACATGGACTTGTGAGAAATGGCAACGGTCTAAACAATTAAGACTATGATTACGGTATCCCTTTTCATAGTTCTGAAAATTGTTTAGACACACATGTGAGCTATCTAAGAAAGGGTGTATGAATCTAAATTTCAGAAGTCCAGCCGATTTCTAGAAATATGTCAGAGCTAGTGGGAGCATAAGTGTTATGCTGATAATCATCATGTTAGTGGGAGCATGGTTATTACGTTTAGTGTTGCAAGTTAGCAATGTTATTTATAGAAAACAAAGTTTCAATTCGTGAAGTTGCAGGGGTTGAAAAGTTGTCTTGCTATAATTAAGGGAGAGGAAATTATACTTCGTTTCAATTCTAAAGCTTAGATTGAGATTTTAATCATCTTTAGTCAAGAATATATATATATATATATATATATATATATATATATATATATATATATGAATTTTATGTTGGAATGGTTCAACTTGAAGAAATTGTATATATATTGCGTTTTCAAAATTCGATTATGATTACGGCATCCCTCTTCATAGTTAAATTTTGAAAACATGGCAAATAAAAAATATTGTAGCAAAAGACTGGTCTAGTATCATGTCTTTATGTCAAACATCATGAATCGTGTCCCATATGCTTCAGATATAGGATCGATTGCATGTGCTATAATATTCATCTTTTCTAAATTTTTCAAATGCTTAAGGCATTGAGAAGGGAAAAGTCTAGAACTGGATATGACTAAAGTGATTAAGCAATTGTCGAGGACAAATCTGAGGTTCGCCAAAGATTGGTTGCTTAGGGAAAGTTGGAAGTATGATGTAAGTTGTCGGAAAGGACCGTATTGACATGTTCTGAAAAGAAGTAACTCTTGTTCAGAAGTGATAGTCAAAATGGGACTATGGAAATGTCTCCATAGGTGGAGGTTATTCAATCTATGTAAGATTAGAAAACCTTAATGCAAGAAGGATGTTCTGAAAAGAAGTAACTCTTGGCTCTAATATTCCTAGTTGGTAAGTTTCAGACCTGTTGCAACACCAATATCACTCCCAAGTACACGTTCATTGCATCTCAAATAAATATAGTTGATCAGGTTACATTTATTCCAGTTTACGATTACATAACTGCCCAGGTTTGACGGTAATGCTCAACATCCGAAGACTTTTATTCTTGTTCTTCTTGTGATACTTTTGTTCGAGTGTTTAGGTTTTGGATGTTATTATACTTTGGTAAAATATGGTTATATTTTAAAGTATAATTTGTTGGTCAGAGTGTTTTATCCCATTGTATTTATATGTTGTATATCTTTTATGAATTGATATACTTAGCTCACTATAAACAATGCTCTGATACCAATTTGTCACACCCCAAAACCAGAACGGCAGAAACGTTCTGGGGTGGATGACGTCATGTCAAATATCACAACACATGTATTATAGTAATCAAAGTACAACAAAACATCGCATTAATAGTAATAGTTTTACATGGTTACATTAATACATCAAAGTAATACAAGTAATAGAATAAATACAACGTGGTACTTAGCTATCTTCATCAACAGCTCCTGGGATGTACCTGTCTAATGCTAACCTGAGAATACAAGTTATTTGAAAAGCGAGTATCAACATTTTTACAAATGCTGGTGAGTTCATAAGCATTTAGTGACATTTCATTCAAATAACTTTATAAAGTAATAGTTTAAGTGTTTACTGTGTATTAGAGTTCTTTCCAGAAAATCCTATATTTTCTTTAAATAAAGCAGCCTTCTACCAAGACTGGTCGGTGTTAGGTGGTAAAAGGTAGTTTTCCCTAAATTGCTATCATTATCAAAATACTGAATTTGATTATTGAGGAAAGCGAACGACATCAGGGAATAACTTATGCCTCAGCAGTGAGGACTGCTGACTAAGGCAAGGATTCATAGACTCCAAGAAAGTATCGAACGAACGACACGCATGGTTCAGTCTAACAAATGGAAGCACAGACCCCAGAAGGTACCAAATGAAAGGTACAGCTGGTAAGGTCTCAAACAGTGAATACAAACCCCAAACAGTATCAAATGAATGATACGTCTCGTAAGGTCAAAACAGTGAATACAGTGAAAACAGTGGATACAGTGAATACAGTGGATACAGATCCCAGACAACATCAAATGAAAGATACGTCTTGTATGGTCAAAACAGTGTGACTCTGAAAATGAGTTACCAGCATACAGTGTAGATTGCCGGTGAAATACCGTTACCTTAAAGCCATGAATTATAAGGTAACCCGGGATACTCGTAACCATACTGACTAGAGTTCCAGAAACCCTACAAGCGTCTATATAATGTGACATTTGTCACCCGTTGGCTTGGTAGGCCGGGACTGTAGCTAGCAGTCTGGGTGTGGGGTTGTCAATCCCGTATAGATCTATACACACAATGTCCGCTCTCCCTACAGGAGACTCTGGTTACCAACTAGACGACGGAGAAGGTCGTGTCCTGAAGATGCATCCCAAATAGTGGGTAGAGACTTCCAAAAAGTGGGTAATGTGTTTCTAATGTAAGTGTAGACTAGAGGTAGAGACTCTTAACTGAATCGACTAGAGCATTCCTTTATGCCCATACTCATATACATAGTATATAACCAATGAACCAAACGACCTTCGGACGGACATCCGATCCCACCAGACCACATCTCAACGAAGAAAAGGAAATAAGGCGGACGAACCTTCCTAAGTCTTTCAATCATTACTTATATGTATCTATATAAGCAAAGACATACATCTAACTACGACTGAGTGTGTATCAAGTGAAAGTGATTCTTGTGAAGTAGGAGTGTCTAACAAGTGAAGTAGGAGCGGTTGCAAGTGAAGTAGGAGTGTCGAACAAGTATAAGCGCATCACGAAATAGAGACGACATAAGTGAAGTAAGAGCGTCTATCAGGGATAAGCGACTACAAGTATAAGTGGAGTAGGAGCGATATCAAGTATAAGTGAAGTAGAAACGTATCTCTAAGTAAGAGTGTGAACAAGTATAAGCGTCCATCAGGTATGATTGTATCGCGAAGTGAATACGTTATCAAGTATAAGTGTATCTCGAAGTGGAAACGTTAACGAGTAGAAGTATAAAAACATAGGCGTAAACTTTAGAAAACCTTTATATTTTAAGAAAATCACGACTTGGTATTCCTTTGTGAAATAAGTTTGATGTAAAGCTTTTAGAAATTCTTTGGAAATCATTCATAAATCAGTTTGAAATGAAACTTTGACAAAACAGTAAAAGTAAGAACTTTGAACAAGTGAAAACCTTTTAGAAAACCATTTATAGTGTCCTACTTGGTAAAACAGTATTCAATGTGGTAAAATCTTGTGCATGCGGGTTATCAATCACATGTGATTGATATGATAACTGGCATGTTTAACTTGTACCCCCCCTATAAAACATGTAAAAACATTTAAAAGGTTCATTCAGGGGTATGAACTCACCTGGTGTAAGTAGGTCCGATGAAGGTGCCGTTTGGGCGTTCGGTGTCACGCAAGGACTCGAACACACTCAATGACCTATTTAACATATGATAACATATGTTCACATACAATTAGTATATTTAATACTATTTAAACAAGTATACGCACTCAAAGGAGCGGAAAACACTTTAGATAAGTGTTTGGGTGTCCCGGGTAGCGTCTAAGGGTGTGTATGACTTAGGAGTGGAGCTTACTATCCGAGAGTAAACTCCCAAAGTTGTGTTTACGGCCCAGGTATATCTCACCATGAGTTTACGGCCATAAACTCATGGTGAGGGGTTCTAGTGTGTTTAAGGCTTCTAGCTTGCTCATGGAATTATCCTAAGTCCAAAACCATAAAGTGTGAATGAGTTTAAGGTCTTTAAGGGCTCTATTAGGGAGTTTATGGCCCAGGGACAACTCCTAAGGGAGTTTACGGCCATAAACTCTCATACCTTGAGTTTTGTGAAGTTTCAAGCCCTTATATCACTTCTAGTAATTATTCAAGGCTATAAGGGTGTTTGGGGTTCCAAGAGGGCACTCCTTTAGAGTTTATGGTCCAAATGACCAACCTTCGAGAGTTTATGGCCGTAAGCTCTATGGCTTGGCCGTGAACTCTCATACACCCTCCATTCTTTGAGTTTAATCCCTTGTTTCAATCCTAGTGTTTTATGGTAAATGTCTAAGGCCATTTGGGGGACAAAAACCAACATTTTGGCTTGGTTTGGGGAGTTTACGGCCTTGACACATGTCGGGGCCGTAAACTCCTTTTAATCCTCCAAATCTTAATGTTTAAGTGATCTAAACCCAAGAGGATAAGCCCCTAATTTATGTGTTAAGCCCTAGGGTGATTTAAGAGTGTTTTTGGGACATTTAGACAAGGTTTAGAGGTGTTTACGGCCTAATCAAGTGCTTGGGCCGTAAACTCTCTTTTATGCCCTAAAATCATGTGATTTAATGTTTAAACACTCCTAGGAATCCCTTGATTTATTTCCAAGCCATTAGGGACAAGTTTGGGTCATTTTGGCCTTGTTTAAGGGGTTTACGGCCTAAGGAGGAGCTTGGGCTGTAAACTCCTCTTTCACAGCTTCTATGTCTGATTTTTGGGCTATAGACACGAATCATAATGTTTAGAATAAGCTAGGGTAAGAGGACTTACAATTTGGAAGCGTTTGGTTGCGGATTCGAGGCGAAAACGAGTCTAGAGAGAGATCATAGAGAGAGAGAGGGTGGAAAAGCTCCAAATGGAGTTTACTCCCCTTTATATATGGGTGGGAGTTGGAGCTCAGTGGAATTCTACCAAATACTGCCGTTATACGGGGCTTTTTGTCGCACCAATTTTAGTGGTCGTAATAATAAAAACTAACATTTTCCAATTTAATGGAAATATGTGTTTTGTGTTTTTATTCCCTTTTTATCACGACTTAACGGCATATTAAATGCAACAATGGAATGTTTATTAAATTGACGACCTCTAATTAACGGAACTTTATAAACTGGAATATTCCGTTAACGGTAACGGGGAAATGTAACGGAACAACTTGGGTTGTCACATATCCTGCTTTGGATAAAAGGAACGGATAAACTTTGATTCAATGCTCGCTTGCACTCACTCACCGAATCACACACAACAATATGTTTTATGACACCAAGTTACTGGTGCATTTACATATTATCAATGTGCAACCGATTTGTAAGATACAACTCACACATCTCGGTTTCAAGCATATAAGATATTATCGTCTCACCAATCACTTGTGATACAATTCATGGAGTGATCCAAGTGAGCGTGGGTTTAATCCAATTCTCAAATCATATTCATAAGCACTCATGAACGTTGCAGCAAACATTTGCTTATGTCTAATACTCTTTAGACAATCCACACACCAATTCACGACAGTCTTTATTCATACCTACTTCCAATGTATGAACGACTGTGGCCCGTTCGAATAATTTGACTGTTCTCAACCAATTAAATTATTCAGGAAGTCAAAACATGCAAAGTGAAACACAAGAATAATACTAATCCCGTATGGCCTTAAACCTTTGAGCATAAATAAAACACCTTTTATTTATCACCATATCGATTACTCATTATTTGTTGTTTCGGGTAATCAACTTCTTACTCAAATTATTACTACACTTGTCCCATGCTCCTAGCATGCACACAATGTTTACCTATGGTTCTTACTTTGTGAAATAGATCAATTGAACACATTTCCAATCATACTCGTTTCACAACTCCTAATCCTTTTCACAAGTGAAAGAATATCAAATTCTTGCCACTTATGAATATGCTAGATTCTAACATTTTATGCAATGATCCTTTTGTAATGTCACTGCACTAAAGTCACAAAGACTATTGCCAATGATATTACAAAGTCCTCTATCGAAGATTGTTACAATACAATTCCTTAGATATGATGTCTCTCACTCAAAGTACATTCCTTTGAACATCCTTTTGCAAAAAAGTTTCTAATCTAGACATTTATTTTCAATATTCAATTCCCAATATGGACACGTTTCCATATTTTCCATATGACAACTCATTCTTAATAGAATCTTATCTATTTATAATAATGTCGATATGTTCCATCCAATACTATACTTCCAACTACTCACAAGCGACCAATCCTAGGCGAACTTTGGATTGTCCTTTGATAGTTGTTTAATTATCTTAGTCAAAACCGATTCTTGTCCTTTTTCCCTCTAAATGCGCTAGACATTTGGAAAATTTTAGAATGGTCAATTATTATAGCATTTGCAATCGATCCTATACCCGAAGCGTATGGGACACGATGCATAACGTCTTACATAAAGATTTGATACTTTATCAGTCTTCTGCCATAATATTTTATGTGCTACGTTCTCACAATTCGAACTATGAAGAGGAATGTCGTAATCATAATCGAAATTTGCGAACACACTATGTTTCCTTGACTAAATTATTAACATTCCACAACCTAAGCCTTTAGATTTGAAATGAAGCATAATATTCTCTCCCTTAATTATAGCAAAACAACTTTTCAACTATTGCGACTTTGCAAAATATAAATTTTGTTTTCTATAATTAATATTGCTAACTTACAATACTTTCCATAATAATCATGCAATCATAACATTTATGCTCTCACTATCACGATAATTATTATAAACATAACACTTATGCTCCCACTAGCTTTGACATGTATTCAGAAACTAGCTTAACTTCTAGAAAAGCAATACTTATTGAATTTATTAAGTTCATGTTTCTAATACCTAATGCTTTGATAATCCTTTATCAAGGCTTCTTAATCTCATACACCTTCATCCAAGATAGCTCATATGTGTCTTAAACAATTAAGACTAATTGCCAAATCTCACAATTCGAATCATGGAGAGGGATACCGTAACCATAATCAAATTTGAGAATGCAATTTTACAATTGCTATCTTCTTAAAATCTCTCTTAGTGAAAGCATTTTCTCACAATCATTTTCATGAAGGAAAAAAATCTTATGACACTTAGATTTTAATGGTGTATGTGTTCCTATCCATGTGAATTTGTCAAAAACAAGGTTTACGACAAATTCAAACTCATATGGACCGAACTTTCTTAATCTTAATTTCTTGCCTTATGGTAGCACAACTGCCCACCATGTCTTCCAAGTAGTTAAGCAGCTCACCTTTCCTATCAATGTACTTTTCATTGATCAAGGTGCCTTGCCTTTTATGCATTCAAATGACAACTCATAGGGATCACATACATAATTAACTAAATTTGAATGGCACAGAAACAATATAGTGTCAACACGATAGGTTGTAAACCTCAACTCGTGTGCTAGTGATGATCAATAAGGTCTATTTTGATTTGTTCTTGAAACCTTTCAAGACCATTAAGACTCCCACTGACTCCTTGACATATAAGATTCTCTTGTCAATAAACATATCTTGACAAACAAATATTCAAGAGTTAGTGCAGTTTTTATCAAAACACTTCATAAATAGGCCCTAGTTGGTCTTTGTCTTATGCAAGACATCACAACTTTCCTCATTTGATGAATGTTATAAACCTTCTTAATACTTTTCACTCAATGTCACAATTTTAACTCTAAGACTTGTTTTGGAACGAAGTATGATTGACTTCTTGATTTAACCATTTCTTCAATTCTTGATTCCTCTTATTAGACATACAATTGTACTAAGACTCACTTAGAGGATCAATTGAGATATGGTTCTTAATCATTAAGACCTATCATAAAGCATAAAAGGTACTCTCCCTTCTTCTTAGAATGGAGAAACTTTTATCTTTCTTCCTACTTGATTCTTCTTATTCGCTCTTCTATTGATTTAAACCTTTTCAATCAATTTAGAATTACACTTAATCTTATAAGTATAATCATATTTACTAAACCTTTAGTAAATCATGACGAATATCTTTGTTACTCTTGTGGTGGACTTGATCAACACACAACTTTCTGTACTCGATCTCTTAGTCCTTCACTTGACACTTTGTCAACGAATTAGTCTAATTTCCAAATATGAAATTTCTCATTCATCGTGCAACCAAGTTGCATGATTCCAAGTTTCTGTCCAACTGAAACTTGGGCGATGAGAAACTCTCCCTATTTGGTAAATTCTTTACATTTCCACAAACAACATAATTAAGAATCAAATCCATTATTGCTAATAATAGAAAACATTCAAATATCAATTTTTCATATACGCCATTGCAAGGATAAATAATATAAAAATCAAAATTTATTTTATTGCGGAAAAATTTGTCCTTACAATGCAATTCATTGAAAAACTATGCTAATACATCTTTCTTAGCAATCTAATTCTAACTCTAAGTAGCAGCTCGAGAATCTAGTAATCCGATCGAAATCCATTCCTTCACGGTTAGATTCTGCTCACTTCTTCCATTAAGCTTCCTCTCTTTTCTTTGATCCTATAAAACATCAATTGTAATCTTATCACATTATGTATTAAGAATCTAGAATAGTAGCTTAAAAGAGTTAGTTAATGGATTTTACCTAAAGCATAGCCATACGTTTTGACTCTCCCATCTCTTAGATCTCTTAGGTAAATAGGGCAGCTTCGTCTCCAATGCCCCTTTTCTTGGCAATAAAAGCAAATTGACTCTTTTGGAATAGCACATGGAACTACTTCAGATATTGCCTTTCTCTTATGATCAAACTCTTCGATCATGGCATGTCTTTCGTTGCCATTTCCTATATCCATAGAGGTTTTGAAGGAAGATTCACCAATCAACTTTGTTTTTCTATTGCGCCAAACCATTGCTGATTCAGCAGCAATAAGCATATAGGTGAGATCTATAAGGGTCACGTCGCAGTTCATCATATAGTACTCTCTTACGAACTCACTATATGAGTTAGGAAGTGACTGAAGAACCCAATCAACAGCCATCTCCTCACAAACAACGGATCCCAACATTCTTAACCTATCAATGTGTGACTTCATCCCTAGGACGTGTGCACACACTAACTTTCCTTCTTTATGTTTACTTGCCAAAAGGGCTTGAGTGAGCTTGAACTTTTCAAGCCTTCGAACTTGTGGGTTAGGGAGAATAATTGGAGGAGGTGGAGGAAGTGAAGCATGATCTCTTGTTCCTCGATTGAATCGTGGAATATCATCTTCATGTGGAATGCTTGTTCCACGGGATTTGGGAAGACCATAATTGTCGTACTTTGACATTTACAAAACGGGAGAATACAAATTCAAGTTAGTTGATTGATTAAGTCCTAAGTAAATCACCCAAATGAGATACTAAGGCTAGGACCCAACACAATACGCTACAACCTAGAAAAGGGATGCCGTAATCTAGTTGTAGAATATTTGAAGGCAAGTGAATGACGATTCAATAATTTCCACCACGAAAAACGAAAAAGAAATTTAAGTTTTAAATTTATGAAAACTCCTAGATCCTATGAGATTCATTGAACATTTCAATGGCATGTTTAAATCTCGATATGCCCCTCTTGTTTGTGAATGGGATGCCGAGGATCACAAAACGGGTGTGAATAACCATGCAAACTGACATGGTGCCCTCACATGTTACGGTCACCTATTCGATGTGCCGGTAAACCACACACGCTCCTCTGAACTATGACAAACATTGAGTCACCCTTTGCTACATTTGCTTAGAACCATTTAGTGTGCCGGTTAAACACACACGCTCCACTAACGTCTTCGCAAGGGCACAAAGTGTAATTTCATGGAATTGCATCAATTCACTTTTCCCTAAGTAACTAAGATTGGGAATTTGCAAAACATTTAGTTACTTTTGTATATCATTATACTTATAATGGAAGGTTTTGTCCTATCCTACCCGTTCGGCTAACGACCCTCCACTAGTCAAGAGTGCGGTGGGTAAGAGTGGATCTCCATTCAATCTCCATTTTATAGGCAATTTCCTTAAACACCCCTTATAGACCAGCTTTGTGAATGAGGCCTACTAACGGTAAGACTGACTTTTACTCATACATATATATAATGTTAGACTTTTAATGTTATATATAGTATAGGGTGTATTTTACACTTTTAAAATACTAGGTGGTCAAATTTAACAATTATACTTTTAATTCAATTAAATTGTAAACCTAAACTTTTATGGATTTATTAAACCTCTTTTAATTATACACCTTAATTAATTAATAAAACCATAAGGGTGTGATTTGAACTTTTCAAAACAATACTAGGGTTTTAGAATTTAACATTCCTAAATTAAACTTTTAATCAACTTTTAAATTCCAAAACTTGAGGGTAAGTTTTGAAACATTTCAAAACACTTAGGTTTAGAATTTAAATATACATCAAAATTAAACTTTTAATCAAAATTTAAATTCCAAAACTTGATGGCAAGTTTTGAAACCTTTCAAAACACTAGGGGATCAAATAACAAATAATCTAAATTAACATTTAATCACATAATTATCCATATTTGATTTATTTAATGATTTCTTGCAAAACAATTTACCAATTTAATCAAAATAATTAATCAATTATCACATAAGGAAATAAATATTTTATTAATTGATAAATATCTTCAATTAGATCAAGAATCAGTTTCTTTTTAACTAACCAATTATAACATCGCATTTTGAAAAGCTTATCAAGAAGTCACAATTTTAGTTTAGAATATTGGCGGTCGGTAGGTTCCCGTCCCTCTACAAACCCTAAAAAACCGTAGATTTAAAGTTTGACCCAATAGATCCAACATATGAAAACACGTATCCAACATACAAAAAACGATGAATACATTAAATAATACAATGTTTGTGGTAAAGAAACTGAATCGCTAAATTAAAACTAATTATTGTCCACCAAAAAGAAACTAACTGATTTCGTTTCTGCTAGCATGACTCTTATGTATAATTGTTTAGATGTAGAAAACTATTTGTGTATAAAACTAATTGCCTCTAGAAACTAATTTCCGAAATAAATTATTTGCATCCGTCGCTTAACGTGGGTAAACGGCTAGTATATATATATATATATATATATATATATATATATATATATATATATATATATATATATATATATATATATACTCCTTATTATACAAATTTGGTCAAAGGCCAAATTTTAAGAGGTACATGCAATATGGACAACCATTTAAAACATTACAGAATCTATGGTCAACAAGTGAATTAGTCAAAGTTAAACTCACATTCCCTCAATTTCAGCCAATTGAATCGATCAAAACCAATTTGATTGATTGTTATATATAATATCTCTCTCCCCAAACAAAAGTACGCCATCAACCACCACTCACACTCCCCCTCGTTAAAACCCTAAACCAAGGTCTCTGTCACTCCTTATCGACTCAACATTCCCATTTAAATTCCCTACAATATTATCCCAAATTGATTCCATAGTTACGATGAATGAAATTGATTACATAATTAACTATGAATCTAAGTTTTATAGGATTTCAATTCCACATATTCGACCCACAATGATTGTTGTTGCTGCTTTCAGGAACAAAGATAGCGGAGGTAAAATCATGTTTGTATTTTTCGATTTTTGTGTTTTTTGTTCTCTAGGTGTTATTCTCCTTACATTTGTTTCTTCTTTTTTTTTCTTGATTTGTCATCTTTGTTTCTTTGATTGCCTATTTTGTTGATTGAATTGAACTTTTTTGTTTGTTCGATCAATCAAGTGAGCTATTTTGGGTTCTCGATGATGTCGATGCAACCATCCCTGCTATATGTGAAATCATTATTGTCTCCACCCCTGCATGGTTGAACCACCCACCAGCAACCTTTACCATTAAGCTGGTGTGATGAAAGACACACACATCACATGTGCACACACCCCTTCAATAAACCAACCCCCACAAACTCTATGATTCACTCCCTCCGCTCTCTGTAAGCTTTCTTCCTTCTGCCTATGAACCCTAACCACCAGCCACTACCAAAAACACCACCACCGCACCTTATCTGCTACACCTTTTACTTGTAGCTTGACCAAAGCTCACAGAATCCACTCACAATTGAATGATGTACATGTAAACTTTGTTTCAGACCATAACACCAAATGGTATTTATTGTAACTTTTAGTCCTAACATCTCTTTGGCCAGTTATATAAAAATTCAGTCATAGAATCTGGATCCTACAAAAAATAAGTAATTGAAGTGGCCTTTTGACTTCTGTCTGCCAGTGTATGCTTGGAATAAGAAATGGTCTCATGCACTTATTCATGTTCTATACTTGAGTATAAGAGCAAGGAGAATAAGAATTTTAATGTGTGGCTCTTTTGTTTGTGTAACCTGAAATAGTGGGATGTTTCACTTTTTAGGTGCTCTGAGGAAGTTCCTTTGCCATTCTGCTATGAATTTGTCAACGGTTTTGAGAGGTATATATAATTATATTGATTATTGATGAACTTTCTTAGTTTAGTTGATGTTTTATCTTATTAGGGATCTTAATTTTTTTTAGATTTTGTCATTTTGCGTATGCCTTCTGTTTGTCAAAATCCAACCAAATGACTGCATTTTGAATTAATTATAGGTTTCCATCAGTGTAGAAGAGCGATACAATATCATAGCTTCTTAATTGTGTAAAGGTCAAATATAACTAAATTGTTGTGAGTTGTGTTAAAGGGTAAAAAATTATATGATTCATTTTGTTATAAGATGTTCTAGAAGATCCATTGGAGGTTGTGGCTGAAATTAAAGAACTCAACTACTCTTAAATTTTCGGAAGATTCTGAGTTTGTAAGTTGCCATTGCTTCTATGAGCATATGTGTTTGTGAAATCCTTCTTATTCGCAACCCATTAAATATTTTATATGTTTTCTTTTTTCAGGGAATAAGGTTGGAAGGACATCAAATGACATGGCCTTGATGTTGGTTGGCAGGTAATCCCCCACTTCCCACGTCATGTTACCTTTTTGTCCATTTTCTTGTTAAGTTATAGTAATGTCCTAACAAGAAAAACATGTACCTAATTATAGATTTAGGATGTTTGATTGTAGCATTGGAAATTACATAAATACCCTTCTCATCCTCATTATCAATAACCGTAAAAAATCTCTATTATTGTTGACTAGAAGTTCATGATGAATTGCAAGTTTGGTGTTGTTTGCTTATAAATCATTAACCAATCATGTAGTTAGTCCATTCCTTGGATGCTAAGTTCATCTTCACTCCAACACCAACATCAACTCTTCATCATTAGTAGTTTCATTGCAAGGTTGAGAAAAAGGGGATGTGTCATTGATCCAGGTATCTGATGTCAACTTATCTCTTCTGAATTGAGGTCTGAATATGATGCATAATGTCTTAAATTAGGTTTTAAAAATATCATGTCTGGTCGGATTCTTAATGAGATAATATCTGATGTAAAAAAAATTATTTTAGTTATTTTATTGTTTGATGCGAGGTCTGATGCAATTTTTTTTTGAACCCTACAATTTAAACTATCAGGGATTGTTGTTCTGAATTTTGTAAGCTAGCTAAAGTATGTTATTTTGGTTGTACCAATACATGAGAAAACATTGGTTAAATTTAATGATGGATGACTGGATTATATAATACTCGTATGTTTTTTTGATCTCTATATGATAATGTATTTTTCTGCTGTCAGTTCACCAGATAAAGTAAACAAATGGAATTTAGGGACCTAACATCATGTATTCGTCCACTTTTTTTTAGAACGACAAGATGGAAATATCAAAAAATAAAACTAGCCAGGGGCTAGAAGTACAAAGTACATAAGGGAGTATGCTATGGATAACACAAAACAGAAATAGAAATAGATAATAAGAAAACTTGACTACTTAATCCTGCAATAGCATTCTAGAATTGGATCGCAACACCATTCCAGCCAATTAAGAGTCCCCTTCCAATTCCGAGCATTTATCCATAAATGAGTGAGTGATTTCACTTCGAAAGCCAGCGCCGAATGGGATTTTTGACCTTTACTTGGATCAATAAGTATTAGGTTTCGGTGATTCCATATTGTCCATAAATACACTAACATTATAGCTTCATGGATTGTGGATAGCCTCTAATGCCCTTGCATACTCACCTTGCAATTTAGTAGTTCACCAGCCGAATTGAAAGGATAGTCCAATAACCGCCAACATTTGTTCACCTGCTGCCAAACACCTTTTGAGATTGGACATTCCACAAAAATATGATCTTCAGTTTCTATAGCGTCATTACAGAGCCTGCACATGTTAGATTAGCTGATACCAGTTTTAAATAAGTTGCCCATGGTTGGAAGTTTCCCATGGCGTATCCGCCAGGCTAAGATATTTACTTTCCCCGGGACTAAGGAATTCCAAACCCATTTGACATCACTTTGCGGGAGGGTTGAGCTATCTATAAAGCACCTGAGAGAGGAAACTGTGTAAGTCCCAGATGGGTCTAGAGACCAGCCCCATCTAATTGGACCGTCATTGTTGGGAACCTCCTTGAAGTGTTCCAGGAAGGGCATATTTTCCTTTTCCAATTCTTTGGGGATGTTAGCTATTGAACCCCTACAACCGCTCCTTCTTTTTGCAACTGAGGGCCTGTGGAAGCCTCCGTCCGAACCATAAATGGATTTAATCACCTCAACCCACATATCATTGTTTGAAACCTTGAATTTCCACCACCACTTTCCCATCAAAGCTAAATTTTGTGCCTTTAGACTACCGATCCCCATAACTCCTTTGTCTATAGCAGTAAGTGTTTTGTCCCATGCAATCCATACCTTCTTCTTCGAGTCCATATCTCCTCCCCGGAAGAATCGCATTCTGATTCTCTCCAAGCGCTTAATAACTTTAACTGGAGCTTTGAATAGAGAGAAATAAAAGGAACCAAGACTACTTAAAACAGATTTGCACAAAGTTAATCGACCACCAAAAGACAAAGTATTTTCCTTCCACTTTGATAACTTCGCCTGGAATTTTTCTACAATTGGATTCCAATGTATAGATCTTGCCATAGATGCCCCACAGGGAGACCTAGATAAATGAAAGGGAGTGAACCAATAGAGCAATTGAAGATTCTAGCCACCAAATTCAATTCACAATTTTGGACCCCAAAACCAAGTATCTTGCTTTTCAGCATGTTCACCTTAAGTCCTGATGATAGTTCAAAGCATCTTAATTAGGATTCTGATTAATTTTTTTTGCATTCTCAATCGACCAAGAACCCATAAAAATTACATCATCTGCGTATTGGAGATGTGATATAACCGGGCCATCTTGCGGTAATTTAATGCCCTGAAACAAACCTTTTTCTTTTGCCATTTCCATCGCCATGTGCAGTCCCTTTACTGCAATAATAAATAGGAACGGTGATAGAGGGTCCCCCTGTCTAACCCCTCGCTCCATGCTAAATTCTGTTGCTGCAGATCCGTTTATAAGCACCGAAACTCTTGCAGAGGAGAGGCACTTAATAATCCATCTTCTGAATTTGGTCCCAAACTCCATTTTTTTCATCACAGAATCTAAATACTCCCAACTAAGGCTATCAAATGCCTTCTCGAAATCTACCTTATCCGATAAAATGTATTCATCCACTTAGTATGATCAGAAAAACATGAAAGGGAAAAATAGACATTTTTTTCGTTTTTACTTTTTGTGAGATTGATTTTGCTTTTTTATTGATTTTTTACTTTTGTAAAAACTAATTAATATTTTGTTTTGTGTATTTTCTTTTTTTATGGTATGATTGATTAGGGTGATGTTCAATAGAGAACCATAATTAACCAAGGAACCAAGAAACCAATCTTTTTTTTTCAACTTTTAGAACTTTTTTTTATAAAAAAAAACTAAAAATACAGAAATTCATAATTTTTTATCCTTTTTCCAATGATATAAAATTCGAATTTTTTTACGTCAAATTCACAATGTGAATCTTCGAAAATTCAGAACGTGAATTCGGATTCACACAGTGAATCCGAAAAATATTTTTCACATTCACAATGTTAATATATGAGTTTAGATATTTTTAGATTTTTTTTTTCGATAAAGAATAAACTCTAGAAATTGAAAAAAAAGATTTAGTTCCTTGAAAAACCCATAATTATGGTTCTCTATTGAATCTATCATATTATTATATTTAATATGAAAGATTATTAACTTCGATTGTGGAGATGATATGATTGATTACTACTCTTGAGAATCTATAAAAGTACATGTATCGATACCCTTCAATTTTATTTTATTTATTTATTTTTTATCATTATAATGATTTTTTTGTGCATTTAATTTCTTTATAAATTTTATAGAAATACTCTTCTATATTTTTATATTTTTGGTACTTTATAATTTTCATAACTGAATATTAGATATTTTAATTAAATAGCAAGCATCTATTTGCTTGCATGTTTTAATATTCAAGTTACTTTGTATGCAGAAGCAATGAGGATCATCAGCTTCACATAGATTGTATATCTTTCAAAAATTATGTTTTTATTAGATCATATTCTTTTTTTCATGTTTCTAATATTTTGAAACAGGAAATATCTTTTTATAAGCCATATGTGAAAATTTGAGTAACAATCCAATGATTCTTAGGTAAATTAGGTCTATAATTTGTACCTGTCGCTTAATGTGGATAATCGACTAGTATACACACACACCAGATTTATGATAATATAATGAGACGAGGTCGATTAGCTAGAATTCAAACACATATACAAATACGTTAACAAATAGTGGAAGCTCATTTCAAGCTAATTATCTAATTATTGTATTTGTTAAATAGTTTGGTTTGTAAGATTATCAATGGAAACCTTTGAAATGGTGAATCATGTTAATATAAATCTTATTTTAAATTTACATGTGCTCTAATTCTTTGATTGTTAATTTATATTCTACATGTTGGTGATTTGTTTCACTAATTGTATTTAAGTGTAATGAGTTGAGTTGTTGATCAAAATCAATCTTGATGAATATTAAACAAGTAAAGAAGGTGCGGAATGCACATTTGTTTAAGCTTATTCAAGATTAAAAGCAGACTGTCATTTAGAGGTAAGAGGTGAAGCCGCAGAACGAACGGGGTTCGGGGGCAGCGCCCCTAGGAGCGGGGTCCAAGGGGCGGCATCCCCTGGCTTTGCATTAATCCTTATAGAAAACCCGTTTTATGACTGTTGGTAAAACTATTTTATGATAGTTTTATTTGTTTCCAGACATGAAATTGTTTGGTGACAGTTTTCTAACAAATGAGGTATTTAACTGAATTTTGGTCAGTTTTTTGGTACTCACGAAATTGATATTTCTCATTCTCTGTTCTGAATCTCTTTTGACTTTTATCCAATCAAAGATTAGGGAGTACCATATGAATACTTTGATTTGAAAGTAAAATCATAATTCTCAGAATATTCAAATGTCTTTATTACCCCAAATTTGTAAAACTATATTCTGTGTTTGCTATTTATCGACATTTATTCACAATGCATAGAAATCCATAGAGTTTAATGAATTAACATATTAATTTCTATAATGGATATAATTCTATCAATTTTTTCTACAGACCACAATGTATTGAACAAAGTTCAATAGAACATTAAAAACACTAAATTATAATCTATATTTAAAAATTAGAATTTTTTTTCCATTGAATTTTCAATGGTCATTGAACTCTAAATTCATTGAATGCCAAAAATGATATCTCACATTGGTAGAGTTTTAACAATTAAATGAAAACTAGACTTGTCGTCTTATTTAACTCTACCATTGAAGTCACAATGTTCTAAATATGTATCAAAATTCATATTTGTTGCGGAGGACATGAACAAAGTAATATTTGTCCTTGGATTTTGTTGGAAACCTTCATCAACTTTGATTGTTTTTAAATGGATTGTAAACCTCCGATCATCCTTTCTTGAATTGAATAAAATATTTAACAGATTTTAGAGTACACTATAATATTAGATAAATATAATTCTTTTTGAGGTTTTAAAATAATTGAAGGTAAATAAAAAGTCTACATCGACGACATTTTGACGCTATGGAAAAAAAACCGTCATGATAGCGTTAAAACAAAACTTACTGTTTAAAGACCCAAAAAGCACAATAAAAACTTTCATCACCTAGTTGTAATTTGCCGATTCAATATATCATAAACCGGCAAAATTTACAACCAACACATTTAATATTTGTATTTGTCCTTTTTTGTTAGTGATGTTAGGTGAATCTTTTAACTAACACGTTCAAATATCTAACATGCTCTGACGCACATAAATGGTAAATTACATAAATGATCCATGTATTTTATAAAAGTCAAATGTTCAATTTCTACTTTTCTCTTTTCACCCGAATAATCCATATGGTTTTAATGTATTGCATACTTGGTTCACAACCATGTAAATTTACTTTTCATTTTTTATAACAAATTTAAATTTAGAAAAAGAAAAATAAATAAACCTCCTCCTCTTTATCATCTTCATCTTCTTCTTCTTCTTTTCTCTCTCTCTCTCTCTCTCTCTCTCTCTCTCTATATATATATATATATATATATATATATATATATATATATATATATATATATATATATATATATATATGGAGAGAATCAAATGAGAACACCTAAAAAGTTGAGAACGCAAGAACAATTGTAGACCAATCATTTCATAGAGGCGCAAAAGGATTTTTACAATATAATTAAATATGGATAATTAATTAATTCTAACAATCATGAGATATTGTCTAACTGATTGATATTTTACCCAAATACCATAAATGAATTTAATCTATTTTTAATCAAATAGATTACAAAAAAAAAACTTTTTACCATGATTAAAAAACGTTTTATTTTTATTTTTTTACCGGTATATCAAAAAGATTGATTTTACCATGATTAAAAAACGTTTTTTTAAAAAAAAAATTTACTAGTATTTCGGAAAGATTGATGAATTAAGCATTTCAACCGAATATTTGTAATCATACAAAAATAAAACATATTTGTAATCATATATGAATCCGTTGTAATCGTAAATGAATAGATGAATTAAGTTATAATGATAAACGAATATAAGACAATTTATAGAGAAAATTTACAATACAACTATAATCATAAATAAATAAAACATATCGAATATATATATATATATATATATATATATATATATATATATATATATATATATATATATATATATATATAGATTGTATATCTATCCTTAAATAATAACACAAAAAATTACAATGTAATACATATCTTTTTTTTCTATAATCACATATGAATACAACATAAACAAAAATTAGAATAAAAATAATTAACTACTATTATATAATCATAAATGAATAAGTCAAGATCTTCTCCACTTTGTATTGTTTGGTTGTATATTAACACTCCAACATTCCGTTTTGTAGAAGCATCTCGATTTCCTCTACACACCGTCAAATAAAGAAATAAATACAATTAACAATCAACATTCCGCTTCTTCAAAAATTGTCTGTTTGTGAAATTGGTGCTTTTCTCTTCTGCAGAGCATCCAAAACCTACAACAAATGTTATAAGCATTAATGAAATGTTATAATCATTAATGATTGAAACTCAAAACTTACCTCTTGATCTCTATATCTAAAAAAGATAGTCCTAATCATGAACAGTTAAAAGATAAAATGATGATTTTATCTTTTATACTGCTGTTGTGGGAGTGGGAGTGGGTTTGAGAACAATTTCAACATTATCATGAATACCTTGAAGAAGTAATTATAATTCATCTTTTATATGTAACATTTGCAAACTCTTCTTTTTCAACGATACAACTTCGACAAACATTAAAAATCATCACCGGCCCAATTTCTCAAATCAAAGAATTCATCTTTTATTTGTCACAGTTGGAACAGACAAAACTAATGTAGCTTCAGTAACTTACACACCGGGTAATAAGATTTATGTGTAATTGAAATTAGAAATTCATTTTGTTCCAATAATTAGTGGAATTGTGTAAATGAAATCTAAATTTCACAAACATAATTCATGAATTAGGTGAGGGGAAAAGAAAATTACCTTGTAAGAGCCATCGTCTTGCTTACTGCCGAGTCTTTGGATCTCTACTTTGAGTTTTTCAACTTCTTCTTCTACATTCATGGCTGTGTTTTAGCTTTGTTGGGTTTTGGGTGCTTATCGCGTTGAGAGTTATTCTTCTTGAGTATATATATCGAACGTGAATACATCGTATGTGTATGAAATCAACAAAAAAAGATTTTACATAACTATGAAATCAGTTTCTAGAAAAGAAATTAACAAAGACTGCTGACTCAAAAGTCGCAAACTTACCTGCTATATTTTTATCCGATTCAAGGGACAGGTAGGCTTCAACCCGATTGGGAGCTGCCGGCGAAACCCACTGCCTAATTGAACATCAACCCTATTTCTACCGGAATCGAATCAAACCCACAAGCCGAGATCACCAAACTACCTTTCTCCATCGCCTTCTCATGGTACACGGCTTCCATCCTCTCCATGAACTCCGGTTCACCTGAAATATCCAGGTAATCGCACCCCGCTTCAACACAGGCAGCGACGACGGGCTCATCGTAAAGGCGAAAAGGTCCAACGCAATCGAGGATGAGCTTAGCTTCCCTCCAAACACCCCTTGTTGTCGTTTCCTCCCCCTCTCCGTTCATGAATCCTCTCCTTTTGATCAAAAGCAATTCAGAGATCCTATTTCCCTTTCCCCCGTTTTGGCTTCATCGATTCCAATATGTCTCACCATTCTTTTCCCTTTTTTGGTGGATCGATGATGTACGGTGGAGGCGTACCTAGGTTTACAGAGAGAGATGGGAAATAGAAGGAAATAGGCGAGTGATTGAGGAATTATAGGAATTAAATAACGGCGGTAAAGGTCCAATTACTATAATACCCTTATCACCATTTGAAGTTACATTTTAATACCTGTAACTTTTAAAATTTTACATAAATGGTCCATTCAATAATAACCTTAGATTTAGTTTTTTAAATGGTTCAGATCTGTTCTCGCGTTCTCAACCTTTTGGGTGTTCTCATTTGATCCTACTCCTATATATATATATATATATATATATATATATATATATATATATATATATATATATATATAGACACACACACACATACACAAACACACAAAACCCTATGCCTAATGTCCAAGCAAAGACTGTGATCACATCCATCATGGATGACCATTACCGACTAGAGACTGATGTAGGAAACTTTTAAAATTAACCCACACAACGTCTTAGGGATGACATTGACAATTTTACAACCATCATCCTCATCATTATAGTTCTGCCCCGAATGAGGCTAGGGCAAACACATTATTCAATCAAAGTTGGGATCCATAATGAGAATCTAATAAGACTAACATCATGTTCATCGGAGACAAAATGAACTTAACCATAACCATCGAAAACAAAAATTTGTCGATGGCTACACCGCCTTCACCTATGCAACTCTAACTATGTATCAAATTCAAGTTGTAATCTTGCTTGTTGTGGTCTTTTTTTTCTTTTGGTTATAATGATTTGATATGCAACGGTTGTCGAGAACAATTTTCTCCCATCAGGATACACTCTACACTCACTCAATCAAGTCATTTTTATGCCTTGAGTCGTTTCGTATATAAAGTTTCCAAGCCTATAAATACCCCCTTATGTCATTATTGATGCACATCTCTATTTTGATCGTACATAAATCATATTTGGTGTAAAAGATCATCAAATAACTCATTTAAAAGAAACTTTTTGTTATTTTTTTAGCAATTCAATCATGCAAAACACTTGTTGATTCATACTAAGTCTTGATTCGATTTTATCCATGAACAACTAAAAACACCAATTCTTTTGCTTTTTAGTTTGATGTTCAACTATGTGTGATATATTTTGTTGGATTGATTTTTTAAATCATTTTTAATTAGTTATTTAAGTTTTGTTTGAATTAATGTGCTTAAATTTATTTTTTTCATGAACGACCACTTGAATTAGGTCATTTCTAGTAACATTACTTGATTTATGGAATTTATAATTGTTTTTATGAATTAACACTATTAACAAACATTAAATTAGTTCTTTTTTAGGATTTAACCTCGTTGTACACTTGAAATCATATCTGTTTACACTCCAAGCTTATGCTAAGTATTGGATTTTTTTTGGAATATTGTAGTAAACTTAATGTAAATTTTCAATTAAAATCTAAGAGTTTGTTTTGATTAAATTAGTAAAGTTAGGTTTAGTTAAAGAGCTTTAACTAAATACTAATTTGACAAATAAAATAATATTAGAGCTTAATGGTACTTAGTATCAACTTAGATTCAACTATTCAAATGAAAATTCATAATCAATCACATTATAATTGAATCATAACAAAATCCTTTCTAATAAATGAAAGTTTTTTGTCACCTGTTAATCTTTTATTTAATTTGTCAAATGTCATTTTGTGATTATATTAAATTAGTTTTTTTTTTCCACATATCATTCTATGAATTTCTATTTTATTAAATTTCACATAATATTTTAATGTAATAATTACAATAAATATAGTAATAAATGAATATCAATTTCATTAATAAACTTACATTTTAATTTCAAAATTCCTAAAATTAAAGTTCATTAGTTTCTTTTCTTTATTTAAATTATTTGTTTAAATTTAAAAGATAACATTATAATAATTCATTATTTTTTATTTTCTTATAACTCAAAGTTCTCAAATATTTTGACTTTTATATTTATTTTTTTTTAAATTAACCCATATAATAAATGAATTTCACAATTAGTTGATAATCAATCACATTATAATCGAATAAGAACATGGAACCGACATTATTTTCTATAGTTATTTTTCCAAATACTACTCTTTACTTTATTTTATGATATTATTTTATTTTGTTTTTTTTTTTTTTCACATAACACCCCTTCCCCTTTATTTTTATTGTTTATTCAAAAATGTTTACTAGCTCAAAAATATATCATACAATTAATCTATGTCCTTGAGTATTCGATCTTTACTTTAGCTAGCTATAATATCTTTTGGATATAGGAGTACTTCACAACAATTAAATTTTATTTTTGTCCCCGTATATATTTGTTGGTATGACAATCCAACAAAAGTTAAAACATTTTTATTTAATAGTGTCTTATTACTCATTAATCATGTTTAAACTTTAAAGCTTTATTATATTTTGACCTTGGTATTATTTGAAATGGTTTTTTGTACTTTAGGAATCTTTAGTGGAATGAGATCACTTTTCATCTAATTTTATGAAATTAGCAATGACTTTTCACTACAAGAGACATACTTTTGATAATTCAAGTAATTCTTACATTTTAATTGAAACACGAGTCTCTATTCACCAATGATCTCCTTTTGTTTTCTTTAGATATCGAAGGATTTCTTCAAATGCTAAATCTTACACTTAGTTCGTGGGCTTAACAAAGAAAAGAAAAGAAAGTAAGAAGAAAAAAAAATGATTTTTTTTTGTTCGATAACACCAATTTCTTTTACTTTCTTTCCACTTTCAATCACTTGTTTTCCTCTCCCTTATTAAGTTGAACTCGTGAATACCATGATAGAGTGGAGATGATCAAATATAGAGATACTGAAATTTGTCGCCGCTAAAGGCTAGGTTTTTTGTAGTGTTAGGGGACTCAAATATATTGTTAAGACAAATTTTTTCTGCCATTAAAATCTTTTTTAAAACATAACATAGCAGAGAGAAATCGGGTTTAAAGGATTAACAAGACTGATATTGGGTAGAAATTGTAGCGTTTCACTTTCCAGATACAACCCTAAAATTATTTTTCTAATACTTTTATCAAAAGTTTCATCATGACCTCTACCCAATCTCAAGATATCTATAGAACTATGGAATTTCTATAATCATACCATGAACAATAGATAAAATGTCTACAACTTGTCCATCATATAACACAAGTTTCAACCAATTTGGTGCCATAAACGTTCTTCATTAAGTATCTTTCTACTTGAAATAAAACTACTTTGATCTCATATCGTAAAACAATCTTTATCTTCAATAATTTCTTTATCATAATCTCCTAGTATGTAAGTTGATTACTTTAAGAACCTGTATAAAATTATACATCATCAACGGACAAACAACCTGTAAGACCTTATATAAGTGGTATAATGATAAGTACAAGACCTAAAAAAAAGTTCATTAACACGTCCCATAATATCACCTAGCCTACAACATACAAAACCTCTTGAAATACCATCTACTTAGAATAAAATGCCTCTCGTATATAAATATATCCCTAATTGATCAAAATAATTATCCATTAACTCTTTATAAATAAACAATTCTTTCTCTTATATCTTAAACACATGGAGTAATGATGGAAAATATGGTGAACAGGTGAAGCATAAACAATGATAATCGAATAGGTGAATGAAACACTCATGTGCTCATATACAAAAAAAAAAAATCGAATCGAGATCAGAGTGATTGGTAATAGAATAGGTTTTGGAATCGTGCCTTTGATTTCATTATCCTCTGAATAAATACAATTTGAGAGTGCCTTCAAATTAGGCAATATAATCTACAATATCTTTACAATATTTGAAAGATTCTATAGGATATACATGCTGAAATACAATGATATCTAATACGCCCCCGTAGTCATAGCTGGAATAGATCGAAGGTTAAGACTGGACCTAAAATCCTCGAACAGAACACGTAGCAGCCCCTTCGTAAAGATATCGGCGATTTGGAACCGAGAGGAAACGTGAAGAAGTCGAACTTGTCCTTGGCGGACTTTCTCCCGAACAAAATGTATGTCAATTTCAACATGTTTGGTCCGCTGGTGTTGAATTGGGTTGCTGGACAAATAGATAGCGCTAACGTTGTCACAGTAAATAATAGAGGCTTTAAGCGGAGGGTGATGGAGTTCGAGAAGTAGATTACGAACCCAACACAACTCGGAGACAATGTTAGCTACCCCCCGGTACTCGGCTTCCGCACTAGACCTGGATATGGTGGTTTGCCTTTTAGATGCCCATGATACGAGGTTATCTCCAAAGTATAGATAATAGCCTGATGTGGATCTTCGTGTGTCTGGACAACCAGCCCAATCTGCGTCCGTGTAGCCAATGAGAGACATGGTGCTAAGTTTTTTCATGTGAAGACCAATGGAGATGGTGCATGCATGAACATGAAAACCTGTTGAACAACATAGGTTATGTATGGTCTGGTGAAGGTTAAGTGTTCGAGGGCCCCCGCCAGGCTGCGATATAATGTAGGGTTGTCCATGAGTTCTCCATCGTTTTCACTTAGTTTACCATTAACGTCAATAGGAGTGAGGGCTGACTTGCATGATAAGAGGCCGACTCGTTCAAGGATATCCAAAGCGTATTTTTGTTGAGAGAGAAATAGGTCGGTTGGAGTGTGAGTGATGGAGATGCCGAGAAAATGACTCAAGCGACCAAGATCTTTCACTGCAAATTCATCAGATAGTTGTTGCATGAGGTTGAACGAAGAATGTCAGATGATGTGATGAGGAGGATGTCATCAACGTATAGAAGAATAAAATCCATGTCATCGCCTTTGCGGTAAATAAATAATGAGTGAGCACACTGGCTATAATTGAAACCCATAGAAGACACAAAGTCAGTAAAACGTTGATACATTGCCCGAGGGGATTGTTTTAGACCATATAAAGACTTCCGTAGATGACACACATGATTCAGATAGGACGGATCTCGAAAGCCATAAGGTTAATGCATGTAAACAGTTTCTGCAAGTGTGCCATGAAGAAAAGCTTTTTTGACGTCTAGTTGATGGATAAACCAAGAATGAGCCAAGGCTAAAGTGAGTACAATCCGCATAGTATCCAGTTTAACGACCGGACTAAAAGTGTCGCCACAGTCAACACCAACCTGTTGAGACCTGCCATCACAAACAAGACGGGCCTTGTACCGCTCAAGGTGACCGTCGGAAGTTAATTTGTGCTTAAAAACCCACATACATTAGATCACATTCATATTAGGTTGACGAGGTACAAGTTCCCAAGTCTCATTAGCAATAATTGCATTAAATTCATCACGCATGGCTTTGTTCCAGGCCGGGCTAGAGAGGGCAGCAACATGATTTTTGGAATGGGTTTGGGATAAGTGTTGGTGTGAAGGTTGAGTGGCTGGATTGGTTTAGTAATGTCGGACATGGAACGGGTATGAATAGTCCGGGTAGGAGGTGGCGGAGGTGGGTTGGGGGTTGTTTCAGTGATGGGAGAAATAGGCGAGATAGAGGCTGTTGATCACTAGTTTGAGGTGTTTGAGTGGTGATTTTTGGGCGACGAGAGTAAGTATGAAGCAAGGGAGGAAGAGAGGTGGCAACCTGATCTGTTTCGGCTGATGGAGGAGTGGTGTTAGGGGCTGTTGGGGCAGCGGAGGACCATAAAAATAGGTGTGGGTCGGTTTGAAGAAAAGAGTAGGACGGGGTGGGAGTAGAGGATGATTTAAAAGGAAAAATATTTTCGTCAAACACAACGTGATGAGAAATTATCATTTTATGAATAGCGAGATTGTAGCATTTGTACCCCCGGTGGTTTGAAGGGTAACCAAGGAAAACACATGGGGATGACCGATTTTTGAGTTTATGAATGGATGAAGATGGGTTGAGCGGGAAACAAAGACATCCGAAAGTGCGTAGGTGGGTGTTTACCATATAAGATGGAGGTAGGACTTAAATATTGTTTGGTTTTGGCGGGAAGTATGTTAAAAAGATAGGTAGCCATTTGAAGGGCATGATGCCAAAACGAGGGAGGGACGAAGGAGTGAGATAGAAGGGTTCGAATGATGTTAATAGATCGAATTTTTCTTTCCGCTTTCCCACGAAACATCATTCCATTTTGTTTGCAAAAATTGTAAAACTGAACGTTGTTGTATCGGTTCCATTATCACATTGAAAAGTTTTGATTTTGCTTTCAAATTGAGTTGATATATAGGTGGAGAATTGGGTAAAGATGTTGTATACATCAGACTTGTGGATTAGGGGGTAAGTCCACAAAAAATAGTGTAATCATCTAATAATAACATGTAATATTTGTGTCCCCCACTAGATGGTATGAGTGATGTCCATAAATCACTGTGAATGATGTCAAATGGTAAGTGAGTAGATGACATAGAATCATAAAATGGCATTTTTATTTGTTTGCCAAAAATACATGAGTGACAACGAGGAAATTTAGAAGTAGTTTGACAAGTGATAACATTATTTCTGTTTAAACGACGAAGTAAATCTGGTCCCGGGTGCCTTACGCGTTGGTGCCAAACTTGTTGAGAGATGACTGAAAAAGCAAAAGGAGTGACAACTTGAATTGAAAAGGGAAGAAGCGGGTACAGATCTCCAGTGCTATTACATCGAAGTATAGGTGTCCACGTCCAGTAATCCTTCACAAGAAAACCAAAAGCATCAAATTTAATGGAAACTTAGTTATTGGTTGTGAATCGATGAACTAATAATAAATTTTTGATGAGACGAGGAGAGTGAAGAATGTTGTTAAGTTTAAGAGGTGGAAAAAGGGGTTTTAAGATGGTATGGCCGGATCTGTGTATGGGTATTCTAGAACCGTCACCAACCGTGATATCATTTAATGTATTATTGTTAAAATAAGACGAGATAGTACTTGCATTGTTTGTCATGTGGGATGTGGCACTGGTATCCATGTACCAGTTGTTTTCCGGTGGGTTGAGGGACATGGTGTGTAGAGCTTGCTCGATATCTGTAGGAGTGTGACCAACACTGTAGTTGTCATAAGAAGAAGGGGGACGAGGACCAAGAATACCAGCGTATGCTTGAGGGGCTGATGTCCTTGGTGGTGTAGCTTGTGGCATCGTCGGGTGAGGGCAAGGTGGGACAACCCATTGAGGGCGCTGTCTATATGGTGGCTGTGAGGAAGGGACCGACCAAGAATTGTCTTGGAAATATTGTTGTTGCTGCCAGCTGTTCCAAGGAGAAGAAGGTCCACGAGTTTGAGAAAACGACCCTTGATGTTGGTATTGATGTTGCGAGCCACGACCTCGCCTATTGTTGTCTCATCCTTTACCACGTCCACGTCCCCGATTGTGGAAGTTGCCATGGCCCCTGCCACTATCAAACCGAGGTTGAGGAGAAGGTGGGGTTCCCGGGTTAGTAGTGGAGATTAAATCCGTATGGGATGCTTGGTTGGACTTTCAGGTTTCCTCTATAATAAGTTTGGATCGGACATCATAGAAATCTGGAAGAGGATTAGATTGTTGAATCAACATGGAAATCCCATCGTATTGCTCAGAGAGACATGCAATGATTTGTAAGACAAGGCGTTTATTAGAGACTGGAGCTCCCACATTAACAAGTTGATCCGCAAGTAATTTTATGGCTTGACAAATAGGATGTAACATCAGAGAAGCTGTCAAGGCAGGTGGTGGTCAGCTTCTGTTCCAAATAAACAGCCCGAGAATTTTTGTTGTCTTGGTAGATGTTTGCAAGGGCTGCCCAGGCTTTGGCAGCAGTGGAGTCAGTAGTAAGAATGGTGTGAAGAAGGTCGTGGGAGATGGCGCTATAGATCCACTGAGGTACTAGGGCATCGAGGCGGGAATGAAGTTGAAGATCAGCCGGTGTTTTTTTTTTTTTTTTAATTTTTTTTTAATTTTTTTTAGAAGATGAGGTAGCAGGCGTAGGGGGGATGATGAAGTCAATGACTTCAAAAGCCCTACAATGAATCTTAAAGAGTTCGGACCAGGTGGTGTAGGAGCTGTTTTCCATCTCGAGTTTGATAGGAATGAAGTTGTGAATGTTGGTAATAGTGAGAGCAGGGTGGAGAGCCATTGAGAGAAGACGTGGATGGTAGAGATCAGAAGAGAGGGGTTGCCGGCAATGAAAAAAATAGGGTTATGAGAAGATCGATTGGAGCTCTGATACCATAATAGAATAGGTTTTGGAATCGTGCCTTTGATTTCATTATCCTCTGAATAAATACAATTTGAAAGTGCCTTCAAATTAAGCAATATAATCTACAATATCTTTACAATATTTGAAAGATTCTATACGATATACATGCTGAAATACAACGATATCTAATAATTGGCCTACAATTTGAAGAACCCCAACACCTACGTTGCAATAACCAGACAAACCTAAAAATATGATCTCCAAACCCTTAAATAGATGAAAATAGACCCTTACGATCCTTTAATGAGTAGAAACTATGATTCCAATATGCATGATTTAGTTTACGTCGATAACAGGCAACCCATCAATATTCACGTGGAAAATAGTTTACGTCAGCAATGAGCAATACATTGGTATTTGTGAGGAAAATACTCATTTACTTGGGGTTGTTGACTGTTTTATTAATATATATAGCCCAAAAAAAACAAAAGATAACTATAAGGTTGTGTAAGGTCAGAGAAATGTTTTTGATGTTAGAATCAGCAGACATGGCTTGTTATTTATTTACCTAAAGTTCAAAAAAATTATGATTATATATTAGTACGAGAGGTCCCAATATGCTGAATAACTCAAAAGTAAATCTATATGTAAGTATGTAACTACGTTGTCATTGTGGTGGTGTCGAAGTAGTGGATAATAAATAAGACTGTTTTACTATTATGCAGGTTCTCAAGACTCTCTAAAAGAAGAATGTCGACCATCCCTAAGCCTGCTAGCTGTGATGTGATTCAGTAGAACTTGAGGGTCCACGTTAGTTAACTCCATGGCACTCTTAACTATTGAGATTATTGGCTTGCTCAATAACTGCTATATCTAATTAATCCAAATTAAGAAGGAAAATAGTTTGGAGATTTACCGCCAAAATACGATTCCTGATTAAATTTTTATTGTCGCAGTTATTGGGCGGCTCAGCCATATATAGGTGGCAGTTGACCAATTTTCCCAGCTCCCAGGTTTAGTATTTTAATGGAGCAGCCAGCAGGCATTGGATCACTCAACCACTAGTCCCAAGTTTCTCCCGAAAATCCCATAGTTTTGTATGTTGTATTTTACGGTAAAATAAAATTAATAAATGAAACAGAAATATTGTTTAATAAAAATAAAAACCACAACTTTATTTAAAAAGTAAAACATAATTAATGATGTAAGCATATAATAAAATATGACAATGTAATGTAAACGAAGTTTCGCAGTGATTAAATATAAAAACAAGTTGAGATTCTTTTAGATTTTTATCGTCATGAAAGTTATATATGTGTCCTCATACATTGATCTTCTTTTAATAAACAATATTTAGTTGCAGAAGAACGTCAATTAATAAGTTCGTATAAAATAAATATATTATAGACCAACAACACTAATATCTTAGTTGATTAATTAAAATATGGACTGAAATCATGTTGACAAACTGATTCAAATAGTAAGACTAGCGACAGATGCAGAAAATTTTAGTAGGGGTGTCACTCGTATTTTAAATCGGTGCACCTAATAAAAAAAAACATTTTTTTTATATTACGGACCAGAAATGGAGCAGTGGCGCGGGACCCCAGGCTCCATTAAGGTCCGCCCCTGAGTAAAAACATTTAATATGTTAAAAATTGTTGACATCATACACATAAAATGCTGATTTCTCTTCTTGAGGTCGAATGTTAAAGTCCTGTCGTTGACATAGATAAAATTAAAGAGTAGTTTAGAGGTAAATTAAATTTACTGTTAAAAAAACACATATAATATTTTTAATTATTATACTTTCATTTAAAATTTCAATTATTATACTTTCTTTTAAAAGACATTGAAATTTTTTACAACACACATATAAATGTTGCGTTTTCTGGACACACATGAAATACTCTAATTTTTGACGATATTCAATCTTTCGTTTAAAATACTCTAATTTCTTTTAGTGTAAGTTGCAGTTTTGGTTTACAAGGTTGACATTAATCTATAGATTTGATCTATAGTTTTCTTATTTAAAAAGGAAATGGGAAAAAGACACATCAAGTTAATTATATTATTCAATTTCCAAGATTTAAACAAATATTAGCTATAGGATGCCATGATTTCCGCATGTATTATCTACAAAATCTCTGAAACAACATCGTTTGAGGATATTCCTAGATTTTGTTTTCGAAAATCCAGATTATACCTACGTAATTCTTTTAAATAAAAAAAAATCATCTTTTTGAAGTTTTTGTTTTAGAAGTTTTCAAAAACAATTTCCACAAAAAAGTTTAATATTGTTGTTTCATCTATGAAACTAACAAAAAATGGATTTCCAACCTCTATAAAATCCATAGATCTAAGAAATCTCTGTAAATTGTAAATTGTGAGATTTTTTTTTGGTTAGTTTCATAGGTCAAAACTATATAATCACGCTTTCTTTCATTGTGACAATGGTTTTTTTAACCTTTCTAAAAAAACAAATTACTGAAATCGTCATTATGGTTTGGTTAAATTTGCGTGTTTTGTCCCTAACTTTTATTTTGCACTCGGACTGTCCCTATTGTTTTATTTGATTGCGTTTTTCATCCCTCACAGACTTGAAAACACTATATTTGTCCGTCCCCCAAGTTGAAAAGACTATATTACCCTTTGTATTTTTTTTTCATTTTTTAATTAAAGAAAAATAATTAAGTGATTTATGGACATGTGGGGACCCACTCATACTCCCACTTGCATCACAACCACCACAAGCCACCGACAACCACCATAGGCCACTAAAAACCACCACTAGCCATTGAAAGCCACCATCCACCACCAGTAACCACCACCAAGCGATTCCAACATCACTAGCATCCACCGATTTTAGCTCTAATACAGATCAAATAATCAGTTTCATTAACTCACACCCCAACATCAAATCATGAAAATCAAACTTGAACACATAAATCAAAACCATAAGAAGATCAAATTCTGAAATAAAAAACCTAACCAAATTCAAATACCAATATCCCAAAATCAGAACCTAAATTGAAATGAAATCTAGATATGGAATCAAAACCCAAAACAGAACCTAATCTTAAATTGACAATGAAAGAAAAACTGATGAAATCTGTAACGACCCAAATTTCACGTCCAAAAATTTTCTTTTTAAATCAATACTTTAGAAAACGATTGTAATTAAAAACACTGTCTGGTCAAACCATTTCATAACATACATCGTGTCTGAAACCAAAACATGGAAACAATCAACTATCAGAGTACAAAATCCCAGAATGACTCATGGTGCGGAAAACAAGGTGCGTGTATGATGTGCCGCTACCGCGCCAGCTCCTTCCCCCTTGAAGAAGAGGTACCTGAAAACAAAACTGTAAACTGTAAGCACGAAGCTTAGTGAGTTCCCCCATAATACCTCATACCATACAAACATACAATGAACAACTAGGAGATACGGGCCTCGCCCATACTCATGAAGATACAGGCCTCGCCCACACTCCGCTAGCTGGGAGATACGGGCCTCGCCCACACTCCGCTATCTGGGAGATACGGGCCTCGCCCACACTCCCTTATCTGAGAGATACGGGCCTCGCCCACACTCTACTATCTGGGAGATCCGGGCCTCGCCCACACTCCACTATCAGAGAGATACGGGTCTCGCCCACACTCAGCTGCTAAACCATAACATACAAGTATCACACAGACAACGAGTATAAACAATTATATCATACTGGCATATATCATAATCAAACTTAACCATGAGATACGAGCTCTGCCCACACTCCGACACTAACATATCGTCTATACGGGCCGTCCTTGGTGCCTTAGACATGTTACTACTAGAAGGAAACTCACCTCGAAAAGTAGCTACCGAAAGTCTGACTGCTGCACCGGTAATCCTCCGGCTACAAATCCATAAACATAGATTAGCCACTCATAAATACCCTTAGGTCAATTGACTGACCCATCCCTGGTCCAAGGTCAACTCCTTGGTCAAATTCAACTTCCAGTTGACTGGACTAGCCGAGTCGTGGCACAGACTCGCCGAGTCCTTCTCCTACTAACCCGGTCCTACTCGCCAGTCCCTCTTCCCACTCATTGAGTCACCCTTAACTCATTACTCGGGACTATAGAACCGACTCGTGATCTGACTCGCCGAGTCCAAGAACAACTCGCCGAGTCCCACGAGCAGATTTCCTACTCGCTTCCAAATCCTTACCAGAGCATCCCTTAAGAGGATTTGGGGTTCTAGGACTATTGCTACACGTTAAATTGCTAATTCCACGTCCAGATACGAAGGGTTGGACCTTCAACACTTAAACCCCTCTTACTCAGAGAAAGTTCATATGACTCGCCGAGTTTGAAAAACAACTCGTCGAGTTCCAGGCAATCTTCATAGGACTCGCCGAGTTGTTCATCCAACTCGCCGAGTCTAAGACCATCTTCATAGAACTCACCGAGTCCCTTCGACCCACTTCCCATTCAGACCAAATCTGAGACATGCAACGCTTCTAAACCATAGATCTATGCTCATAGGGCATGCTTATCACGTAAATTTGCAAACTTTACGTGCATGCATGGCCCTATAAGCTCAAGAAGGCAAATCCAAGCTCTATAAGAGGTTATACACTCAATAGGGACCTCAATAACTCCAACCACAGAGACTTTATACTTCTAAGATGTCCATAAGATCCCAATCTGAAGTCCTTTCAGAACTTAGAGCATAAAAACATGGAGTTTGAGGTTTTAGGGCTTGAAAACCACTAATTTGGGACAAAAAGGGGATCTAATGAACTAGTGATCAAGGTAAGAACTTTTCTACCTGAATGGAAGCTTCTCACAGTGTAGATTCCAGATCTACCTCCCCTCCTTGCACACTTCAACCTCCTCCTCCTTCTTCTAAGCTCCAAACCTTCTCTACAAAGTCCAAAATCACTCTCAAGAACAATATGGGGGCTAGGGTTTCTTTCTACAGCTCTCTGGAAGGGTTAGGGACAAAGGAAGCCAAGTTAGAGCGTTTAAATAGGGTGCAAACACCCGTATTAGGGTTTTTGTCCAAACAGGGTCTACTCGCCGAGTCCAAAGTTCAAACCCCGCGCCTTATCCCGCTCCTACTAAGCGAGTTGGTCCTTCAACTCGCCGAGTCCAAGGCAAAAATGCACTAAATTAAAATATTAATCACAAGGAGTACGTACCAGGAACCAGGTGTTACAAATCTCCCCCTCTTATTTTAGACTTCGTCCTCGAAGTCTGCTGGTCGATCCTGAAACAGCTCGGGGTAGTGCTCCATCATCTCTTCCACCGGCTCCCAAGTCCACTCCGATCCCTTCCGGTGCTGCCATTGCACCTTCACGAGTTCCACCCTCTTGTTCCTTAGATCCTTCGACTTCCTGTCGAGGATGGCCACAGGCCACTCGATGTAATTCAGGCTGTCATCGACTTGAATATCCTCCAAAGGCACCACTGCCGAGTCGTCTACTAAACACTTCCGTAATTGAGAGACGTGGAAAGTGCTGTGGATCTGGCTAAGTTCGGCTGGCAGATCCAACCTATACGCCACCTTACCCACCCGGGCTACAACCCTGAATGACCCAATGAATCTTGGGCCCAACTTGTCTCGCTTCCTGAATCGGATGACGCCTTTCCACGGTGACACCTTCAGGAGAACCATATCCCCGACTTGGAATTCCAAGTCTGAACGGCGCTTGTCGGCATAACTTTTCTGCCGACTCTGGGCAGTCTGAAGCCTACTCCGGACCTGCTGAATCTTCTTTGTCGTCTGAAGCACCACTTCGGTGCTTCCCATGACCCTCTGGCCAACCTCTCCCCAACATATCAGGATCCTGCACCTCCTCCCATACAACATCTTGAAGGGAGGACGGTCGATGCTTGCATGATAGCTATTATTATATGATAACTCCGCCAACGGAAGGTAGGTATCCCAACTACCTCCATAATCCAGAACACATGCCTGCAACATATCCTCTAACGTTTGGATGGTCCGCTCGCTCTGACCATCCGTCTGCGGGTGAAAAGCAGTGCTAAAATGCAGACGAGTGCCCAACTCATCATGAAACTTCTTCCAAAACCTGGAAGTGAACCACACGTCTCGATCTGATATCACTAACACTGGCACCCCGTGCCGCGCCACTACCTCCCTGATATAGATATTGGCCAACTTTTCGGCCAAGATACTCTCCTGAATCGGAATCAAATGGGCGCTCTTGGTCAACCGATCCACGATGACCCAAATCGAATCTACTCCTCGCGCCGTCCGGGGAAGCTTTTTGATAAAATCCATCGTAATATCCTCCCATTTCCACAACGGGATATCTAATGGCTGCATCTTGCCGTGCGGTCTCTGATGCTCGACCTTGATCTTCCTGCAGGTCAAACACCGCTCGACGTACCACGCCACATCCCGCTTCATGCAGGGCCACCAGTAGTCCAGACGAAGATCCCTATACATCTTCGTCGCCCCGGGATGAATGGAGAATCGAGATTTGTGCGCCTCCTCCATCAAGACCTGGCGCACGCCTCCGAGGTACAGGACCCACACCCTGCGGTGTAATGTCAATAATCCCCTACTATCATAGTCGAAGGAGGAAACCTGTCCCACTATGCGCTCACTCTTCCGATGTTCCTCCTTCATGGCCTCCTGCTGGGCCTCCCGAATCCGCTACAAAAGCGGAGTCACCACTGTCATCTGCATGCAAATATCCCTGATCGGCATCGCCTTACGGCTAAGCGCATCGGACACCACATTGGCCTTCACCGGGTGGTAAAGGATCTCACAATCATAATCCTTCACCACATCGAGCCACCGACGCTGCCACATGTTCAGATTTGGCTGATCCATGAGGTACCTCAAACTCTTGTGGTTCGTGTAAATGGTACACCGAACCCCATAGAGGTAATGTCGCCAAATCTTGAAGGCGAAGACCACCGCCCCCAACTCTAAATCGTGCGTCGGGTAGTTTGCCTCGTGAGGCTTCAGCTGCCTCGAAGCGTAAGCAATGACATGACCTCTCTGCATCAGTACCGCGCCCAACCGTGAAATGGACGCGTCACAATATACCACAAAATCCTCTACGCCCTCTGGCAGGGCTAAGATTAGCGCCTCGCACAATCTCTGTCTCAGAACCTCGAATGCTGCCTGCTGCTCAGGCCCCTATCGAAAGACCACGACTTTCTTAGTCAACCGTGTCAGGGGTACGACTATCTTGGAGAAGTCTTGAATGAATCTTCGATAGTAGCCCGCTAATCCCAGGAAACTCCGAATCTCAGATGGAGACTTCGGAACCTCCCACCTCATCACGGCCTCCACCTTGGCCGGATCCACAGAAATCCCGTCCTGGTTGACAAGGTGCCCAAGAAACTGCACCTCGCGCAACTAGAACTCACACTTGGAGAACTTAGCATATAAGCTCTACCTCCTTAGGGTCTTCAACACCTCTCGCAGATCCCCTTCGTATTCCTCTTGCGTCTTGGAATAAACCAAGATGTCATCAATGAAAACTATTACAGACCGGTCCAGCATCGGTCTGCACACGCGGTTCATGAGGTCCATGAATGCGGCAGGGGCATTGGTGAGCCCAAACGGCATCACCACAAACTCATAATGGCCATAGTGCGTCTGAAACGCGGTCTTCTGTACATCCTCCTCTCCGACCCTCATCGGATGATAACCTGAACGCAAATCGATCTTGGAGAACCAAGATGCTCCCTGTAACTAATCAAAGTGGTCATCAATCCTTGGAAGTGGGTAACGGTTCTTCCCCGTCACCTTATTCAGCTCCCGGTAATCTATACATATCCGATGCGACCCGTCCTTCTTCTTCACAAACAGGATCGGGGCTCCCCAGGGTGAACTGCTCGATCGAATAAATCCCTTGTCTAGCAGGTCCTTCATCTGCGTAGACAACTCCTGCATCTCGGGAGGAGCCAACCGATAGGGTGCCTTGGCTATCGGAGCCGCACCAGGAACTAGGTCGATCCTGAACTCAACCTGATGCTCCGGAGTTATTCCAGGAATCTCCTTCGGGAACACATCAGCGTAGTCTCGCACCACTGGAACCTCGCTCACCGTCGCCTTACCCGTCTCTCGGGTATCCATAACATACGCGACATATCCCACGCAACCCTGTTGAAGGTAGCGCCTAGCTCTCGCTGCTGAACATACTGCAGGTCCACGCTGTGGCCTCTCGCCGTGGATCACCAACTCTCCCCCACTTGGGGTCCTGATCCCCACTAACTGTTGTGCGCAATCTATCACCGCCCCATTAGGGCTCAACCAATCCATGCCTATAATCACCTTGTTCCCCCGCAAAGGGATGGGAACCAAATCCACCAAATAGCGCTCCACAAATAACCTTAGGACACAATCCCTTAATACTGCTGACGCTCGCACCGATCGATCATCGACAATCTATACATCTAAAGGGCAATCCAACATGCCCGAAGACTCAGTAAACCTCTTGCTAAGCGTAGGGGACACAAATGATCTGGTGGCACTCGAGTCAAGCAACACCTGAACAGGAATACCGTTCACATGGAACGATCCTAACGCATATACACAGAGCACATATCAATATCATAACATCATAAAAAATAAGATAGAGGGAAAGAATCATACCCCTCACCACATCGGGTGCGGCGCGTGCCTCCTCTGTAGTCAGCTGAAACGCCGGCTCCTCACCACTGGAGCCTCTGCCTTGCCTTGTCGGCCATCTGTAATCCGCAGGGTAGCTGGAGTTGGCGCCTTAACCGGTGCTGATGCTGCTGTCAACTGGGGGCAATTGGCCCTCTTGTGGCCCCTCTGGTTGCAGTGGAAACACAGCAACTCAGAGGCCTGAACAACCGAGACAGGGGCAGTACAATCCCTGCTAAAGTGCCCCGCCTTGCCGCACTTATAGCAGCCTGATGATGCCAATCTACATGCTCCCTCATGCGACCTGCCGCATTTCCCGCAGCGACCCGGCCCTCCTTGGCCTTTCGGCCTACCATCTGATCCCTTGGGCTTCTTCCCCGAATCCCCAACCACCTGACCCGTCTCTGCCGTTCTCTTTCGAATGTGCTCCAAATCAATCTCTCTTTCCCTCGCCCTGGCAATCATAGAGTCCAGGGTAGGTCAAGCTGAAAAACTGACATGCTCCCGAATATCAGCTCGTAGCATGTCATGATAGCGGGTCCTCCTCATATCCTCATCACCCGCGTACCGGGGCACCAACAACGCCCTCTCCCGGAACTTGGCGATGATCTCTGCCACAGTCTCCGTCGTCTATATCATATCTAGGAACTCCCTGGCCAGCTGTTGCAGCTCGACAGCTGGTGCAAACTCTACCTTGAACCTGGTCACGAAGTCCGACCAGGTCATAGCCTCGACAGCCGAGGCTCCCAACGAGTCACCAACGGACTCCCACCAATCCCTAGCTCGATCTCTCTAACACCATGTTGCATATCTCACCTTCGACCCCTCAGGGCAGAATCTGGTCAACTGTACGGACTCAATGTCCGCAATCCATCGTCTGGCAGCAATGGGGTCCTTCGCCCCATGGAAATCCGGCGCACCACTGCCCCTGAAGTCCTTGAAGGACAGTGTGCGAGATCTCAACTGGCCAGATGCTATGTCGCTCCTGAATGCCCTGAGGCGATCCTCCATCAACTCCAATATCCATTCCTTGATCGACCTGAAGATAATGGGGGTCGACTTAAGGATGCCTCTGGTGATCTCTGACGCGATGAACTCACGTAGCCCCTCATCTACTGGCTCGGAACCTGATCCTGAACCCGATCCCTCTCCTGTATTGCTAACTGCTGGCCTCGAGCGTAGTACCACCATTCTGAAACACATAAATAATAACCATTAGCAATACTGATATCTCTGGGGGGGATCACACCTACTACAAGTTCCCTGGTCTTATCTTGGCCTTCCTCGGTTTGGGTACGGATCCTCTGCTTTCAGTAGTACGGGCCCATACTACCTTCCACATCTATCCGTACTTTCTCCAAGGACTGCCTTGACTCCACCAGGTCCCTTTCACTACCGCTGATCACTGCTATACTCATCCTAGGCTTGCCCCAGGAAAATCTCTAACTCCACCCTACCCGGTCCTCAGCTGCTGAAGGCCTCATTGTAATGCCAATTAGTCATTACCTGAATACCATCACATGTGGTGAGGCTCAGATAATCCTTCGAGTAACAGACTCGGATCTACAACGGTTAGACTCATACAAGAGCTGCGCAATAGGGCCAAATCCAGCACTCTAAGATTATTCAACTCTGATCACATGTGACGTGACGTATTCACCTAATGTCCAACTCCCATCACTCAGAGTCCCACGAAGCACAAAGCAAGCAACATTAAGACAAAAGGGAACAATCTCAAGCAAATCCGTCCTCATAGAGGAAAGCTGAACTAGCATACAATGCTAAACTCATACTATCAGACATAACCTAAACAGGCTATCCTACTACTGTTTACTCGATTCTAGCATGCAGTTTTTCATACACTGAAGCACATAAAGCAGGCACATAAGGCATCACTCCTAGATCCTTAGTCCTATTCTAGCATGCTGTTCTACTAAAACTGATAAACATAACATAAGCTTGTATGGGTACTTTGGGGAATACTTACTTGAGCTCGGCCGGTCGCGCACATCACACACTTCGTTCCTTCTTAAATCTCTTTGCTTAGCTTTTTAGAAAATATTTTCTTCTTTAAAATCTTTTAATCACTCAATTAGAGTTCAGACACCCCCGAAGGTGTGTCCGAATCCCTCAAACCAGGGCACTGATACCAACTTGTAACGACCCAAATTTCACGTCCAAAAATTTTCTTTTTAAATCAATACTTTAGAAAACGACTGTAATTAAAAACACTGTCTGGTCAAACCATTTCATAACATACATCGTGTCTGAAAACCGAAACATGGAAACAATCAACTATCAGAGTACAAAATCCCAGAATGACTCATGGTGTGGAAAACAAGGTGCGTGTATGATGTGTCGCTACCGCACCAGCTCCTTCCCCCTTGAAGAAGAGGTACCTGAAAACAAAACTGTAAACCGTAAGCACGAAGCTTAGTGATTTCCCCCATACTACCTCATACCATACAAACATACAATGAACAACTAGGAGATACGGGCCTCGCCCACACTCATGAAGATACGGGCCTCGCCTACACTCCGCTAGCTGGGAGATACGGGCCTCGCCCACACTCCGCTATCTGGGAGATACGGGCCTCGCCCACACTCCCTTATCTGAGAGATACGGGCCTCGCCCACACTCTGCTATCTGGGAGATCCGGGCCTCGCCCACACTCCACTATTAGAGAGATACAGGTCTCGCCCACACTCAGCTGCTAAACCATAACATACAAGTATCACACAGACAACGAGTATAAACAATTATATCATACTGGCATATATCATAATCAAACTCAACCATGAGATACGGGCTCTGCCCACACTCCGACACTAACATATCGTCTATACGGGCCGGCCTTGGTGCCTTAGACCCGTTACTACTAGAAGGAAACTCACCTCGAAAAGTAGCTACCGAAGGTCTGACTGCTAGACGTCTGGCTGCTGCACCGGTAATCCTCTGGCTACAAATCCATAAACATAGATTAGCCACTCATAAATACCCTTAGGTCAATTGACTGACCCATCCCTGGTCCAAGGTCAACTCCTTGGTCAAAGTCAACTCCCAGTTGACTGGACTCGCCGAGTCGTGGCACAGACTCGCCGAGTCTTTCTCCTACTAACCCGGTCCTACTCGCCAAGTCCCTCTTCCCACTCACTGAGTCACCCTTAACTCACTACTCTGGACTATAGAATCGACTCGTGATACGACTCGCCGAGTCCAAGAACAACTCGCCGAGTCCCACGAGCAGATTTCCTACTCGCTTCCAAATCCTTACCAGAGCATCCCTTAAGAGGATTTGGGGTTCTGGGACTATTTCTACATGTTAAATTGCTAATTCCACGTGCAGATACGAAGGGTTGGACCTTCAACACTTAAACCCCTCTTACTCAGAGAAAGTTCATATGACTCGCCGAGTTTGAAGAACAACTCGTCGAGTTTCAGGCAATCTTCATAGGACTCGCCGAGTTGTTCATCCAACTCGCCGAGTCTAAGACCATCTTCATAGAACTCGCCGAGTTCCACTTTGGGACTCGCCGAGTCCCTTCGACCCACTTCCCGTACAGACCAAATCCGAGACATGCAACGCTTCTAAACCATAGATCTATGCTCCTAGGGCATTCTTATCACGTAAAGTTGCAAACTTTACGTGCATGCATGGCCCTATAAGCTCAAGAAGGCAAATCCAAGCTCTTTAAGAGGTCATACACTCAATAGGGACCTCAATAACTCCAACCACAGAGACTTTATACTTCTAAGATGTCCATAAGATCCCAATCTGAAGTCCTTTCAGAACTTAGAGCTTGAAAACAACTAATTTGGGACAAAAAGGGGATCTAATGCACTAGTGATCAAGGTAAGAACTTTTCTACCTGAATGGAAGCTTCTCACAGTGTAGATTCCGGATCTACCTCCCCTCCTTGCACACTTCAACCTCCTCCTCCTTCTTCTAAGCTCCAAACCTTCTCCACAAAGTCCAAAATCACTCTCAAGAACAATATGGGGGCTAGGATTTCTTTCTACAGCTCTCTGGAAGGGTTAGGGACAAAGGAAGCCAAGTTAGAGCGTTTAAATAGGGTGAAAACACCCGAATTAGGGTTTTTGTCCAAACAGGGTCTACTCGCCGAGTCCAGGGACCGACTCGCCGAGTCCAAAGTTCAAACCCTGCACCTTATCCCGTTCCTACTCGGCGAGTTGGTCCTTCAACTCGCCGAGTCCAAGGCAAAAATGCACTAAATTAAAGGTATTAATCACAAGGAGTACATACCAGGAACCAGGTGCTACAAAATCCTAGAAATCAAATATGGTTTTCCAGAAGAATGGGGTTAAATGGGAACGAAACTCAGTGAAGAAAATGGTGGTGGTTGGAGGATTTTGGTGGACACAATGCTTCATCTATTCAGGTAGATGGCGAAGAGGGAAGAGCGAGGATGGAGTAGATGGGGGCGGAAAGATGAAGAAAATGGATTGATGATGCAGATCGGTGGTTTCCAGGTGTCTTCCAGTGATATTTCTTGGTGGTTTCTCGGTGATGCATTGTTGGTGGTTTTGGCTTCCAGTGAGAAATGAGAGGATGGGAATGGCAACCGAGGGAGATGGGTGATGACGGGGGAGGGGGAAAAGATAATGGGGGTGAGGGACCCATATTTTCTATTTTTAATAATAATCTTTAAAAGGTTAATATTAAAAAAATAGAAAATAAATCAAAAAAGAAATGACCAAGGGTAATACAGTCTTTTTATGTTTGTGAGGAACAAAAACGCAACCAAATAAAACAATAGGAACGATCCGAGTGCAAAACAAAAGTTAGGGACCAAACACGCAAATTTAACCAAACCATAAGAATGATTTCAGCAAATTGTTCTTTCTAAAATAAAACTTTAAAAATATGATTTTTTTTGTAACTTTCACACCTGAACATCGATTTGCGCAAATAAACTTTTTTTTTTCCAATCTAGTTTTAGGACCTACTTTTTCGCAGATGATTGGAATTTTTGTAGATGTTATCTACAAAAATCCTCAAAAGGTGTCGTTTAAGATACTTTCATAGATGTATATCCAAAAATCAAGATTATTTTGGTCTAGCAATTAACTCTTGCTTAAATCTTTGAAAAGGGTAACGAAATTAATTCAATTTGTCATTTTCTCTTTAGTTAATTAGTGTCGTTGGTCATTATGGTTTGGTATCCATCATCGTTGGTTCCTTAGTCGATTACAGTTAAGCCACCTCCATTAAATGTCTATAAAATAACCATTTTACCCAAATTTTGTCTTATTCATGTTTTGCCATTTCATTTTTTTTTCTAATTTTCTATTTAATTTTTTATAACATCTATCCCCACCTCTCTCTCACTCTATTATCTCTCTCGTTCCCCTTTATCACCAATCTTTATCCAACCATTCAATTATATCTCTCGTTTCCCCTTTATCACCAATCTTTAGCCAACCATTCTATTAACTCTCTCGTTCCCCTCTATCACCGATCTCTAGCTAACCATTATACTGTAACGTTTCCCTCCCATTGTACACCATGACATTAAGACCAAAGTAGTTACTAAAAATGTTCCAAATTGTAAAAAGATTAAAATCTAAGCAATTACCACAAATTAAAAAAAAATCAATATTAAACCTTAAACTTAAGAAATTGACCAATCAATCCACAAAATTTAAACCAAAGCAGTTAGCACAAAACTTAAACAAAATCTATTGGTGGTCATTAGAGATCAGGTAAAGGGAGGAAGGGAGAGTGAGAGGGAGAGGGAGAGAGAGAAATATTATGTATGTTGTGGTAAATAGAGGAATGTCGATGTTTTTCATGACTAGTTCACAAAAAAGAAAAATAGAAAGAGAAAACTAGGATGGTTAGTGGTAGTACGTCTTTCCGGAACTACATATGGAGTGTGGCCGCGAAAAGAGGATTATCAACTAAGTGGTAATATAGGAGAAAAAGAGGAAGAAGAAGGAGGTAGAGGTTATAACCAGTGATGGAGATAGACGTGGTGGCTGGTAATAAAGGTTGGGGTAGACAAAGTTGGAGATGACGCCGGAGAGATGGGAAGAAGAGAAAGTACATCGCCTTGGTCTTGAGATTTTATTTTACGGGAAAGGAAGGGAGGAGAGGGAAGGGAAAGGAAGAAAATAACAAGAAATTATGTTCTTGAGTTATAGTGGAATGAAAAGGAATCGAAGAGAATTTAACAATTATGCCCCTACAGTATTGTTGGAAAAAGACTCGATGAACTTCTAAGAAGGTGGATGGCAATTTGGTCTATTCATGCTTCATTTCTCCTTCCTCTCTTAGCCCGCACTTACCTATTGGCCGATGAAAATATAGCCATTTGTCTTTTCCTTCCCTTTCCATTCCATATTCTTCCATCCGTAAAAGAAACTTAAAAACATATTTCACACCTAATTCCCTTAAATTCCCTTCCATTCCGATCCCTAAATAAACTTGAGAACAAGATGTAAGGGTTTGGGTAGAAGAGTGATGTTTGCTAGAGATTTTTATTTGTCTTTACTAGTAATTTTTAGAAACAACCCCTATAGTTTCTAGCTTTTGTTAAATTTGGTTTGAGGTTAAAAGAATCTTTTTATATTAGATTTTTTGGATTTGATTTTGATTCGATTTAAGGTTGTGATTCGGGTTTTGATTTAGTGTATTGACGTCAATCAAACCAATGTTAATGATCTCCATGTTTGATCATAAATATATTTAATTTTAGAACCACTTACTTTCTTTTCTGATTAGAAAAATGGATTGGGAAAGGAATGAGAGATGGGGTGGTAGTTCATATTAGAAAGGGAAGGAAGCCCGACTATCATGTTGTGTTGTTAGGAGGTCAAAGAGAAGGGAACATGAAGTTGTAAGGAGAAAGTTAGGTAGGATTTATTTGTTTGGCTTTTTAGTTTGATAATTTTATTAAATAAAATTTAATACAAAAAACTATAATATTATAAAAGGGTAGAAAAGTTATTTAATAATGACAAAGTTGCAAGAATGGTCATATGGTCAGGTGAAAAATTACCATATTGGTCAAAAGCATTTTAAAAACTTTAAAAATTCCTTAAATGACAAATTTATCCTTTTCTAATCTTTTTCTTTTCTTTACTATTATATAATTAAAATAAAACCAAAAATGAAAAGAAAATTATAAACTAATACCTAATAACCCACCCAATCTCCACCTACTGACACCCTTCTAAGATTCAGCGTAATAGTATATAACTCATAAATAGAAATTGAATTTTAGATCGGTCGACTTTTAGTTGAAACAATCTAAACGAGAATCAAAGATCTTGTTAATAGGAGTCCGTCGGTATAAAGACATTCGAGAATGGATGTCAGACGGGAAAGTTATAAATTTTTAACGGACTTTAATAGTCCAAGTCTGCTAAAAATATAACTTTAAAAAATAAAGTCATAATTAGCCGACAAAGTATAAAAGAAAGTTGTAGATCTTGTCGTAGCTACGCGTGAATATAAAGAACGTTAAAAATGGAGCTTGTATGCGAAAGTTATGAATTTTTGAAGATTTAAAATCTACATACGTATATGCTTGCTGCCCACGCCACTACGCTGGGCGTCGCACTAAAGTACGCTGGGCATAACTCGAAATTATGCTGGGCATACTCCTTCCTGGCAGCCAATAAATAAGTTGCGAAAATACCTCATTTACTAACATCTTGCAAATCAATTTGCTCCAAGACTTCTTTCTTCTTGAGTCCAAGTCCTTCTAGTCCTTAAGGGTGTTTAGCAAGGCTCTAGGCATCAAATACCCAACAAATAGAAGTTCATGAGTTGGAATTGTACCAGTAAAGTTCTCTACTTTTCGCTAGAAATTCCTATAAGTTAAATTACACTCTATCTTATTTCAATGTGATTTATATCTAAATTCATAGTCATTGTTATGAATTTATAAATAAGAACTATCAATAATTCCAATTTATAATCTTGATTGATCTACTTACAGGAGATGTGTCTAGAATGGTCACGTTGGCTTGCTTGTTGGATTTCAGAAAGACTTTATGCCGAAATAGTCCTGCTTTTCAACTGTCCTACCTGAATGATCCTTATTTGATAGCGTTATCAATATTCATTGGAATAATTGATAGGTCTAGACTATTTTCAGTCTCATAAAATAGTAGACTAAGACTTATTAATAATGATACTAGGTTACATCAAAGGAAAAGTCAATTGCTAGAAGCGAAACACTGTCTGAATTTTGAGTCATCACTTTAACAAATGAATGCATAGTTACTTTCATCTTACACATAAATACGAAGTATTTCAGATTATTACATGCTATATGTGCATATTATCTGTGTTCCTAATATCTATGCTAGATGAACAATTTACACATGTTTTACTTGATTCAAATTGTATATTTATTTTTATACCTATAAATATGTTAGGAAGATAAAAGATGATATATATGATGAGAGATGAAAGATGAAACAGATGATGAAAGGCCTTGACTTTAAAGATGATCTAATTGTCTAGCAGATTATAGATGACGACCACATACTATTCTAGACAGTCCAATGGAACACTAGAAGCCTCACAACCTGTAGGTGTTTTTGAACTAAGTGTTCACCAGGTGTACTCTGTAACACCCCAAATTTTTCAAAACTTTTTCAAATGCTATGGTTATAAAAACATTTGCATATTAACTCGCATTTAACATAAAAACCGGTCCCACAAAAATAATTACAATTAAAACCTTGGGTGTTACAATTAAGCATCATACAACCATAGCCAGCAAATACAAATTACATCAATAACATTAAATAAGGAACTTAACATGTTCCACTCCATTCTCTATCTCTTAATCTTCTAACTTCCATTTATCATTTTTCTCCTTAATTTCAACCTGGAATACATGGCATTAAAAAGAGACACGTAAGACAAAAATGTCTTGTGAGCTACGTGGGTTCGTGACCCAAAACATTTATCACTTTTTCATCAAAACCGTTTAATCTTTGCAAAACATAGCTTTATACCATAAATCAGTTTCAAGCATTTTCAAGGAAAACTCGTTTCGTACGCATCATAAATATCATTTCATATCTTATCATTTTATTTCAAAAGACATATTTCCATATTCCATTTTATTTTATCATTAAGGCTAATTCTGGTATTAAACCGTTGCCATTTTTTATACTTAGGGTCTACGTACAATAAAGTAACCACTCTCAAGTGTAGACCAAGGTGGAAAGAACAAATCAATCCACCACGACATCATTTCCATTAGGACATCTATCTTGTGACATCCTGAAATTTCACGGCCAGAAAAGACCGATTTGTTTATGCTTTGTTTTAAAATCAAAGTAATCTTTTAAAGAAAACAGTTGCGGAATTTGTTCCCAAACAAAATATGATAAAACTTTATCAAAACATTTCTCAAAGAGAATGTACTTTTCATTAATAATAAAACCTCGGGATGTCATGTTCCGATACATACCAAAAGCATAAATAGTACAATTCGACCTTACAACAATTATTTATAACTACTGGTCTATTATCCAAAATCTCTCATCAAGTCCACCAACTTATACTCTTGTGCCATTACCTGTAATACATAGAAAACTGAGTGGGTCAGGATTAAGAGCCTGGTGAGCATATAGGGTTTTCAACCCACAATGTTATATCATATATGTACATATTAGAACTCACAAACTTATACAATTTCACCATATAAAAACAACTCTTATCCCACCCCATCGATCCTCACAATGACACGATCTAAACTCTCGTATCAAAAATTTTCCTCTTTACCTGATCCTTACTCACGGATCTAAACTAACTTCTCCACTTGATCCATACTCCCGGATCTAAAACTAACATCTCCATCTGATCCATACTGTAACGCCCGTGTTTCTGGGCTTGCCATTTTTAGCAATGTAATAGTCTAGGTTAACCGTTGTAACCCCAATTTGAAATAATAAAAAATGTATTATTTGTGAATTATGTGAATTATGTGATTTATGTGTGTGTTCTTAATTATTATAATTTAATAAATTAAGAATAAAATAAGCGTCAAAATTAAAGTATTAGATATGCCCGATATCTTTGCATAAAGTTGTAGTGGTTGAAACAAGGATTCCGGAGATATAAGGAATGCCAAAATCCGAGTTATAACGAAGAAGTTATGACCTGTCGAAGTTTCGCGACAGAACCGGCACGACGCCGAGTGACGTAAAATATGAATTTAAGATAGAGCGATATTTAGCCTTAGCGATCTAAACGAAAGTCGTAGATTTTGTTAAACCGAGAGCGTGCATAAAAGGAACGCCCAAATCTGACTTCGTATGAGGAAGTTATGATTTTCTGAAGTTTCGACGTGGCAGTATGCAGCCCGAATACTCGATTTGAGATCGAGCGGTTTTTAGCCGAAACAATCTAAATGAGAATCGAAGATCTCGTTGTTAGTAGCGAAACGATGAAAAGATAGGTGAGAACGGACGTCGGACGAAGAAGTTATGATTTTATAACGAAGTTTTCCTGTCCGAGCCTCCTAAAAATAACTAATAAAAATAAAAGTCAAAATGAGCCGACGGAGTCTAAACGAAAGTTGTAGAGCGTAGTCTCACCTTTGCGTGGATATAAAGAACGTCGAAAACGGAGTTCGTATGAAGGAGATATGAATTTTTGAAGTTTAATAAATATTTAATATTTATTTTTATTTATCCTCCGATATTATCCGAAGAAGGGTTAGGCGGTCTATCCGAAGTACGCGCCGCGTACAGCGAAGGGCACTCGAGTATTCCGAAGTCATATGCAATGACGTATGAGGGCTGATGACGTAAGCGCTGACGACCCTCGAGGCGTACGCCCCGCGTAGCCTCGTACGCCCCGCGTACGTGCGAGGGTCCAACACTATAAAAGGGGATCCGAAGGCAGCTCATTTCTCATTCAAAATTTCTTCCTTCTCTCTAGCCCTTTGCCTCGTTTTGCATGCCGATTGTACCCCGAAGCCCCGGTATTATTCCCAAGCCCCGAAGCGAGATCTGAAGCCCCGAGAATCCCGAAGAGTGTTATTCCCAAGCCGAAGCCCTGCCCGCGAGGAGCCTGGTTTTTGTGAAGATCTTCCAGATCTACGGTGAGACGCTGCTTCTATAAGCCGTAGTGTTGTCGGATCATCTTCTGATCAAGTGAGTGTGTAGTTACCTTCTTCCAACACATTATTATAAAGTATTTTGTATAAAATACGTGCTATGTGTATATATTTTGTTGTTTTATGTGTGAATGTATATTCACTCTCTTCTATCTCATAGATCTGAGTTATTCACTATGAAATATGTGTTATGTGTGTGTGTGTGCCTCATCTGTTATGTGAAATATGTGTTGATCAAAGCATGCTATACAGGTTTTTATCTATGTATAAAAATGTATATTTTTATCTACTAATATGTTGGGTAGAACATGGGTAGATAGTTGGTGTGTAATAAACAGATGAGAGGCCTCGTTGTTGTTTGATTAGTCATCTAGCGGAGTTTAGATGACGACCACATACTTTTCTAGACAGTCATGTGGAAACATTAGCAGGTTCGCCACCTGTAGGTGTTAATGAACTTGGGTGTTCATTCGCTGTACTCCATCCCCCTCATGGTTGCCTTATTTGACTTATATTGCTGAGGTACCCTCGAAGCATGTGTTGTCGCCCCGATGAAATATTCTTAGACTAGGTCCCTTGTGTTAGTTGTTTTAGGGACATAAAGTGAGAATAACGGGAATGGGTAATTGGGTTATTGTTGGTTGGTGGAAATTAAATATAATTATTTATTGTGGGTTGAAAACCCTATATGCTCACCAGGCTCCCAAGCCTGACCCACTCAGTTTTATTTGTATTACAGGAAGTGGCGCAAGGGCATAAGATGGATGAACCATCAAGTTGTTTTGTTTACAAGTCTGTATATGTATATATTTGTTGAATGACTTGTAATGCTATCGTTTATGCTTATTGGTCTGTATCGGAACATGACACCCCGAGTTTTGATTATATAATGAAAAATACATTTCTTTTATGAAATGCTTTGGTAAACATTGTTTTATCATGTTTTGTTTTTGGGAACAAATTCCGCAACTCTTTCAAATCAAAAGGATTTACTCTGAAAATATTTTAAAAGCATAAATGAAAAACGGTCTTTTCTGGCCGAGATTTTGGGGATGTCACACATACTCCCTGGATCTAAAATTGTGCCCAATCCATACTCCCGGACTAGGGACAATTAACTTTGTCTTAATCCATACTCCCGGATTAATAACAAGTTTATCTCGTTTATTGATAGTATTGGTTCCAAGACTCCTCTAGCAATACATATCAATGGGTTTTTAGAGTACACCGGTGAACACATCATTCACAACACCTACAAGTTGCGAGCTTGCTAGTGTTCCACATGACTGTCTAGAATAGTCTGTGGTTGTCATCCCTACTCTAATGAATGAAGGGGGCCATCGTTTGGGTAAAGGTTTTACTCATTTTTCACTTGTCACCCTCATCTCAAGATCTATATCACATTTTATCTCATTATCCAACTCTTCTTTTATCACACACCAACTATCTCATCTACCCATGTTCTACCCAACATATTTGTAGATATAAAATACATATACAGTTTAACTCATTTAAAAACTATATAAAACATCCATTCCACACTCATCTCCAATAAACAACAATATATAAACACATAGCATGTATTTCATAGCAAATACTTCATAATTATGTGTTAGAAGTAAATGACTACACACTCACACAAAACATATACTTAATACATTTAAACAATACTTGTATTAAAATCGTGTTTATGAAAGAGACTATACACTCACTTGATCAGAAGATGATTCAGATAGTACTATGGCTCTAAGAGTAATATTCTTCGGTGAAACTGGAATATCTTCAAAGTTCGGGCTTCTCGCAGGCAGAGTTTCGGCTCGGGAACTCTTTCTTCTCGGGATCTTCAGGGCTTCGGGACTCGCTTCGGGTCTCGGGATGATACTTGGGCTTCGGGGGTGCTTCAAAAGGGCTAGATAGGGTATCGGGAGTAAGAGTGTGAATGAATTAGAAACTATGGCCAGCTGCCCTTCAACTTCTATTTATAGGGCTGAATTTATGTGCTCACGCCATGAGATTCTAGTGCTCACATCGTGAGCTCAGTAGGTCACTGCGTTCGTCATTCGTCCACTTGCTCTGGAGGGTGTCCAGACTGTGCTCGCGTCGTGAGCACTGGGCTCACCTCGTGAGCTCTGACACAGCCTCGAAGTTTGCGTTCTGCACTTCTGAAATTCATATCTCTCGCATACGAGCTCCATTTTTGACGTTCTTTATATGTACGCGTAGGTGAGATATGCTCTACGACTCTCGTTTAGACTCCGTCGGCTAATTTTGACTTTAACTTTTATTATATTATTTTAGCAGGCCGGGACAGGAAAACTCTGTTAGAAAATCATATCTTCTTCATCAGACATCCGTTTCCGTCCGTCTTTTCACCGTTGGGCTACTATCGATGAGATCTTCGATTCTCGTTTAGATCATTTCGGCTAGAAATCACTCGATGTCATATTCGAACTTCAGGCTGCATACTGCTAAGCTGAAACTTAGAAAAATCATAACTTCCTCATACGAATTCAGAATTAGACGTTCTTTTTATGGACAATCTCGGTTTAACGTATTCTACGACTTTCATTTAGATCGCTAAGGCCAAATATCGCTCTAACGTAAATTCACTATTTACGTCGCACTGTGTCGTGCCGGTTCTATCTCGAAACTTCGACAGGTCATAACTTCTTCGTTATAACTCGGATTTCGGCGTTCTTTATATGTACGCATCCTTGTAACATATACTACAACTTAGTTAAGATTAATCCTTCTAAATAATCTTCCATAAAAAAATATGTTTTGATGCTTATCGTTTATAAATTGACTCACTTGGATCTACGGGCGTTACATATCTTGCGAAGGGGAGGCGCCACCCCGATAGATTCCTCAAGTGCCTCTTACGAGGTATCATGGGCCGGTTAGTTTTCATTTCATTACTTTACATTTCCTTTCATTACTTTCCATTCCTTTTCATTACTTTCAATTTCTTGTCATTACTTTCCATACTTTACACGTTTCATATATTAGTATCAAAAACTCATTTCAAAATTGAAGTATCTATATTTCAAAACATTTCAAACACATTTTCAAAACATTTGATCTTCCAAAACGATCTTTTCTTTCAAAAATATTCTATCCTTCAAGGCATTCTTTCCAAATATCCTTTCCAAAAACATTTGACATTTTCATTTCAAAACATTTCATATATCAAACATTAGTGTTTCATTATCAAAAATCATTTTTCCATGTACCCCGAAGTGGGAAAATGCCAACCTCACGTAAGTCGCACGTATGTTAGATAATGCTCTTCTAGTTCCTTTACCTAGATCAATCCTCTTCAAACACTACCTACACCATATATTCCATTACTAAATTTTATTGTTTCCAATCAGTACTCATGCAAAAGTATGAATGTAGTCAAAAACCGTGTAAATCCAAGTCTGTATGTAAAAGTTATGAAGAAAACAAGAAAATATCCAAGTTAGGGGGCTACATGGGTCGTGTCAATTAAGCCTGAATTAACACTGGTCGTGTTTCCTTGTCTGTACACACAAAACTCATTTTTTCTCAAAAAAAATACTTTGCATAGTTCTTGAATACCCTTTTCCAAATCACTTTGTAACATTTGTATAGGTTCTTACACATGTTTAGGAGGTGCTTTATCATCTTAAAACACTCCACTTGATCCATTATGTGTTCATTGAAACCTTAAGATTATGATGATCCTCAAGTGTTTAGAAGAAGGATAAACTAGTCCATTTTTCAATTGAACATTCCAAGCTCACAATGCTTGTTCCCAACTTATTGAACACTCAAATAAGTGTTGTCAAGAACATAAAACCCCCATAAATTTCATTGAAAATGCCCAATCTAACTATGGAATTCACAATTCCATTCCATGTTCCAAAATTGCCCTTGGGTCATAACAATCACTAGAGATGCATTTTTGCTAACATTCCTTCATGTTTATGTTTCACTATCATCTATTGAGTGTCTATTCATGTTCATGAATATCATTCACTTCTTATATGCCAATCATTATGTAATTATCAATAGATTTCCCAAAATGCCCTTATGGCCAATTACTCCATAAATTTGACTATAAATCATTCAATCCTTCATGTTCTTGCATTCAAATCATATTTTTAGTATCAACTCATGATTATGAGTATCATATACTCATCAAATGCTAACATTCCAAGAATTTCCTTGTATTCATCATAATTTCTCACATAACAATCTAAAACCCATCTTTATGCTTGGTTCTACCATCGTTGATGAATTTGAGCATTGTAATTGGATTTGTTGCTATCAAATATCATCTAGGTCATAAAATGTAATCCCATTTCATTATCAATTTCCATATTCTCAATTTGGGTTTTCTAGGGTTCATGTGGGTATTCACCCAAATCCTTAAATCCATCAATGGGATGATTAGATTGAGGTTGGGATCATGAAAACAAATCAAGGGAGGTTCAAAAACCAAACCCTAATCAAGGAATCATATTAATTTTGACATTGTGGGCTAGACCCACTTTAAAAATTCGAATTCTATGCTAAAGGATGAGAAGATTTTTACCTTTCAAACCTTGATTGCTTCTCTCCTTTGTTTGATTGTTTCATTCTTCACTTTGATCGAACCCTAGATGGAAAGGAGAATAAAATCTCCATTTGAAGCTCTCTAGCATGCTTAATACGTAACTGGAAGAGAAAGAAGGGAGTGTTCATCTTATTTCTCACTTGTTCATATTTGGCCCCTCAAGTTTACTTATATTGGCCAAAACCCACCAAACTTCCTTATTTATAATTTTAACTTAAGTTTTGGCATACTAAGCACTTCCCCATTATAACTTTTTTAATCCTTTACACTAACTAAGTCAACCCTTTTGGTTAACTTACTTTGTTAATTTGACACTTTTGCCCCTTTAACTTCTAAAATGTTATTATTTTCCCTTCTAAACTTCGAATTTTCATATCAACTAAGATATGATTATCTCTTGATAAGTTAACTCTATAAATCATTTTTCATTTATTTATTTTATTAATTTAAGGACACAACCTTAAATTTTAGGGTGTTCATACTCCATTCCCCCATGGTTTCCTTATTGACATATATTGTTAAGGAATCCCCTATGCATTATTTTTTATCCCGAAGATGATCATTAGAATATATCCTGTGAACTAGATGCTTATAGACAGAAAGTGAGGATACCGGGAATAGGTAATCAGTTTGAATGATTTAATGAAAATATATAATTAAAAGAATTTAATTATTGCGGGTTAAAAACCCTATGTGCTCACCATGCTACCAAGCTTGACCCACTTAGTTTCTTGTATTAAAGGTAATGGCACGAAAGCACAGTTGTGATGATTTGATGAGAAATTTAAGGATTATAGGCCAGTAGAATGATAAATGTTTGTTATTATTTCCGTTTATGCTTATATACTGTATTAACGATGACATCTAAACGTTTTAAATATAAATAAACTATATTTCTTCGAAAATGCTTTGATAATATCATTATCATGTTTTGGGAACAAATTCTGTAATATTATTCTTTTGTGACCGTGAAATTGGGGATGTCACGGTTGATATCAGAGCATTAATTTAAATGAACTATGAATATTTAAGGATTTCTAGACTTAAACTTAGAATGCGAAGTGATGATTGTGAGATGAGTGTCTGCTAGATTTAGGAATCATGCCTGAATAGACATGAGCACTAGCTTATTTAGGGAAGATGCCTAAATTACTTTTATGTGCTAAATGATTTATATTATAGCTATAAGATGCCTTATATGCTTTGGGATGCAATTATTTGATCGGATCTATGGTCTATTGTCGACCGGATAAGGAAATTTTATGTGTTCAGGGTTCTAAATGTTTAATTACGATATTAGAACTGAAATATAACTTTTCAGACTGATAAGAAGATTTATACGTCTGTCGTAAATAAAGCTTTCGTTATCTTAATTCTCTCACCGTACACTGAACGCCTACTTTGGTGTATAGATCGACATGATGAGAACTCGAAGTGGATTAGAAAACGGTAATCAGCACCCTAAGCCTTATGCAGTCGAGCATGCACCAAGGGCAATGTCTGCACAAGAACCAATTATGATGACAAGAGTCTAAGCAATGATGTAGGCTATGATGGCCGAAAAAAGGGAGGAGATGAGGCAAATTTTGCGTAATAATTGGTATGAACCTACTATACTTGTTGTGCAACCTAATATGGATGAAGAACAATCTGAGGAGGGAAACTATAGTCGGACTGCTAGTCAAGATGAGCTGTGTGTGATTAGAAGGAACCAGCCAATTGAAGGAGATGACGGATGTGGATGCAAGTACAAAGATTTCATGACATCCAAGCCGCTAAGTCTTTATGGAAGCCCAACATCGGTGAGAGTCATGGATTGGATCTCCATGATGGAGATAGTGCTTGAAAGTATAACTGTAGTGACAAGCAGAAGACCGCTCTCACGGTCAGACAGAAGTATTAAGCTGGTGGAAGTTACTGGCTGATACCATGCTCAAGGGAGAAGCTAGCAAGTTGTCTTGGGAAGACTTTTTGGTACAAATAAAAATGAAATATTGCTCTGAGCAGGATCTCCTAGAGATCAATAACGAATTCCAGAACCTGAATAAGGGAAAAATGAGCGTCAACGAGTATGGTGCAAGTTTTACGGAGAAAATGAAGCTTGTTCCTTACTTGGTTCCAACTGAACTCTCCAAGGACAACAAGTTTGCTAATGGATTGCCAGCGAACTTTGGTCCAATGGTCAAAGAAGCAACCACTTTGAAAGCCGCCATCTTCGCAACTGAGAACGTTGAGACCCAGTTGAGGGTGAATGGTCTGGAGAGAGCTGAAGTAGGAGAGGAGAGGACGTTTGAGGGATCTTCAAGATCCAAAAAGAAAAGTAGATTCTAGAAGTCTAGTACCAAGAAGTTTGGAGGAGGAGGACCTGAAACAAAATGGTGCGAGAAGTGCAAAAATAAGCACTTTGGGAAATATGGTGAGGAGTTGACCTGTTTCAAGTGTGGGAGAACCGGTCATTATGCCAATGCGTGTACATCCAACAAGAAGGTGTGTTACGGATGTAATGAAGAAGGACATATAGCAAGGGATTTCCCGAAGAAGACAGAGGTTGCAAATCTGAATGTGCCGCCTAGGCTAAAGGCGAGAGCATTCTAGATGACTCTAGAAGCAGCAAAGGATGAAGCAGATGTCGCTTTAGGTACATTCTTAGTAAATTATTTGTCTGCCAATATTTTTTTTTTGATTTCAAAGCTGACTACTCCTTTATATCACATAAATTTGGTAGAAGACTTGCATTGCCTATAGATAAACTAGATAGTGCTGTAGTAGTAGAAGTTGCCAGTAACAAATTCATAAATGTTAGTGATTGCATTAAGAACATCGTTATCGACTTGAATGAGAATATATTCCATGAGGAATTGTTGCCCATTGAGTTAAATGACTTCGATATAGTACTAGGAATGGATTGACTTAGTGCAAACGATGCTGACATCAAGTATAGAAAGAAGATTGTAGTAATCAAACCCCTTGGAAGAGAACCATTTATGGTGTACGGTGAAAAACATAGAGTAAACCCTAACGCAGATGCATTCAAGACCAATTTTTTTTCAAACTACGATCAATTAGAGATGTTATTTTCAGATGATTGAGCATCAGGATTAAAAACGGAAACAACAAAAGAGAAAATCGTCCGATTAATCAAATCTGCAGAAATTAAAATAAAAAAGTTGTTGATGTTGATAAACTAATGACAAATAATGAGGTACGTCTGGATAACGAATACAAAAATGATGATTAGGAATTGAAATAGTGTCGGCAATAGATGTTTCGTCCAAGGAGAGTTCAAAAGCCAAGAAACTAAAAAGTAAAAAAAGAAAACTGCAAAGAAAACTTCAAGATGAAAATGAAGTAGTAGTTGAACCTGTACCTGTACCTGAACCCTAATCTCAACCTCAATCAGAATCTTGTTGATCAATATTGTGCTTACACTTAATGAAACCATTAATGTTATGAGGGAAGGGAACAAATATCGTGACTATACAAATGAGGAAATCGAGAAAAAATTAGAGCGGATGGATTTGAATGTCAATGAATTTGCAAATGCTTTCATCTATTTGTTTCGTGATCAAACTGATGCAAGGACAATTTTTAGTTCTTCAATGAAGATGTGGAAAATCATTCTAAAAAAGATAATGGGTGGAGCTAAAAAGTGTGTCATATCTTCAAAATTTTTGTTTTGTGTTGATTTTATTTATTTATTTACTTTTTGATAGTTTGCATTGAATTTCATATGTAAGAGTTGGAATTTTGATTTTTAGTTTTTTTTATGGACTTGAATTTGATTCATTAGTTGATTGTTTGATTAAAAGTTTTTGATTGATTTTTATTCCCATTATAGTTGATTCATATTATTTCCTTGTTCTAAACATGATGTCTAAATAGGGTATAATTGTAATTTTTAAGTTTTCTTTTCTTTTCCCTCCTAACCGCGGAATACAGAAACTTAAGTTTTTTTTTTCTCTCTCGAACTTGGAAATACAGAATAAGAAAGTTTTTTCTTCCCTTCCCTTTCTTTCCGTCAATATTCACCTTCCCTTTCATTTATTGAATTTACAAAAAAACAACTTAGAAAGTAGGCGTAAGGTGCGAAACAACATCAAAGAGAAAGCAAACTTCCTCCTAATGTAAAAAATGCATAAGTAATAACTCATTTTGTGATGGGAAAATACCGCCAATAGACACAAAATGGGGGGAAATTTCAAAATTTAGTCATAAAAAATGACTTTTCCGGCTATAGACATGCATTCCACGGAGGACCCTCTGCGGACCTCCGCTGAGTGATGTCATGTCCACAGATTCTGAAAAGTTGTCTTTTTTATTGTTTAAAAAATTATTCTGTGGGGTTCCTCTGCGGAGACATTAACCCCTCCACAGAGTGAGTCGTTTGACAAGGCTTAAATCCCTCCGCAGAGTAGGCGACGAGGAGCTCCACGGAGAGTTTAATGTCTCTGCGGAGTGAGTGGTTGCAACGTATTTGCGACGGTTTTTTGATATAAAGTTGTGTTTTCATTTTTTATATCCATTTGCGTTCAAATTTGTTTAGTGTTACTAACTTTTTTTTCAAAAGAATTATGAGTTTTGTTATTTTATGTACCGGGGGTTTTTGGCAGATAAGTAATGGGGTTAACACCTACGTTAGACCTAAGTTTAACAACTTAGGTATACTGATTCCGCCAAATTTTGATCGTTGAATATTGTTTGATTTGGTCAAAAGTAAGGCTAATGTGTGTTCATTAGTAATATATCATTGTTATTTCAACACCCAGTTCATGGGTATGTTATGAATATTGTAGACGAAGCAACTATTCATCAACTCAGAAATGTAATTTCTAAAACGAAGGATATTATGCATTTGTATTTGGAGGTGTTTGAGGGATGGGTTGAACAGACAAAAGCGGTTGACAAGATTGTACCATACAATGTTGAAAACGTTGTATCTGATATTGTTGAAGAGTGTCCACAAGAAGAAACTGTGGCAGTGAATACAGTGGAAAAAGAAAATTTATATGAGTTTGGAAGACTAGCTGACAAAACTTTGTCAGATGGTGAAGAGTCAAATGAAGGATGGTCAGAAGATGAGTTCACACACGGGAAAAAAGCTTCAGATATATTTTACGGTACGCCTCCCATACTTGATTGTCCTGATCCTATTGTTGAACCCAGACCATTTCACAGTTTAGGTCCAAATGATGATATGTTTGTTCGTCAAACGTATGATAACAAACAATAACTAATATTTTCTTTGAGTCTTAAAGCAACCAGAGAAAAGTTTCAGTTTAAGACCAAACATTCTAACAAAAATCGTTATGAGGTATATTGTGAAATTGACAACTGTAGTTGGCGTTTATATGCATAACGCATTGATACCACTGATGAATTTGAAATAAGGACTTTCAACAATGTGCACACATGTCCATCATTATAGATACAACGTAATCATAAGCATGATAATAAAAAGCCATGAGTACTATATTGCATGAGATTATGGGAAAAACTCGTTCCAAGATTTGGAGGCCTAATGAAATATCAAGGGATTTGAATGCTTTGCTGGAAATCAATGTAAATTACAAACAAGCTTGGCATCCAAAACAATATGCTATGGAATTGTTGTTGGGATCCTCTGAAGAATGTTTTCCAAACTTCCTATTTATTTTCACAATTTGAAGAGGCATAATCCCGGTACAGTGGCCTATATACTAACAGATTCTGAATATTGTTTTGAGTCTTGTTTTTATGCCATTGGGAGCACGGTAAATACAAAAAACTTGTTCTAATTTAATATATAATTATTTGTAAAAAATTGTAGAGTGTTTATGTGTTCCATTTTAATATATTGCAGATACGAGCATTCAAACGTTTTTGTCGTAAAGTTATAATTATGGATGGTGCCCATTTGAAGGGTGATTTTAAGGGAACCATATTACATGCAGTAGCTATGGATGGGAACAACCAGATAGTTCCCCTTGTGCATGGAATATGCAATAAAAGAGAGTGGTCTTACATGGACATGGTTTCTTGAAAAGTTGTATGAATGTGTTGGTGATTGTCAAGAATTAACTTTTGTAACTGATAGGGCCGATGAAATTCGGGTTAGTATTGAAAATGTTTTCCCTCATGCTCATCTTGGCGTGTGTGCTTTTCATCTACTAGGAAACATAGTACACAGGTTTGGGAAAAATGATAAAACAAAAGTGTTGTTTTGGAGGCTTGTGAAAGCTTACAAAAGAAATGTTTTTGAAGAATTATGGTCTAGATTTAGTTCTACTAGGGCGCAATTGGCGGCGTATCTAAGTGAAATTCCATGTGCTAAATGGACTAGAACATATTCCCCGTCGAAACGGTACGATTACATGACCTTGAATAGTGTAGAGTCCATGAACGCTTTATCTGTAGATGCAAGAAAGATGCCTATAATACCCCTTCTTGAGTGCTTCCGTCATCTTTCACATGAATGGTATAACAAGCGTCGCATCGATGGAGGTATAAATTTAATTTGGACTTTAATTATCTCGAATAATAAGTTAATTATATATATATTCTTTATAGGGAAACGTTCAACAGTGCTAACCGAGTGGGCTGAAAAAGTAGTTACTAAAAATGAAGAGCGTACGACAAGATGGTTCGTTTCTAGTGTTTCAGATGTAATATATCAAGTGCATGATTTCAAACACGGTGGCATAGTTGATCTGAGGCAAGAGACTTGTACATGCAAATATTGTGAAGGAACTAGGTTGCCTTGTGGTCATGTCATAATGGTCTTAAAGCACTTGAAAAAAACTAACTTCGGACAACTGGCTATAGATGCTTACAAAATGGAAATGTACCAAAGTACGTATGAGGAGCCGGTTTACCCACTTCTAGAACCGTGTGATTTGGAGATTACTGTTGAGACGATGATTATTAAACCCCTGATAATGGATACATGTGACATCCCCAAAATCTCGGCCAGAAAAGACCGATTTCATTTATGCTTTTTAAAATAATTTCAGAGTAAATCCTTTTGATTTAAAAGTATTGCGGAATTTGTTCCCAAAACAAAACATGATAAAATAATATTTATCAAAGCATTTCATCAAGAGATGCATTTTCATTATATAATCAAAACTCGGGATGTCATGTTCCGATACAGACCATAAAGCATAAACGATAACATTACAAGTCATTCAACAAATATATACATATACAGACTTGTAAACAAAACAACTTGATGATTCAACCATCTTATGCCCTCGCGCCACTACCTGTAATACAAATAAAACTGAGTGGGTCAGGCTAGGGAGCCTGGTGAGCATATAGGGTTTTCAACCCACAATAAATAAATTATATTTAATTTCACCAACCAATCACTATCCCGATTACCCATTCTCGTTATCCTCACTTTACGTCCCTAAAACAACATCTATCTCAAGGGACCTAATCTAGGATTTTCATTGGGACGGACATCACTACTAAGGGGTTTCCTCAACAATCGATATCCTAAAGGCAACCATGAGGGGGTTAGAGTACACCGGTGAACACATCGTTCACAACACCTACAGGTTATGAACCTGCTAGCGTTCCACTGGATTGTCTAGAAAGAGTTCGTGGTCGTTATCCATACTCCGCTGAATAACTAGATCAACAACAACAACATCGAGGCCTCTCATCTGTTTATTACACACCAACTATCTACCCATGTTCTACCCAACATATTAGTAGATAAAATATATATTTTCATACATAGTTTAAAATTTGTATAGCATTTTCATTCAATATATATATTCCACATAACAGATGAGGCATACCCGCATAACACGTATTTCATAGAAAACAATTCAAATCTATGAGATGGAAGAGGGTGAATATACATTCACACACATAACAACAAATTATACACATAACACGTATTTCGTATAAAATACTTCATGATCATGCGTTAGAAGAAAGTAACTACGCACTCACACATATAAACAACAATATACTTAATACACTCGAACCATACTTGTATTATTATCGTGTTTATGAAAGGTAGTATACACTCACTTGATCAGAAGATGATCAGACAACACTACGACTTGTAGAAGTAGTAATCCTCAGCAGATCTGGAAGATCTCTACAAAAATCGAACTTCTCGCGAGGAGAGCTTCGGCTCGGGAACCGCACTTCTCGGGATCTTCGGGATCTCGGGACTTGATTCGGGGCTCGAGAATAATACCGGGGCTTCAGGGTATTTCTGGCATGCAAAACGATGCAAAACGGGAGAGAGAGAGAGAAGAGAGAAAATGAACAAAAGAACCGGCTGCCCTCACATCCTATTTATAGGAGGCTGGAGCCTCGGAGTACGCGGGGCGTACTGCCTCAGAATCGTCATTGCTTACGTATCCGAAGTCCTTGAGTGCGAGTGTCGACATCTTCGGTGTACGCGGGGCGTACTTCGGATCGGATCGCTGACTCCCCTTCGGATAATGCCGGATTTTCCAATTAAAAATAAATACAAATTATTTAATAAACTTCGGAAATTCATATCTTCTTCATACGAACTCCGTTTTTGACGTTCTTTATATCCACGCGAAGGTGAGACTACGCTCTACAACTTTCGTTTAGACTCCGTCGGCTAATTTTAATTTTTTTTTATTATTTATTTTTAATAGGCCGGGACAGAAACTTTCGTTATAAATTCATAACTTCTTCGTTTGACGTCCGTTCTCGCCTAACTTTTCATCGCTTGGATACCAACAACGAGACCTTCGATCCTCGTTTAGATTGCTTCGGCTAAAAACTGCTTGATCTCAAATCGAGTATTTCAGGTTGCATACCGCTAAGCCGAAACTTCGATAAATCATAACTTCCTCATACGAAGTCAGATTTGGGCGTTCTATATATATTTGGAAGCCTCGTTTCAACTACTACAACATTATCCAAAGATATTAATTTTATTTTTACACTTAAATTTTGACGCTTATTTTTATTCTTAATTAATCAAACCACATAATTAAGCAATTAAGCACAAAACACATAATACTCAAATAATACACTCTTATTATTTCAAAACGGGTTACAAAGGTTAACCTAGACTATTACATTGCTAAAAATGGCAAGCCCGGAAACACAGGCGTTACAATTCTCTCCACCTTAGAATGATTCCGTCCCCGGAATCACACATCAACAAACAAATGCGGATAGCGACCCATCATGTCACTCTCCGTCTCCCAGGTGAGATTCGGCCCATTCGTGTGTTTCCATCAGACAAGCACTAACCCAACCATTTTGCGTCGCAACTTCTTAGTCTTTCGGTCAACAATTGCCTCTGGTTCTTCAATCAACCTTTTGTTCTCATCGATTCTCAACTCCAAAAGTGGAATCATGTCAGGAATTTCCCCCGTGAACTTCCTCAAATAACACACATGAAAAGTGTTATGAATTCCATTCAGTTCTTCTGGTAGTTTGAGCTTGTAAGCTTGGTTCCCAATCCTCTGAAGAACTTTAAACGGTCCAATAAACCTTGGACTTAATTTTCCCCTTTTACCAAATCTTATAAGTCCCTTCCACGGCGAGACTTTAAGCAAAACCGAATCACCAATTTCAAAAGTCATCGGTCTTCGCTTTTTGTCAGCATAGCTCTTTTGACGATCCTGAGCTGCTAACATTATTTCTCTAATTATTTTCAACTTTTCAACAGTTTGATGAACCATCTCTGGTCCCATAAACTGCTTTTCCCCAGCCTCAAGCCAACAAGACGGCGTACGACACTTCTGCCCATACAAAGCTTGGTAAGGTGCCATCTTAATGCTCGAGTGGAAACTATTATTATAGGAAAATTCTACCAATGGTAAATGTTCATCCCAATTACCTAGGAATTCCAAGGTACATGCTCTCAGCATATCTTCAAGTGTTTGTATCGTTCTTTCACTCTGTCCATCAGTCTGCGGATGGTAAGCTGTACTTAAACATAACTTGGTACCCATTTCCTCTTGTAGACTTTTCCAAAATCGTGAGGTGAAACGGCTATCACGATCCGATACAATCGTTAGCGGAACACCGTGAAACCTCACAATTTCCTTCACGTAAGAATTTGCAAGCTTTTCCATAGACCATTTCTTCTTGGCCGCTATGAAATGCGCACTCTTAGTGAATCGATCAACGACCACGTAAATCATGTCGTGACCATTCGTTGTTCTGGGCAGTTTAGTGACAAAATCCATAGCAATGTCTTCCCACTTACCCATAGGCACAAGCAAAGGTTCTAAACTCCCGTATGGCTTCTGATGTTGTGTCTTTACTCTCGCGCAAGTCACACACTCAGCCACATACTTTGCAACATCAAGCTTCATCGTCGGCCACCAGTAGTAGGGTTTCAGGTCCCTATACATTTTAGTGCTACCGGGATGAATTGAGTACATGGTCTTGTGAGCTTCTTCCATCAGAAGATCTCTGACTCCTCCTATCTTAGGTATCCAAATCCGATCTTGGAACACCTTCAGTCCATGACTGCTTACACCGAACACCAACGTTTTGCCCAAACGTTCCTCCTTTCGGTCATTCTACTCAGAAGCTTCGCTTTGAGCTTTCTTTATACTTTCCAAAATAGTCAAGACAACTTCAATTCTCAACGCTCTTGGCCTTTTCCTTTCAAGATTGACTTTCCGACTGAGAGCATCAGCAACAACATTAGCTTTACCGGGATGGTAAAGTATCTCACAGTCGTAGTCCTTGAGTAACTCTAGCCAACGTCGTTGCCTCATATTCAATTCTTTTTTATTAAAGAGATATTGGAGACTCTTATGATCAGTGAAAAGTTTGCACCTCATGCCATAGAGGTAATGCCTCCATATCTTCAGAGCGAAAACTACCGCTGCCAACTCCAAATCATGAGTCGGGTAGTTCTTTTCATGCTCCTTCAGCTGTCGAGACGCATATGCTATCACCTTTTCTCTTTGGGTCAAAACACAACCCAATCCAACCCCAGACGCATAGCTATAAACAACGAAGTCTTCAACTCCATCGGGTAGAGAAAGTATCGGTGCCTCGCATAGCTTCTTCTTTAGCTTCTCGAATGCTTCTTTATGCTTATCACTCCAAGCATAAGTAGCTCCTTTGTGGGTCAAAGCTGTTAATGGACTAGCGATCGAAGAAAAACCTTGGATAAACCTTCGGTAATATCCGGCTAATCCCAAAAAGCTTCGGATCTCCGTGGGACTTTTTGGTGGTTCCCACTTCATCACAGCTTCGATCTTCGCTGGATCAACCATTATCCCTTCTTGGTTGACCACGTGACCCAAGAATTGGACTTCACGAATCCAAAAATCACATTTGGAGAACTTTCCATACAGCTTCTCCTGCTTCAAAACTTCTAACACTTCTTGCAAGTGTCTGCCATGCTCCTCTTGGGTTTTCGAATAAATCAGAATGTCATCTATGAACACTATCACAGATTTATCTAGGAACAGATTAAAAACTCTGTTCATTAAATCCATGAATGCCGCTGGAGCATTGGTTAGTCCAAACGACATAACCAAAAACTCGTAGTGTCCATATCCAGTTCTGAATGCAGTCTTCTCGATATCTTGCTCTCTTACTTTTAGCTGATGATATCCTGACCTTAGATCGATCTTAGAGAAATAGATCGAACCTTGTAATTGATCAAACAGGTCATCAATTCTTGGCAACGGATATCTATTCTTTATTTTTGCCTTGTTCAGCTCTCTATAATCAATGCACATTCTCATACTTCCATCTTTCTTCTTTACAAATAACACCGGAGCTCCCCAGGGTGATGAACTAGGTCTAATGAAACCTTTGTCCAATAACTCCTGAAGTTGCATCATTAACTCCTTCATCTCCGTCGGTGCTAATCGATAAGGTGCTTTCGCAATTGGCGTTGTTCCTGGCAACAAGTCAATACGGAATTCCACTTGTCTATCAGGCGGTAATCCAGGAAGATCTTCGGGAAATACTTCCGGATAATCACACACAACATGAATATTCTGCATCACCTTCTTTTCCTTCTTAGCATCGATCACGAATGCTAAGTATGATGTACACCCTTTGGTCAAACATTTTCTGGCTTTCATTAGGGAAATGATTCCAGAATTTACTCTGCGTTTGTCCCCATACACCATAAACGAATCTTTCCCAGGCGGGTTCACTTTAACTATCTTCTCCTTGCATAAAATTTCGGCATCATTGGCGCTAAGCCAATCCATTCCAAGCACGATGTCGAAACCATTAAGTTCGATAGGCAATAATTCCTCGTGGAACTTATTCCCATTCAGATCAATTAAGATGTTTTTCATACGATGGCTAACAGGTACAAACTTGCCACTAGCAACTTCGACTAATAAGGTATTATCTAGTCTATCAATAGGCAAAGCTAGTTTTCTACCAAATTCATGCGATATAAAGGAGTAGTTGGCTCTAGAATCAAATAAAATTTGGGCAGGCAATTCGTTAACGAGAAAGGTACCTGAAGCGACATCAGCTTCATCTTTAGCAGCTTCCAGTGTCATTTGGAATGCTCTCGCCTTTGGCTTTGGCGGAATGTTGTGTCTAGCTGCCTCCTTCTTCTTCGGGCAGTCCCTCGACATGTGTCCCTCCTCACCACAACCATAGCAAACCTTCTTAGAGAGGGTACACTCATTGGCATAGTGCCCTGGCTTTCCACACTTGTAGCATGTGGTCGCTACCTCACATTTTCCATGATGCTTCTTCTTACATTTGTCGCACCATTTCGCTTCGCCTCCACTTCCCCTCGAACCAGACTTCGAGAACTTGTTTTTCTTATTGGACCCTGAAGTTCCATCGAAGTTCCTCTTTTCACCAACTTCTATCCTTTCCAGACCCTTTTCCTTCTGCTGGGCCTCCACATTCTTAGCTGCACGAACAGCCGTTTTCAGAGTAGTTGCCATCTTGACTGTCGGACCAAAGTCGGCAGGCAGTCCATTAGCAAACCTCTCAATCTTGGAGAGTTCTGTTGGCACTAGGTACGGAAATAACTTCATTTTCTCAGTGAATGCAATAGCATAGTCATCTATGCTCATCCTCCCCTTCTTTAAGTTTTGGAACTTATTGTTCAGATCAATCAGATCTATCTCTGAACAATACTGCACCCTTAGCTGTTCCAAGAACTCCTCCCATGACATTTTCAGGGCTTCCCCTCGTGGCATAGTATCTGCCAACAACTTCCACCAACTCAAGACTCTAGTCTTCAGTTGTCTGACTGCAAAGACAGTCTTTTGTTTGTTGCTACAGTCGCAACTTTCAAACACCATCTCCATTTCGGAGATCCAATCCATTATCTCAACAGGCTTTGGGCTCCCAGAAAGACTTGGCGGTTTGGCGCCCAAGAAGTTCTTGTACATTTGCCCATCCTTGTTGTTTCTCCTTTCCGGATCGTTCCTTTGTTCTCCTTGAGTCCCAACTTGACTCATAATGCGACTATTGTTCCCTTCCTCTGATTGCTCGGGAATCAATTCAGGTTCCTCAATAGGTATGATAGGTTCGTCCCTATTATCATGCAACATTTGTCGCATCTCCTCCCTTTGTTCGGCTAGCATAGCCCGAATCATGGCTTGCACCGCAGCCATTGTTATTGGTTCTGGTGCTGCTGCTACAACAGGTATTTCCTCAATAACTGGCAGTTGATTCCTGTTTTCATCTGCGTTTCCAACGCCACTCCTTGTTCTCACCATTTTTGATCTACACACCGAATAAGGTGAAATTAGATCCTCATTCACGACAGATATTCAATTCATCCTTATTACTCCGAAACGTTTACATGCTAGTTCTACACGTAGGCATACGCTTAGAATCCTACACACATAAGGTTTCCAGATCCGGTCGGCAACAGACCGTAGATCCGAACAATTAATATCATATATGGCAACATATAACATTTAGCACATAAAAACATTTTAGGCAACTTTCCTAAAATAGACTAGTGCTCGTGTCTAAAATCCAACAGACACTTAACTCAAATTTCCACTTAGCATTCTAAGTTTAAGTCTAGAAATCCTACAAATTCCTAGTTCGCTTAAACTAATGCTCTGATACCAACTGTGACATCCCCAAAATCTCGGCCAGAAAAGACCGATTTCATTTATGCTTTTTAAAATAATTTCAGAGTAAATCCTTTTGATTTAAAAGTGTTGCGGAATTTGTTCCCAAAACAAAACATGATAAAATAATATTTATCAAAGCATTTCATCAAGAGATGCATTTTCATTATATAATCAAAACTCGGGATGTCATGTTCCGATACAGACCATAAAGCATAAACGATAACATTACAAGTCATTCAACAAATATATACATATATAGACTTGTAAACAAAACAACTTGATGATTCAACCATCTTATGCCCTCGCGCCACTACCTGTAATACAAATAAAACTGAGTGGGTCAGGCTTGGGAGCCTGGTGAGCATATAGGGTTTTCAACCCACAATAAATAAATTATATTTAATTTAACCAACCAATCACTATCCCGATTACCCATTCCCGTTATCCTCACTTTACATCCCTAAAACAACATCTATCTCAAGGGACCTAATCTAGGATTTTCATCGGGACGGACATCACTGCTAAGGGGTTTCCTCAACAATAGATATCCTAAAGGCAACCATGAGGGGGTTAGAGTACACCGGTGAACACATCGTTCACAACACCTACAGGTTATGAACCTGCTAGCGTTCCACTGGACTGTCTAGAAAGAGTTCGTGTTCATTATCCATACTCCGCTGAATAACTAGATCAACAACAACAACATCGAGGCCTCTCATCTGTTTATTACACACCAACTATCTACCCATGTTCTACCCAACATATTAGTAGATAAAATATATATTTTCATACATAGTTTAAAACCTGTATAGCATTTTCATTCAATATATATATTCCACATAACAGATGAGGCATACCCGCATAACACGTATTTCATAGAAAGCAATTCAGATCTATGAGATGGAAGAGGGTGAATATACATTCACACACATAACAACAAATTATACACATAACACGTATTTCGTATAAAATACTTCATGATCATGCATTAGAAGAAAGTAACTACGCACTCACACAGATAAACAACAATATACTTAATACACTCGAACCATACTTGTATTATTATCGTGTTTATGAAAGGTAGTATACACTCACTTGATCAGAAGATGATCAGACAACACTACGACTTGTAGAAGTAGTAATCCTCAGCAGATCTGGAAGATCTCTACAAAAATCGAACTTCTCGCGAGCAGAGCTTCGGCTCGGGAACCGCACTTCTCGGGATCTTCTGGATCTTGGGACTTGATTCGGGGCTCGAGAATAATACCGGGGCTTCAGGGTATTTCTGGCATGCAAAACGATGCAAAACGGGAGAGAGAGAGAAGAGAGAAAATGAACAAAAGAACCGGCTGCCCTCACATCCTATTTATAGGAGGCTGGAGCCTCGGAGTACGCGGGGCGTACTGCCTCAGAATCGTCATTGCTTACGTATCCGAAGTCCTTGAGTGCGAGTGTCGACATCTTCGGTGTACGCGGGGCGTACTTCGGATCGGATCGCTGACTCCCCTTCGGATAATGCCGGATTTTCCAATTAAAAATAAATACAAATTATTTAATAAACTTCGGAAATTCATATCTTCTTCATACGAACTCCGTTTTTGACGTTCTTTATATCCACGCGAAGGTGAGACTACGCTCTACAACTTTCGTTTAGACTCCGTCGGCTAATTTTAATTTTTTTTATTATTTATTTTTAATAGGCCGGGACATAAACTTTCGTTATAAATTCATAACTTCTTCGTTTGACGTCCGTTCTCGCCTAACTTTTCATCGCTTGGATACCAACAACGAGACCTTCGATCCTCGTTTAGATTGCTTCGGCTAAAAACTGCTTGATCTCAAATCGAGTATTTCAGGTTGCATACCGCTAAGCCGAAACTTCGATAAATCATAACTTCCTCATACGAAGTCAGATTTGGGCGTTCTATATATATTTGGAAGCCTCGTTTCAACTACTACAACATTATCCAAAGATATTAATTTTATTTTTACACTTAAATTTTGACGCTTATTTTTATTCTTAATTAATCAAACCACATAATTAAGCAATTAAGCACAAAACACATAATACTCAAATAATACACTCTTATTATTTCAAAACGGGTTATAAAGGTTAACCTAGACTATTACATTGCTAAAAATGGCAAGCCCGGAAACACAGGCGTTACAATACACATCAAGCTGGTAGACCGAGAAACATAAATTGTATCCCGTCACAAGGTGAGGAACCTGTAGTAAGAAGGTGTAGTAGATGTAATAGTACAACACATAATGCAGCGACTTGTCCGACATTGGTCCTAATGAATCAAAAAAAGGCTAGAAAAAATAGTGCGACATCAGGTAGTAACACAAAAGGGAAAGGGAAAGGGACACAAAGGACTCAAGAGACGCTTGAGACGCACGTGACACAAGAGACGCGCTAGACGAGTGGGACATAGAGAGAAGATTATTTCAACATTTGATTTGAATGATTGATGTTGTATTTATAATTAATTATGTTTTGTTTTAGAGGACATTAATTTGTGTACTTTGAAATGGTGTGTTTATTTTAAAGATGATGGGTAATATTATGATTATATTAGTGCATCATTACTAGTAGAATAATAACTAAAACTCGAAGATAATACATTCAACAAACCACAAACATATAGCAAACGTACAACAACATTAATTAACTTAAGGGAATTGCAAAGGATACTTTTCTTTCTCCATTGTTATGTAGTCGTCCCTAATTCTTATTTTATCTTCCATACAGTCCTTTTGCCTCCCAAGTTCTATCATTTATGCATCCTTCTCAACAAGCCACTTTTCAGACAGTTTGATATTCTTGTTAGTTTTTTTATTCATTCCTCATGATTTTTGATTTTTTTTAGTAATCGTCATCCTTTCCTCAACCTCTTTGCACTCCGCCGCAATGAGGTCACGACGTTTAGTGAGAGATCGCGATGACTCTTTATCTGTTTTTTGTTGTTCTTCAACCCATTATAGTTGTTGCAAAGTATCCTCATACATATACGAATCTCTTAAAATTGGTGATGGGGCATGAAAAGGGTCGATCGGATTACAATAGAAACAATCAACTTCATTGCACGAGCAAATATACAAACTTAAAGATGGAATCATTTTAAATTAAAAAAAATTATAACTCTATACCAAAAATCCAACGACCATCCATGACTATATATAGTCCCTTCTACTCCGCAGAGAGCCGTTGTCAGTCCGCAGAACTGTTTGTCAGTCTACAGAGCTGTTTGTCTAGTCATTGTCATCCATACATTACAATTATGGGAATACAATTATTTATTTAAAGGTAAACATTTTTTTATTAAAAACTAAACAACGCCAACAGATCGTTACAACTATGGTTAACATAGAACTGAATACAAACTAATATTCGTTGTGATCCATACAATATAGTTCAATTGAATTTTCGTGGAGGTAAGAACACAACACTTTCAACTGCTATTTCCCAATCCTTAAGGGTTGGAATAGTATTGACCATCTCAGTTTGATAACCATTTCGATACACCACGATACTTAACTTTAAATTTACCATTTGCTGTATTTCTACAATTTCAAGCCTTTGTAGTGAAGCTATAGCATGCTCACAAGGTATACCAGATTTTTGCCATTTACCACAACTACAAATACCACAGTCTAATTGCACATATTCGGTTGTTAAATACTTACTCACTTCATATCTTCGCCAACAATATACCTAATCCTACAACCATCCGAGTGGATAAATCTTTTATGAATCACCTTAAGTGCATAAGGGGTTAGAAGGCCATGAAAATCCCCTGTGAAATGAACTGAAGGAAAAAACAAAAATTATGATGTCATAACGTATAATAACATATCAATTGACCATTTGAGTGATGTCATAACTTATAATTGTTGGATTTTGAGCATTCTAACACTTCCTAAGTGTACATGCAACCCTAATAAACCTTGGATCTATGTTTGTCTAAGGTACATGCAAAATATTATTTTCCAAGGTTTATAACTTATCTAGCATGGCATGGGGTACTTTTAAACATAAAAGAACTAGATGAATTACATACCTTTTGTTGATTGTTGATTCCTTGGAGTTTGAGAGCCAAGCACCAATAATGTGAACGCCTCAAATGGAAATCACAAATCACTACAAACTTGTAAAATGTATGAGAGAGTATACTAACACTTAGAAATCGGCCACCACTATTACACACACACTAGGGTGCTATTTCATGCAACATAAGCTTGTTTATATAGTGTGCATGGTTAGGGTGAAACCCGAATAACCCATGTCTTTTCCTTTCCAAGGATCCATGGGTTAAAAGCCCCATGGATCATCCATGGACTTCCATATAAGCTTAGCCCATTAACAAATGAGTATTAGCCCACACCATATAAATATAATAGCCCATGATTTAATTAGTCTTCCTTTTAATCACTAAATTAATTCATAATTAATTCAAGATTAAAACTAATTAAATAATATGACTTTATATTAATATATTATAACTTATAATATATTAATAAATCGTAAGTATACAATTCTCATAAAGTTATCCATAAATAGTTTGGGTGAAGTGCAACCCAAATGGACCATGTCCGGTCGGGTCAAGTATATACCAAATAAGTTATGGACTTAGACACCTTATCCAACATACTCCCACTTGGATATGTCTAATAATTGTATTTGCCTATATTACTTCAGGAACCAACCGACAATCGTAGCTCTCGAAAACTCTGTTGAACTATGAAGCGCCATTTTAGATAAGTGATCATATAATCCTCTGTTCTCATGATATCAGCCGGACAAATACATGGAAAAATGTCGTACTTATTATCCAGCAGTTTGTTTCCCGGTTTCCGATTTGTTTGACAAAGAACTTAATTGAACACATCAACTTAGTTCTGACCGGGCCCGGTACATAGGTCAAAACAAAATCATCGAGGGGCCCAGATATCGCTTCTATTTCTAGAAGGAACAGATAAACTTCAACTCATATGCTTGTTCTACTACTAGTTGAATTGTACACAAAGGCACGTTTTATAGCATCAAGTTACTGATGCGTTTTCGTACAATCAATGCACAACCAACTCATAGGCAACAACTCATATCTCTAGGTTTGAAGACTTATATGATATTACCGTGTCACGATCACTCGAGATAAATTCCATGAAGTGATACAAGTAAGCGTGGGTTTATTCTAATTAATAGTCATAAGTTATGAGCACTCATGAATGTTGTAGCAACCACTGCTATGTCTAAACACATTTATCCATCTACAACCTCGATTCATGACAGTCTTAACTCATACCTACTTCCAACATACGAACGACTGTGGAGTGTTTAAATAACTTAGTCATTCGAAAGAATAACCTAGCTATTCTGGAAGTCAAAACATGGAAAGTGAAACACAATAATAATCGAATCCAATATGGTCTCAGAACCCTTTTGAATATAAATAGAACCACCTTTTATTTATCACCATATTGATTACACATTATTCATTGTATAATGTTTCAAATAATCAACTTAATACTTGAATAAAACAACAGTTGTCCCATGCTCCTAGCATGTACACTTTGTTTTCTAAACAATGGTTATGTCATACTCAATGTATGCAAACTATGTTTGTCTATGATCCTAACATTGTGAAATAGATCAATTGAACATGATTCCAATGATGCTCATTTCACAATCCCAAATCCTTATTGTAAATGTAAGAATTCCTAATTCCTACCATTTACCAAAAATCTGTTCGATTTTAAACTTTTATGCAATGTTCCTCTTGTAATGATTATGCACAAAGTCACAAAACTTGTCAACAGTCATTACAGAGTATTCCAAAGAAGATCAACTCTATGGAAACGAAGTCTCATATTCAAAGTACATTGCTTTGAACATCCTTCTTGCATTAATGTTTTCTAATCTTACACAGATTGAATAACTTCCACCTATGGAGACATTTCCATAGTCGCATTTTGACTATCACTTCCGAACAAGAGTTACCTATTTTCAGAGTATGTCAATACGGTCCCTCCCAACAATTTATATTCTACTTCCAAATGTCCCCAAGCAACCAATCTTTGGCGAAGCTCAGATTGTCCTCGACAATTGCTTAATCACTTTAGTCATATCCAATTATAGACTTTTCCTTTCTCAATGCCCAGAGCATTTGGAAAATTTAGAAAGGATGAATATTATAGCACATGCAATCGAACCTATTTCCGAAGCATATGGGACACAATTCATGATGTCTCACATAAAGACATGATACTAGACCAGTCTATTGCTACAAAATTTTTTATTTGCCATGTTTACTAAATTTAACTATGAAGAGGGATGCCGTAGTCATAATCGAATTTTGATAACGCAATATATATATAATTTCTTTAAGTTGAACCATTCCAACATAAAATACATACATACATACACACACACACACACACACACACATATATATATATATATATCCTTGACTAAATATGATTAAAATCTCAATCTAAGCTTTTAGAATTAAATTGAAGTATAATTTCCTCTCCCTTAACTATAGCAAAACAATTTTTCAACCCCTGCAACTTCACGAATTGATACTTTTGTTTTTCTAAAATTAACATTGCTAACCTGCAACACTAAACATAATAATCATGCTCCCACTAACACGATGATTATCAGCATAACACTTATGCTCCCACTAGCGTTGACATATTTCCAGAAATCAGCTGGACTTCTGAAATTTAGATTCATACACCTTTCCTTAGATATCTCACATGTGTGTCTAAACAATTTCCAAAACTATGAAAAGGGATGTCGTAATCATAGTCTTAATTGTTTAGACCTTTGCCATTTCTCACAAGTCCATGTTAGTGTGCCGGTTAACCACACACGCTCCACTAACGACTTTTGAAAATGCAAATATCACAATTGCTATCTACTTAAAATGTACTTAGTGAAAGCGTTTCCTCACCATCATTTTCATGAATCGGAGTGAAACCTTATGACACTTAGATTTTATAGTGTATGAGTTCCTATCCATGTGAATTTGTCAAAACCATAATCACAAGACAAGGTTAGTGGCATATTCAACCTTACATGGATTGAACTTGTTAAATCTTAATTTCTTGTCACCTGGTAGCACAAGGCCCACCAATACTTCCAAGCTGTTATGCTCACAATTTAGAACTCACAGAACTTTTATGCCTAGGCAACTTAATTGGCACAAGAATTTTGTCAACATGATAGGTTACAAACCTCAAGTCATGTGCTAGTGATAAAAACACAGGTTTTACTCTTGATTAAATCTTGAAACTCTTTCAGGATCTTTAAGGCTCCCACTGTCCTCTTGACATACAAGTTTCCCTAGTCAAGGACCATTCCTTGACAGAACAAATATTCGAGAGTTGGTGCAGATTCTTATCAAGATAAACACTTCACATAATTGTTCTTAGTTGGTCTTTGTCTCATCTAAGACATCACAACTTACTAATTTCAAATGTACAAGAGTAGAAAACATTTTACACTACATTTGGTAAGTGTTTTAAACCTTAATTTATGCCACTCAATGTTACAATCCTGGAGTATAACTCTAAGAATTGTTTTGGAACGAAGTATGATTCATCTTCTTGATTTTAACCATTCCAACAATTCATGACCCCTCTTCTTAGTCATAACAATGCACTAAGATGTCCTTAGAGTATGAATTTGTGATATGGTTTCATAATCATTAAGATGATCATAAAACATGATACTAAAGTACTCTCCCATCTTTTCACATTTGAGAAACTTTTATCTCTCTGCCTAATTTGATTCTTCTCATCCGTTCTGTCATACATTGAAACTTTTCCAATGTTACAAAATTATACTTAACCTTATAAGTATAACCATATTTACTAATCTTTAGTAAATTATGACGAATCGATCTTTGTGGTGGACCTTGACCAGCACACACCCAGTGTACCTAATTCCTTAGTCCTTCAATTGACTCACATATGCATGTGATCAATGAATTAGTCTCAATTTTACAAAGATGAAAATTCTCATTCATCATACAATACAACTTGTATGATTCCAAGTTTCAGTCCAATTGAAACTTGGGTAATGAGAACCTTTCCGCATTTGGTAAATTATGACACTACCACAAACGAAAGAATCAAATCCATTTTCCAATATTGCTATTACTAGAAACATATAAGCAACAATTTTTCACAAATGCCATTGTAAGGATATTTTTAAAATAAATAAAATTAAAACCTTTTTTTATTTTATTTTAAAAACCTTGCGGAAAAACTTATCCTTACAATCCATATGAAAACCTTGTTGTTATCTATTCCTAAGTAATATATCTTAACTTTTAAGCAACAGCTCAAAATTTTGATCACCGAACCATGCGATCGAAACCCATCTTCGCAATCAGAATCAGCATATACTTCCTTTAAGCTTCCTATATTTTCTTTGATTCTTAAAAACATCAACATGTGACCCATTCACATTATGTAATAAGAATTTCCAAATAGGAACTTAATAGAGTTAGACAGTGCACTTTAACTGAAGTAGAGTCAAACTTCTTGACTTGATCAACCTTATGATCTTTCAGGTAAATATGGCAGCTTCGCAATCAGTGTCCCTTCCTTTGGCAATAAAACATATGGACCCTTTAGTAATGGCACATGAGACTATCTCAGACTTAGCCTTTCTCTTTACCATTTGGTCAACCGAGTTGACTATGTCCGATCCCTTTCCATTGGGAAGAGAAATCCTTTTCTAGATATCCAATGCTACCATTGTCAATGTCCATTTAAGGTTTGGGAAGTTGATTTTCTAATAAAATTTGCTTTACTAGTGTTCCAAATCATTGCTGATTTCGCAGCACCAAACAAATAGATAAGATCATTAAGGTTCATGTCATAGTCTGTCTCATAGTAGTCCCAAAGGGACTCACTTTGTTACCAAGAAATCAATTGAACATCCAACTTTCACAAGACTTTGACACCCAACTCTCCCGGCTTGTCAATATGTGACTTTATCTCCAAGATGTGAGCACACATAGACCTTGCTTGCCAATAGGGCTTGAGTGACCTTGAAATTGTAGGTTAGGGAGAATAAATAGAGGAGGTGGAGGAAGAGAACATGATGTTGAGGGACATCATCTTTAAGAGAAAAGCTTGTTCCAAGAGATTTGGGAAGATCATAGTTGTCTGAACCAGACATCTATAATGCGAGATAATCAAGTTAGTTGATTCAAAATCCTTAATATAACACCCAATATGAAATATTAAGGCTAGGAACCAACATAATATTTTATAACTTAGAAGAGGGATGCCGTAATCCAAGCTATAAGATATTTGAAGGTAGGCGAATGACGATTCACCAATTTCCACCATGAAAAATGAAATAATTGATTAGGTTTTAATTGGATTTAAAACTCCTAGATATTTTGAAATTCATTGAACTTTTCAAAGGCATGTTTCAATCTCGAGTGTGCCCTTCAAGTTTTGTGACTGGGATGCCGAGGATCACAAAACAAGGTGTGAATAACCATACTAATTCACTTGGTACCCTTAATATCACCACCTAATCAATGTGCCGGTTAACCACACACACTCCATTGATCTATGACAAAAATTAAGTCACCCCTCGTGATCCTTACTAGTCCAAGTTAGTGTGCCGGTTAACCACACACGCTCCACCAACGACTTGGTAAGGTACAAAGTGTGAATTACATGGAGTAGCACCATGTTCACATTTTTCCTAAAGTAACTAAGATTGGGAATTAAAATATTTAGTTACTTTATAATAATCATTATACTTTTAATGAGGATTTAAAGTCATTGTCCTACCCGTTCGGCTAACGACCCTCCACCAATCAAGGAAGCGGTGGGTGAGAGTGGACACCCATTAAGCTTCCATTTTATAGGCAGCAACCTTATACCCCCTTATACACCAGCTTCGTGAATGAGGCCTACTAACGGTAAAACGACTTAATCTTATACATATATATAAATATTAACCATTAATCTTATTATAGTATAAGGGTTGAATTTTAACTTTTAAAACTTCTAGGGTATGGAATTAAAGTTTGTGTGAGACTTTACAAATTCCAAAACTCGAGGGCAAGTTTTGAACAATTCAAAAACTTTTGGATATTCATAACTTATGATTTTTAATTAAGTGTTTAAAACTTTTAATGAAGAGTCTCTTGGAAATCCATAACTTGAGGACAAGTTATGGAGTCCATAAAAACATTTATTAGAAAAACTCTTCAAAAGTGTAACTTATGACTTCTTGAAAACATTTAAAAGAAAAACTTTTGGAATTCCATAACTTGAGGACAAGTTATGGAGTTCATTCAATGTCATAAAGATCAAGAATTATTCTATCAAACAATTTCCAAACAATTCCTATGATCTATCAAAACTCATAAGTTCATGAACATTCATAATCAACAACTTTCAAGAATCATATAAGCATATATAAACTTGAAACTTTGATTATAACTTTGAAATTGGTCCACCATCATCATTACCACATCAAAAACATGTTTTATAAGTTCAAAACAGTTTAAGGTAATGATTCTAGACCAATTCCAGCACCAAAACTCGAAAATCTGCACTCAGGCCTGCCAACTCGTCGAGTGCATGAACTAACTCGGCGAGTTGGTTGAATATACACATGGACTCGGTGAGTTCCATGAAGGACTCGGCGAGTCAGCTGTGCAGAATGCAGTTTTTCGACATTTTTCAGCAATTTGCATCAAGTATTCAAGAAAACAAACCTGGCTCTAATACCACTGTTGGGTTTTGAGCATTGTAACACTTCCTAAGTGTACATGCAACCCTAATACACCTTGGATATATTTTTGTCTAAGGTACATGCAAAATATTATTTTCCAAGGTTTATAACTTATCTAGCATGGCATGGGGTACTTTTAAACATAAAAGAACTAGATGAATTACATACCTTTTGTTGATTGTTGATTCCTTGGAGTTTGAGAGCCAAGCACCAATAATGTGAATGCCTCAAATGGAAATCACAAATCACCACAAACTTGTAAAATGTATGAGAGAGTATACTAACACTTAGAAATCGGCCACCATTATTACACACACACTAGGGTGCTATTTCATGCAACATAAGCTTGTTTAGATAGTGTGCATGGTTAGGGTGAAACCCGAATAACCCATGTCTTTTCCTTTCCAAGGATCCATGGGTTAAAAGCCCCATGGATCATCCATGGACTTTCATATAAGCCTAGCCCATTAACAAATGAGTATTAGCCCACACCATATAAATATAATAGCCCATGATTTAATTAGTCTTCCTTTTAATCACTAAATTAATTCATAATTAATTCAAGATTAAAACTAATTAAATAACATGACTTTATATTAATATATTATAACTTATAATATATTAATAAATCGTAAGTATACAATTCTCATAAAATTATCCATAAATAGTTTGGGTGAAGTGCAATCCCAATGGACCATGCCGGGCCAGGTCAAGTATATACCAAATAAGTTATAGACTTAGACACCTTATCCAACAATAATTACCTCTAAACGCAGCACATTGAAGATACACTGCTTGCATCGAGTCATGGACCATTTCAATGATTGTTGTTATTGGAAACTCATGCCTGTTTGTTCTTAACCAATTGATAACATCGGGAATGTCAATGAATTTAACATTGAAACGTACTCCAGGAAAGAAAGCCCGTACCTATTTTGCAATGGGAATATTGTCAAGCCAATGAAGATCATTCCCATTAACCTCATTTTGTAAGTTGTTCAAACATGCATAAAAATCAGACATATTATACGCTTTACAAGTCTTCCAGAACAACTGCTCTACAACTGTATTGCTTCCGGTGGAAGCACGTATTTTCTCGGCTATATTTTTACAGCAATAACCATGATATGAATCAGGGTAGACTCTTTGAATTGCAAATTCTATGGAATCAGACATATGGCTTATGAAACTAACTTCTGTATTGTCCCCTAAATATTCTTTAAGCCTCCTCATGAACCATAACCATGAATTGTCACAGTTTATGGTTCCCAAAGCAAACACTATGAGAAGGGGTTCATGATTTCCATCTAAAGCAACCGCAATGTACATGGATGTTACATACGCCCCAATTAGAGGTACTTGACCAACGAATATGAGTGGTATCATGGACGTGAGAAACGTATGAATCTGCAAGTCAAGATAAGAATAATAGCCATATAACAACTTCAAATAAGTAAATATTTATTTACTATAAGGGATTACATACCACGCATCCCAATGCCACAAAACAAATTTGGAAACGATTTTGCTGATCTTTCGTAATGTACGTGAAGATGTTAGGATTGGTTCTTTGCAGATTATGGAAAAAAGTCGGTAGGTTGGAGAAACTTTTTCTTAATACCTAATTGACTGAACTCATTTTCACAACTTTCGACACCTTGTAAAAATGAAAATGTTTGTCTAATTTAAAAGGAATCAGTATACATTATTCCGCAGAACCTACTTGTTAGTCCGCGTAAATGACTTGTCAGTACGCGTAACCTATTTGTCAGATCTGTTTGTCACTAGAGACGCACGGGACACAAGGGACGCATAGCTGTTTGTCAGTCCGCAGAGCTGTTTGTCAATCCGCAAAACTGTTAGTCAGTCCACAGAATGTAGTATCTATACGTAATTCACATCTTTAATTGACAGTAATGGTTTTATGTTATTTGAATGTATGGTTTCATAACATTTGTTGGTGAATTATGCTTCAAAAAATAAATGATAAATACCATATTACATATAAATAAAGCAATACAAGCACAATACAAAACGCAATACTAGTTAAAAAAACGGGACACTTTTTAAAAGCTTCCAAGGGGCTTCATACTCGAAACTCTCACCGTTGCTAATGGATTTGTATTCTTCTTTAGCTGCCTCCAAGATGTCTTCCTCAGTATAATTCACACGATCGTCTTCAATCTTCTTATAAAGATCGTTGAATAACACAACTTCTGTTTTCAATTCATACTATTTTGCTGCTATATCAAGCGTGTTGTGATGGTTTCCTATGGTGGTTTCAGCGTCAGTGTTGAAGGTATTGGTTAATAGGAGCCAAAACATTCTATCCACCAAACTCCTGTTCTCGTAGACATTAATATATGCACGAGTTAGAAGCAAATACTCGTTAGCGGTCCATGGTTTTGAACCTATTGTAAAACATACAAAGTAGATAAACTAAAATAGATTAGATGAGGTGATACACAGTTTTTTGTCGTTTTATCTAGACATGACAGTCCGCAAATATCCAACGATCATCCGTGACAATATATAGACCCTTCAACTTCGCAGAGAGTTATTTATCAGTCCGCGTTACTGACGTGTCAGTCTGCTTTACAGACTTTTCAGTCCGCATAACTGTTTGTCAATCTGCAAAGCGAATGGTCAGTCTGCAGAGCTGTTTGTCAGTCCGCGTTACTGAATTTCAGTCTGTATAGCTATTTGTCAGTCCGCGTTACCTATCTTTTTATATATAGTAAAGCATGTATCTATACGTCTGAATTAGAGCTAAGGGATCATTTCACAAAATGGCATCTAATGTACCAACTTTTTCAAATGCAACTAATCCATCTAATGCGTCTGCTCCAACAAATGGTGCATCTCCATGGATGACAACAGAGGTGTTGGTCCTAACACGATGTTGGATTATCATTTACGAGGGTCTACCGGTAATAACTCCCCTTAATTGCCTTATTGGTGATGAATAGTCCCGCTTAGTACCTTTGTTCAACTATGAGGTGGGACAAGGACAAGAACGACTAAAACCTGATATTGTTAGTAAATGGATGGATTTAAAGACAAAAGTCACATGGTTCAATCGATGATACAATTATGAGAAAATGCGATGCTCTGATACCGACGATGACGAACTTCTTGAATACGTGAACGGATATTACCTGTGCCTGTTTGATGAAACTGATTTCGAGTATACAGACGTTCGGAATCTGGTTAAAATAAACCATTTTTTTTATGGAGACGACTCTATTATTCGTAATGTTATATGTAATGTTTATTAGTCGTACATCTCTTATTCGTAATGTTCTATGTAATGTTTGTTAGTCGTTCATCTTTTATTTGTAATGTTTTGTGTTAATCAAAATCACTAAAAACAAGTATTTAATATTAATATATATACAAAGTTCCTAATATCAACTTATATAGTAGGGCCTATATAGTATCCCAAATAATATTTGTCATCTTATGTCTGTAGAGAAATCCCGCATCTCTATGTGCCGTAGAAATCTTCATTGGTACCCCCGAAACAATCATTTCCATAAACATGCATACAAATACTCTACAATCCCCTCTATCAAGACTATATTGTGGCGCATCTACAACATCAATAAACTCCACCTTTTCTTTGTCTTTGTGTCCAACGGGGAAATCGTTCCAGTACTCAATGGTATCTAACTCTGAGATAATACTATCTCCAAAACTTGTGAATTCTCCATCAGTTATGTACTTTGAGAAGTAATCCATAAGTCGTACTGAATCATAAATATCTATTTTCCAGGTATTTAAATGTAGCACCACCATAAACCAATGGGCACCAATAACATTTATTACGAATAGAACCTGCAAAAAATATTAAATTAAATAGTCGTAATTTCAGTAATATTATATATATATATATATATATATATATATATATATATATATATATATATATATATATATATATATATATATATTAATAATTATTAAACTTAACTAACCATATCCACATCCTTCCATTTAGGACGACCTCCAACACCATTTGCTACATTCCTAAAAAAATGATTTTCTGGGTTCCAAATTGATTTCTTGAGGAAATATCGTCCACCTTGCATTCGATGGCCGCCTTTCTATCAACAAAGAACTCCATATTGCAATATACTGTACATTTTAAGATAAAAATGTTAGAATTAATTATATAAGTTCTCGTCTAAAAAAGTAGTTAAAATTTTAATTAAAGGAATGTTACCGAAGAAATTAACTACCCTTGGTGATTAACAGCAAGTAAACTCGACCAAAAATATATATCCAGTGGGAGCATATGCAGCCTATGTTTAGTGATGAGTTTGAAAGAGATCATACTCCATTCTTTCCAAAAACTCATCGTATTAGCAGCATAAATATTGTCCAACAAGAGATGGTTTGAAACATCACTAGTCTCTGCATTAACAATGTCCTCATTTGCTTTTTCAGGACTCTCCACTATTTTTTTCTTCCTTGTTTTGCCGATTTTCTTCAATTTTGGTGTCGATTGCATCCAAAAAATTAACATGTGAAATCATTATCAATAATTTAATATTTTATAAATATACCAAATTTAAAATATGAGTTTTGTACCACTGTGAACAGAGTCTGCTGATACCATGCAACAACCCTCTTTCGTTGCGGCCTACCAATAAGAGTCACTGTTTTTGTATGATGTTCACCCACGTCTGGTGACGGCTCGCCATACGTAGGTGTATGCCCAACTTCCCCCTCAAAACCACCATATTCGAACTGTGTACCATGGTAATATGCTTCTTCCTCCTCTTCATTTGTCGTCTCCTCCTCCTCCTCCTCCTCCTCCTCCTCTACAAACCGTGTGTTTGGCTCATCTTTTTTTCTATAATATACGATCTACTTTAGAAGATAAGTCGGCCACAACGCCTAGTAGACGCTTCACTAATGCCTTTGCGTTAGTCTTCTTCTTTTTTACCACCTTCGTTGATGTGTCGCTTGACGTATAAGTTCTTTCTATTTCAGGATGTTGTGAGGAAGAAGCATTTGTGGCAGATTCAGTCGAAGATGTTTCCGACTTGTACATCTTTCTTCGAGGAGGCGAGGCAACAACAGGTGAACTATTTCGGACCGGACTATGTTGCCGTGGGGGAGGCATGGCAACAACAGGTGGGCTATTTCGGATCGGACTATGTTGTTGTAGGGGAGACTCTTCATGGCTAAGAGTCCAATTAACGTAGCGAACATAAAACGGCAACATCAGCTCCGTCGCGTTTGCCACGACTCAAATAGGTTCGTTGTTAGGCTACAAAAGTTAAAATCAAATTGTTAGTTTAAAATGAAAATACATTGGAATTTGTAAGTATAAATAATCCTTAATATAAAAAGCATACCACAGACACGTTGATTATTCGACGAAAGTTATCCCAAGATAACGGTGTTTGACTTCTCCATGACCTCATCCACGACAATTTTGTCGGCGTGCGTATATAAAAATTGGTTGCCTCAGGGAATGTCTCCAAAATCCATATCTATAGAAAAAAATGTAAGTATCATGCTATTGTAGTATAAAAATCATAATACAACGGTATTTTATACTACAAACCGAAGTTTAATGTTTTTATCGTATAAAAACAAACCTATGATAACTATTTAAATGTATTAGAAAGTAACCTTAAACGGAAGCATAAAACCGGGAACGATATACTTGTGTAGTTTCTTGGCTTCGGGATTGGCCTGCTTCAATAGTCTAAATTCTTCTATTTTCTTAAAAATTTCATGCATCATCCGCGAAGTATAGGTCCAAAAATACGTACCCCATGCAAACCTGCAATTTTCAATTTATTTATTATAATTATTATTATTCTATTGTATTTATACACAATATTTAAATGTAACACATGTTCCAATAATCTCTATTATCAGCAAGCTTGGATACTGCAGCAGGAATGCACGTTTTAACGTCATGTTCGTGGAGCCCCGTCAACATAAAAACAAGCTGGATAAGCATCACATCTCATCTTGAACTACCAAATAATTCGGAGACATAATGAATTCTTCCAAATCTTTCAACTACAAACGTGCATCAGAAATGTCTGGGAACAACCGAGCACGAAGATTTGAATCTGAGCGACCTTTTTCGTCGTGGAGTAAATCCACATAAGGACCAACTTTTAAACCACAAATGAGAATATATTCAGTTTCACCAAAATCCAAATACGTCCCTTGTATATCAAAAAGAAACCTCCCATTTCAAATACTTGTTGACATCTTATTTCGTGCAACATCATCAAATGCATAAGTAACTATGAATACTCCGAACGGCGAAGCTTTTCGAATAATTGTCGTTGTGATTATGTTAGGCGCTGGAAATAGTCTTTAATGATAGTACCCACCACACCTTTTAAAGTTAAATCTGCTTTTTGATTGAGATCTTCGTGCTGCAAAACATAACATTTAATTTCATATAAAAGGGCAGAAAAAACGGCAGAAAAAAAATTAGAAAAATCAGTTAGGTTATTCCGCAGAGACTACAGGTCATTCCGCAAAGAACCCTATGCGGATTGACCAATACCTCCGCGGAGGCCCAATTTTATTCCATCCGTGGAGAGAATACATTACTCCGCGGAGGGTTCTCTATGGACTGACGTAACCCTCCGCGGAGTGACATACACCTCCGCGCAAGGGATTATACCCAATCTGAAACCTGTCAAGTCGATTTCATCTAAATCTTTATATTTAACCTATATATATATATATATATATATATATATATATATATATATATATATATATATATATATATATATATATATATTCCATGTAATCAAATCGGTTTTTGACAAATTTCATACATATACTACATTAATCCAAAGAACGGAATGTGAGAAATATCCGGGAGCCAAATCCGTCGGCCAAAATATCGGGGAGATTGCCCTCCATAACTGCCGGAATTTTAGTTTGAAATTGAAGTCGTATGTACTCGATGTCACCGGAAAATGACGTCGTTTGACGTCGTTGTCGCCGGATATGATGTCGGTGTCGCCGGAATCGTCGGTGGTAAGTCGATGCGGAGGATTGTCTTTGTCAAAGAGGATTCGGGGGACTAGTAAGGGGACCAAAGAGGAGGGTTCAATTTTGTCAAAGAGAAGATGGTGAAATGACAAAAATACCCCTCTCCGCAGAGGAAACTTCGATCCGCGGAGGTCCACGGAGGACCCTCCGAGGAATGCATGTCTATAGCCAGAAAAGTCATTTTTTATGACTAAATTTTGAAATTGCCCCCCATTTTTTTTTGTCTATTGGCGTTATTTTCCCTAACCATACCATCATGCACGTAGAACTGATAATTCCAGACTCGAATATACGAATCTGTGAGAGACATGACACGACACGAATACATTTTGAAAATTGAGATAAAACTTATTTCTCATCGTGTAATTGTATTTTGTCAAATTTGTGGCTGACACGTTTTCATGATACAAATACATGAATTGCCAGGTCTACACGCACCTAGAGGCATTGATGATTGCATCTAAAGTTTGCACTTTTTTTTTTCAATCAAAGGAAGAAATATTGAATTTGATTTTGAATCCACAATTATATTCTTTGCAACAATGACACGTAAACCTATTTTGAACAATAGTAAACCCAAATTATTTTGGTTTATGGATGAAAGGTGCATCTACTTGTCCAAAATTTGAAGTTTGGGAAATGATGACGTGGCCTTATAAAATTTCATTATTTCGACATATTTCATTTTGAAATGGAAGGGTTTTGCAGGGAAAGGGATAGGGTTTTGCAGTGAAGGGCTTTTACGGGAAAGGTTGAAATGACATCACTTTGGGCAACAAATTAGCTGCCATTTCTCAGTGTCCGAAATAAGTTGTTGCTTGTGGATCTTATTAATCTTTGACTAATTATTATAAAGAGAGAATTACAAAAATCGTCCCTGTGGTTATATACTTATTTTGAATCAGGTCCCGACTTTTCAAATTGAATGCAACTCATCCTTAAACTATTTTCTTGTTGCGCATATGGTCCCGTCTCCCAACGACGTTTGCTATAGTCGTTAAGTTATTCCATGTGCCAAGCACATGATGGGCAATTTGGTCTTGTAACATGTGCATCCTTCAATTAGGTAAACACGACTCTGTATTCTCTCTTCAAAGCTGTTCGTTGTTCTAGGTTTTCTTGCCCCCATTCTCGCCATGGCTATTTGCCTTTGTGGAAGGGTTGCGATAATCAAAACATCCTGGACATCTCTCAATCCCGGTCGCAGGTTCTACGGATGTCCACTATCAGGGTCAACATGTCCGTTCATTAGCTGGGTGGACCCCCCCAATGTGCGCAAGGGCGACAAATGTAATACCTGGGCTGCTGCGATCCATGAATGTGCTTCGATTTTCTGTGCAAAAGCTGAAAGATGACGTTCGTAAGCTGAAACAATGCCTCATTTTCAGTTGGATTTTATTTTTAGTCTGCTTCTACATTTATAAGTGACATAAAAATGTCAAACTTTTTGTTGCCTTAAAATGACCATGGAAGGTATTATGTTAGACTGGTCATTAATTTTGTTTTGTAATGGCAAAGTATTATATTAGTTTGTAATGATCTGTAATGAAAAAAGTGTCATCTTTTTAAAATTTGTAATGGGAAAAGCATCTCTTTTGTTAGATTGTAATGGAAAAAGTGTTGTTTATGCTTATTCCAAAATCCAATTGTATTGAGACATATTGTATGTTTCTTTTGACATTGCACAACTTCTTTTAAACCAAACCAAAATCACATTTACAAAAATAAAGAATCCATTACCAACAAATCTAAAATTTCATAAACCATAACATTAAAGCAAAATCATACCAAAATCATTTATAAACCAAATCATCCATTGTTTAAACATACTAACATTAAGACAAAACAAAAACCACAACCAACCATAGGTACTAGAAATCAAAACATGAACTAAACCATAAAGGAAAGTGTTTAGGCATATTGCCAGTAAGCAAAAAGAAACAAACACATCATCATAAAAGAAACAAACACATCAACATTAAACAACTAGTAGAACCATCAATACGTCAAGGTTTGTCTACACCTGCTGCCTTCTTTTCACCACCAGATTTTTTACCTTCTTATCCTTCTTACTACCACCAACTACTGATGCTGGTTGACCATTACAAGTCCTTGAGTTATGCCCGATGGTGTTACACTTTGAGCACTTGACTGACTTTCCTTGTCTTGATAACTTTCCAAACTTCACCATATCTTCACCATCTGTGATCCTGACACCTTCATTGACCCCTTTCTTTCTTTTCTTTTTTGGCCTTCCAATTTGTTTGTGATGATGAGGTGGGATCAAGACTGTTGGACATAGTGACTTGGGCCACATATTCCTTCCATTTATTGGATTTATTTTGAAATGGTACATCTTCTTCCAAGTATCTAGCCAATAAACAGGATCTGTGTAATTTTCAGGTTTCCCATCACCCTCATTGTTCTTCCCCATATCCCAAATTGTGGCAATAGCATGTTTACAAGGCATCCCAGTCACTTCCCACCTTCTACATGTACAAGACCTCTCTTTCATATCAACTACAAATTGCTCACACAAATGACCTGTCACTTGGTATTTTTGACTACCATTGAAAGCCACAATGCACTTAGCAGCCTCTGTTTTGTTGGCATCCATCAATTTTGTCCCATATGGAGTTAATGGTCCATTGCACTTTTGTATTTCCTTTTGGACCATTGAAATCCTCTTCATTAAGTATTCTCGGATAAATTCTAGAGCAGTGATTATGGGTTTGTCTCTCCCTTTAACTAATTGGTTGTTAAGGCTCTCACACATATTGTTTAGCAGGACATCACATTTTGCCCTTCCTGATAAAGTAAGACTATGTTAGAAATTTATAGACTCAACCAATAACAATTTAAATTTCCAAACTATTCATACCTGAGAAATGTGATCTAGCCCAGTGTTGGGGAGGAATTCCTTTCAACCATTCGTACGCATCCTTATCCAAACTTTTAATTTCTTCCATAACATTATTAAAATGTGGAGCTATATAAGCTCTAGCACACTTCCATAGTAGATCCTTGAAGACATTTGCTTTCCAATTTACCCTCATATTCTCATGTATATGTCGAAAGCAGTATCTGTGTTCCGCACATGGGAATAGATTTGCAATTGCTGGGATTACTCCCTAACAAACAACCAAAATTTTAGATAATTTAATATGATTAATTCTTCTAACTAAAAAAATATTTAGAAATAAGTCGGTACCTTTTGCCTATCAGACACAAATGTGAAATTTGAGTTTTTTTGCAAATCTAGGTCATCACCTAAGCAAGACAAGAACCATGTCCAAGACTTTAAATTTTCAGCCTCTACTATGCCATAGGCCACAGGATATATTCCATTATTAGGGTCAACACCCTACAAAAAGAAAATTGTAACAATAAAACCAAATTTCAAGAAAATAGGTGAAAACAAATACAAATGTAAAACAATGAAATTAAAGGCAATAATCAATACCACTGCAGTTAATATTTGGCCAGGGTAAGGCCCCTTCATGAAGCACCCATCTAGACCCAACAAGTCTCTTTTTCCTGCCTTAAACCCCTTCTTCAAACTTCCAATACATACGTAAATCCTCCTGAACACTCTAGTCTCCATGTTTGACAAATTCGGTTCTTCTTCAACGTCAATCTGCACAGTCGTGTCTTCATTCATAGATTGCAATTCAAGGACATAGTCTCTTAATAATGCATATTGTATCTTGTAATCACCCATAACTTGATTGTATGCTTTCATTTTTGCTCTGAAAACCTTCATCCGGGATACTCCTATCTCATACTTCCTTTCCAGATCTTCCTGAAGAGCCTTCAGAGGTATGGTGGGGTTACTCTCGATTTGATTAACTATCTTATTTGAAAGATATGTTGCTGTGCAAGCTTTAATTTTTCTTGATTGGAGGCAAGTATGGTTGTCATTAAAAGTTTTGACAACCCAATCATCTTCCTCTCGCCATTTAGAAACGTAAAGTACCCAAGGACAAGACCTTGATATTGATTTTACCCCTTTACCCTTGACTGTAGTACCTTTGCTTGGATCACTACTAGTAGAAAATGACAAATTTGGGATGGTACCATTACATACAGCCTTCACTCTGTTTTTGTCATTTTTATCCAATGAAATTTCTCTCCTTCTCTCTACGGCATAATTGTTAATGGCTTTTTTGACTTCTTTATATGTGTAAAAAGCTTGCCCTACAGAAAAGTGTGTCCCTTTTGAACCAATAGCCTCAATCTCCTTGTTTTTTTTCCTTAGCGCCCTTAACTTGCTTTTCCTAATTCTATCTATACCCTCTTCACCTTCAGAAATGGAATCAAAATCTTCATTATCCAATATCTATATGTTCTCATTATCTTCATCTGTAACATCCTTCAACTTGGATTTTGGCTCAATCCATTCCAAATCTTTATCAGTATTCACATAGAAATCATTCATGTCAACTTCCACATCATGCAATACGTCCTCCTCATCGACATAGAAGTCATCGTCTTCACTTCCATTATCTTCATCTTCACTTATATCAAAACCATCTTCACCGTCTGGTTCCTCATGAATTGAGTCAATACCTTGTGACATTGAATGGTCAACATTGGTTGGGAGAGCGTGTTCACTGGATATTGTTTTATCAAAATCATTACAATTGTTAAAATCATGATTGGGAAACCAATCTAATTCAAGCCTTTTTCCACAGGACGACTTTGTAGAACTAGAACCTCGTGATCGTACTCTGGTATAATCAGGGGTACCATCATCTTCAATTTCCTGAATAATAACATTAGAACCTCCTGGTGACTGGAAGTAAGTGCAAACCGTTATCTTATCTAGTTCAATGTATACCTCTAGCAATCTATGTTTTGGGACATAGCTTGTTAGTTTGCATACATCACCGTCACTACCTAAAGCCATCAACCCAACATCAAGATCACTATCAGGCTTCTTAAAATGGTAATACATTTTCCTATTACCATCATACCCTAACTGTAACATCATGGAGTCTAACTCATGAACTGAGAACTCGTCTGCATCTAAGAAATCAATGTACGAATGTCTTCCGTTCACATATTGTCTTCCAGGAAACTTTGAGAATTCACCACCATGATATATTTTCAAAGAAAACATAGTTGGGTGTGAAGCTGTAAAAAATACTATGTGCTTTGATCCCCAGAATATGTTATGAAGAAGAATACGTATAATTTTGTAAAATTAGAGAAACAGAGGAACATACCGTAAATAACATCGACGTCTTCATGCTCATTACTAAAACGCACATTCCACATCGTCAACGACATCCTAAACTTGGTCGATCAACAGTCGACAAATAGCAGTTAGGGCTTTCAATGAGAGAATTTTCAGGGAGGAAGGAAGACGCTTTGGACTACAAATACATATTAGTCTTGGTATATGAAATGGGGTTTTAAATATAGGGAGGATCGATGCAATAATCATCACGATTTTAATTATATCTTCAAATGGGCGGCAGTAGGAAACACATGTTAAAAGACCAAATTGCCCATCATGTGCTTGGCACATGGAATAACTTAACGACTATAGCAAACGTCGTTGGGACACGGGACCATATGCGCAACAAGAAAATAGTTTAAGGATGAGCTGCGTTCAAATTGAAAAGTCGGGACCTTATTCAAAATAAGTATATAACCACAGGGACGATTTTTGTAATTCTCTCTATTATAAAAAATGACTTTTTTAATCATATCATTAAAGAAATAATTTTAATTTATAATTTATTATCCAACAAATAACCTAGATTCACAAAATGTGATAAGAGTTTAAACTATAAATTAAATCCAATAAAAAGGATACCAGGTAACGAAAGCACACATCTATAACGGTTGACCTTTTCTTATTAAAATTTCAACAATAAGGAATTAATAAAAGGGTGTATATAATTTATTTTGCAACAATAAGGAATTAATAAAAAGTCGGTTTAGAGGCCTCGGTCAAATTTCTATAATCATACATTTTATGAATAATTTCTATTATATTTTAGATATTTGACAAATAACACATATACCTCAAAATTCAACAAAGTTTTGTCGTAATAGTTTAGAACTAAAAGGGTAAAAGTCAATGAATATAAATTATTTTCAGTGATCTGTTGATTTGTGGTATTCGAAAACACTGTTGGAAAAAAAAAAAAAACGAAATACATTTTCAATCCTCGGTCACTACTGAAATATAGTCATCATCCTCAAATTCAAAGGTTTTTTCCAATCCCATTTGCATTCAACGATATATATTATAATCCCATTTGCAGTCACCTACGCTCTCTACTCTATATAAAATACGGCATAGGCATAGATCAAACTCACCAAAACATGAAGAAGTCTCAACTAAGCTCTTCTATCTTCATCTTGATTATAACTCTTTCATTTTCTCTTTCATGGGCTGCCTTATCTTCCATTCTTAAGGCTACATCAGATGCTGAAGATTTCACAAGCTGCGTAATATCCAATTCCAGCAATGTCACCTCCATCTCTGAGCTCATTTTCACCCCTGCCAATGCTTCTTTCTTACCCGTTTGGCAAGTTCATGTCCAAAACACTAGGTTCCTTAAACCTTCCACTCCAAAACCATCAGCCATCGTGACACCTGTGAATGAAACACTCATCAGAATAGTTTTATATTGTGCCAAGATGTATGACTATGAGCTCAGAATCAGGAGCGGGGGGCATGACTATGAGGGTCTCTCCTACACTGCTGATGTTCCATTTGTTATGCTTGATTTCACCAACATGAGAGCTATAGACGTGGACGTAGCTAATAAGACTGCATGGGTCCAGGCAGGCGCTGCCCTCGGTGAAGTTTACTATGCTATTTCTCAGAAAACCGACACCCTGTACTTCCCGGCAGGTGTTTGCCCTACGGTGGGTGTTGGCGGGTACATGGGCGGTGCTGGCTATGGAAACTTGTTGAGGAAATACGGTACTGCTGCAGATAATGTTGTGGATGTTCGGTTCATGGATGTCAATGGAAATATTCTCGATAGGAATTCGATGGGAGAAGATTTGTTTTGGGCGATTCGAGGTGGTGGTGCTTCCAGTTTCGGAATCGTTCTTGCATGGAAGCTTGGGTTGGTTGAAGTTCCAGAAAGAGTAACCGTATTTATACTCAACAAAACTTTAGAAGACGGTGTAACCGAGATTTTCCATAAATATCAATACGTCCTACCTCTTATTGATAGAAATTTACATATGAGAACTCAGATTTTTTCGGAATATATCGGCAACAGCACCATGAAAACCATCAGAATTATGTTCGAAGGTATTTATCAGGGCACAACCGACACATTGCTTCCATTACTGTACGAAAAATTTCCGGAGCTCGGTGTTACACCAGAGATTTGTGAAGAAATTACAATGGTCCAGTCGACCCTTGTGTTTTGGGGATTGCCAAGCTCTACCCCAACTGAGTTTCTCACTAACCGATCTGCCATAGCCAAGCTCAACAACAAAAGTAAATCTGACTACGTCCGAAAACCGATCCCTATAAGTGGGCTCAAAAAGATATGGAACAAGCTAATGGAAAATGACGAATCAGCGCTTCTGATGATCAATCCTTTTGGCGGAAGGATGTCTGATTACTCGGAGACAGCCATTCCATATCCTCATAGAGGTGGTGTTGTGTTACAGATGCTCAAGACTGTCAATTTTGCAGGTCAAACTTCAGACACAACACCTGTATCACGGAGCAGGATAGCATGGCTGAATAGCTTGGATGAGTTATTGACTCCTTATGTGTCAAAGAACCCAAGAGAGGCATATTCCAACTACAATGATCTTGATTTCGGTGTTGGAAATGCTAATTATCAGGAAGCAAGTCTATGGGGTGAGAGGTACTGGAAGAGGGCAAATTTCAAGAAGTTGATTAGAATCAAGGCCAAAGTTGATCCCGAGAATTTCTTTAGGCACCCACAAAGTATCCCAGTTTTCTCCACATCTCTCTCAGATATGTGAAGTTCTTGGATTTACATGGTTTGCTTTTTCTTGAATTAATTAGCAATAAGGGCTACTTTCTGTTGGGTTCTACCTGTTTGCTACGTTTCCAATGCCTATACATGAATAAGTATGCTTTCTTTTCTTTTTAAAATTATGTATTAAATTTTTGCCTTGCACGCTATATGAAAAAAAAAAAAAAAAAAAAAATTAAACATCGAGGAGAATAAGAACAACAATTTTGGAAATTTTCAATGACAAAAAATATGACAATTTGTTAAAAAAAAAAACAATGGTTGCAGTTGCAGAGTGGAAGTTAGGTTTCATGTCCTGCAACAATTGATTCCCCTGCCAAGTATTCAGAACAAAAAATAGATTATACTTTTTACAACTTATATTACTCCTATCTTCAAACTAAGATATCGTTCATAATTTATTTTTGAACATTCTCAAATAATATTAAAAAGGAATTATTCTACGTTTGTGAGTAAATATCAAAATTTGTTTTTATTTATCCTAACTTCTAACTGATTTAATATATAAACCCCCTTCATTGGCTTACAAAAAAGTGTATATATATATATATATATATATATATATATATATATATATATATATATATATATATATATATATATATATATATATATATATATATATATATATAGAGGAGGATTCAATTGAGAAAAAAAAAGGTTGAGAATGGGGGAACCATTCTCAGCCAATCATTTAATGAGCTTAAAAAACGCACGGTGACAAACTTGTAAATAATCCAAATATATTAATGAGTGGTGGCAAATTTGTAAATAATCAAAAAACATTAAATCGTCAGGGCACTTGAGTAATTTGATATCACGTCAAATCTCGACAGAAAAGCACCATTTCCCTCTTCGATACACCATAACTCGAAAACCATTTGAAGAACAATCGACAAGAAGAAACACATTTGCAGAAGCATCAAATAACATAAACGAAGAAAAATGTCTTCCGATGAAAACATGAACGAGACCATTTTCTCACTCTTGACAATGAAATGTAACCATCGGCGTTTTTTCTCGAGTTTTTAACGATTTCGAATCATTTCTAAAATTATCACTTGATTACTTGAAATTTCTCGTAATGTTCGAAAATTATTAGTTGATTTATAACTAAAAACATTGTTTTCACACTGTTCATTTTTCAAAAAAGGTTGTTTACTTCAATTATACTTGAAATTTATGATACTCGTTCATTCTCGTAACCCTCCTTCGTTATTACTTTATTTACTTGAAATTTTTGTAAGAATCATCCATTATTATTTGATATATAAATGATTTTACATCATCTCTTCATTTTTCATCTTTATTCAAAACTATTCTGTCAAAATACAAACGTTACTTAACATTTTGCTTATGTTTTCCTAATATTAACTACTTACCTTTATAGAAACGACATCAACAGTGAAGAATACATATACACGAAAACCAAGAACAAATCAAAAAGGTAAATAAAATATGTTTTGTTTACTTCTGAACACAAGCAAAACTAATATTCATTCGTGAATCTGTATAGCTTGCTGCCATACATACATTATTAATATGTGAATACAACAAGAATTACTTACGTATGTTCTATTCACATATGAATATAACAAAACATATTCATATGTGAATAAAGAAAATATGAATACATATGTTTTATTCAAATATTCATTCATGAATATGTATGTTATATTCACATATAACATAACTTACTGCCATACATACCTTATTAATATGTGAATACAATAAGAATTACTTACATATGTTCTATTCACATATGAATATAACAAAACATATTCATATGTGAATAAAGAAAATATGAATACATATGTTTTATTCAAATATTCATTCGTGAATATGTATGTTATATTCACATAGAACATAACTTGCTGCCATACATACATTATTCATATGTGAATACAACAAGAATTACTTACATATGTTCTATTCACATATGAATATAACAAAACATATTCATATGTGAATAAAAAAATATGAATACATATGTTTTATTCAAATATTCATTCGTGAATATGTATGTTATATTCACATATGAATAGAACATAACTTGCTGGCATACATACATTATTAAAATGCGAATACAACAAGAATCAGTTACATATGTTCTATTCACATATGAATATAACAAAACATATTCATACGTGAATAAAAAAATATGAATACATATGTTTTATTCGAATATTCATTCGTGAATATGTATGTTATATTCAAATATGAATAGAACATAGCTTGCTACCATACATACATTATTCAAATGTGAATACAACAAGAATCACTTACATATGTTCTATTCACATATGAATATAACAAAACATATTCATATGTGAATAAAAAATATGAATACATATGTTTTATTCAAATATTCATTCGTAAATATCAAACTCATTTATCTTCTACTTACTATTGAATGAAGGTAAGAACACTAACATTTCCGATAAAGATTCACCAACAATGAGAGAAACAAGATCAATGCAGAAGAGGAAAAATGCGAAAGGTACAAAATTCCTATCATGTCTAATATATTCATATATAATAAAATTGTATATATTAGTTATATTTTTGAAATAAATAAATATTAATAAATCAACGAGCATATATCATATTCATATATCAGTAACTTATTCAAATATTATATGTTTTTATTTCCCAGATAAAAAAGAAACAAAAGTACCAAAGAAAATGAAGCATCAAAGCAGGAAAAGTCCATCAAAAAGGAAAACTCCTGAAAAACAACAACTACAAGATTCAGACTCTGATTTTGAAAGTAGTCATCCATCGAAGAAGGCAAAAAAAAAGGAGTCACCAATCAAAAAAGACAAAAAAAACCAATGGTAAAAGAATTTTACTCAATGAAAAACAGATGTTCACCAGAGACATTACTGTCTATAATCCTTGGGATGAGCAAAGAACAAAAAGAAACTGTAAGATCTATGGGTTTTGGAGCTTTGTTAAAAATGAAAATCACGGATATACCACTGAAGCTGAGATTTTATGTTCTTCAAAAATTTGATTATGAGAGAATGGTGATAGATATTGAAGGAAAGGAATTGAAAGTAACAGCAGAGTCTGTTCATGACATGTTAGGCATACCAATTGGTGGAACCAAACTTACACAACTGGATCAATGGCCTAAGCATGATACAAGTTATGATGAATGGAAGCAACAATTTAAAAAAGATTCAATCATCCGACTGAGTGCAATCAAAAATGTTATTGTTTCTACCACACAAGCTGATTTCAATTTCAAATTGAACTTCTTAGTTCTTTTTGTCAACACTTTTTGCGAGTCAACATCAATGGGAAGATGCAACCTGTTTCCCTTGAGTTATATTTCAAGAAAAACAGATATCAGCAACATAGACTAGTGGAGCTATGTTTTGGACTGTCTTGTCAGAACAAAAAACTCATACATACCATACTCAGATAACAGCTTCTTTGTTGGACCTTCATCTTTCTTGGTGGTAAGTTATTATAATGTTTATACTCAATTTTTAATAATATTGATTATTCATAGTCTAATAGCAAATATTCATATATGAATAAGAAAAATATATTTGTTCACACGTAATGCTTTACATTACTTATTCATTTATGAATAAGTAAAAAATAATATTACTTGTTCATATATGAATATCAATTAGTTATCATTTATGTGCAGTTGTTCTATGCTGATAACATCCACTCGGAAGCTTTAACAGTAACACGTAAACGGCCAACAATTTGTTATTGGAGTTCAGAGAAGATTAGATATCGAGAGACATTTGAACAAGAAAAAGGTAGATATGGAGTTGGAGAATTAAACGAAGAATTTGTTAATGAACAAAATGAAGGAGATACAGATCTCGTAGACAATGATTCTGATAAAGATGAAGATCATTCTGTTGAGGTAATTAGTTTTAACATGTTAATAATATATGATTACATTAAATTATTATATTAAATTCTAATCATATACTTCTTTTTGTTACATAGGCATATGAATCAAAAATATCAAAAATGATTAATAGTTTTGAGAGGATGAAGGAAAAGCTGAATTCAAAGCTTAATGATGCGATGACAAAGTTCCCTGAAAAGGAAAGTTTTAGAATTTTCAAAGAAAAGATGAAAAATATGATTGTTAAAGAAAAAACTGAAAGCACAACACTTTTTAATTTTCCAATTAATGAAACTGGAGTTGAAGGAATCAATTTGACACCAATAATGGGTCAAAAAACAAATGATCAAACAGAAAATGAAGATAAAGAGGGAAATGGTGAAGAAGACAGTGATAATGGTGCAAGTCAACCAGAAGTAGATTATTTGCTTGATTCAAATGAAGCAGATAATGAAGGAATAAAGAATGATGCAGATAAGAATAAAAAAGAAGGTGAAATTAGAGTAAAAGAGAAAGATGCAAAGAGGAATGAAAATCAGAATGCTGAAGAAGAAAAAGATGATCATGCTGAGGAAAAAAATAATCATGAAGAGACTATTCAACAAACTAAAAATCAAAATTTGTTGGATAAAGTTGTTGACAACATTGTGGACAATGTCCTTAGAATTGGAGTTTCAAGTTTAAATAGTCAAGAAGATGAAATCTGGAATCACCCTGAAATGAAAACTATTTTCGATAATATTGATATAGGTAAATTTTGTCTTAATTTTATTTTTAAAAAATATATAAAAATATCAATACACAATAACAATTTTGTTTGTTAAATTTTGACCAGGGTCACCAATGAGTACAGGTAAAACTAATACTCTTGCAGAAAAGGAAAAATCAGAAGGTGTACATGAACAAGGAACAAAAGTTGAAAAAACAAAGGGAGATGATACAGGTAAATGAATGATTTAAAATATATTACAATATTTATATTTATTTTTTTAATAACATTGTTTATTCATAAATGAATAATATACTATATAAATGAATAAAAAATAAAAAATATTCATATATGATGTATATGTTTCAGGCAAGGAAAACTCTGAAGATAGAAATGAAGGAGGAACGGAAGCTAAGAACACGAAAGATGGATGTGAAGAAAAACAAACAGAAATTGAAAAAGGAAATGCAGAAGATAGAGGTAAATAGTTGATTCACTAATAAATGAATATAGTAAGTTTTATTATTCATAAATGAATAACACAATATATGAATAAATAAAAAAATATAGTATTACTTATTCATAAATAATGATATGTATTACTTATTCATAAATGAATACATTACTTAACTTAAATATTATAATTAACTTACAACTATTTATATGATAAATCTCCTGGCATGCAGATACTCATCCAAGCTTTAGTCTAGGTCTCAGTCAAGATTCAGATCAAACTTCAAGTAAAAAATCTAATGAATCTTCACCAAAAAAAGCACTTACAAAGAAACAAATCAAAGACGACCATCAGAAGGTTGTTATCAGATTAGCAAAAAAAAATGTTCTTAATCCAAATCCAATATCTGTATCAATTCCTATTGAAGTAGGACCATCAAAGCATGATCTGGATCAACCAAGAGAGAAGAAGCTTGTTGATGCTTTCAAATCACCTTTCAAATGCAGAATAACAGACACAAAACCCAAACTGACATATCAGGAGAGTATTGTCAGTGAATGGTTGTTCAACTTACAAGGCAATACATCGTAAGTAACTTTATTATATATATATATATATATATATATATATATATATATTCATATATGATTATTATATAGATAATAATCTATGACATTTTGATTATATATTTGCAGAGATGTGGTTGTCCAGACAAAATATGGTCAGATAGCAGAAAGAGCAGTTATGGAAAGTCTATATGCAAACACAGATATTTTTGGAGAAGTTTTAGACACTTGGTCTGATTTACTTAACCACCAAGAACTGGAAAGGGATTTTGGAAATTCACCATACAGACTCTTCTTGAAATTTGGAGTTTCTGTAAGTTTATGTTCTAACCTTAATTCCTTCCTTATTCATAAATGAATACACCAATATGATGTATTCATTTATGAATATTATATTTTTTACAACTTAAATTCACATATGATTATACAAATATGATGTATTCTTTAACATAATTATATATATTCAATCGAAATTCACATATGATTATATTGGTTACAGACTGCTTATCTAACTTCAACATTGTCTGATGAAAGAAAGTATGAAAAATTCAAGGAGAACTTTCATGACAGTACCAATGGGTACAAGAAAATCTTGAACATAAAAGATATTGACATGGTATGTTAATTAAAGTTGTTTTTTATATATATTTTATCAACAAAATACTTACCATTATATACATAAAAACAGGTATTCTTTCCAGTTGTTAAAAGTGCTCACATTTTTGTGATTGTCTTCAACTTAAAGAAACTGTCAATTGAAATTCTAGACAATAGTGCAGTTGAGGGGGATTATGAAGGGAAATACGGAGTAATAATGAAACCTTTGGTATGTACCTAGTTCACAACAACATAAAAGAACCAATTTATTACATATCTAACTTTTATTTTATTTAATGATCAGAAAAATTTGTTTGTGAGATACTTTAAAGAAATAAACCATCCAAGAGCAAATGCAATCTCAAAAGAAAGTATCAAACCCCAACGACTTGAAATGTCATGGAGAACAGTTAAAAACAAAGTTGATTGTGGGGTCTTTGCAATGAGACATATGGAGACCTATATGGGACAACCACTCTCAAAGTGGAAACCAGGTCTTCATAAAGAAAGTTAAGTTCAGCAAACTACTTTAGAGAAGCTCAGACAAAGATATGCACACATAATGCTAACTTCTGAAATTAACATGTTGAAGGCTAAGGTGTTGGATCTTGCTGAAAAATATCAAAAAGTTGAATTCAAAGTGCGTACTGATCATGCATACAAGGCTATGCAAACAATTCAAAAAAGGTTAAAAGAATATTAATGATTGCTTGTGAAGATGAAAGAATGTTGAAGTGTGATGCTATAGAACAGTTTGTGTTGAAGATGAATGGATTTGAAGTACATGTAAGATGATTCTGCGAAACAAGTTTTAAATGGTTTTTTAAATATTGTTGAACATCGTTTTAATATTTTGTGAAATGCTTATGAACAACTTTTATTATCTTGTGTTGAATGATTATGTAATAGAAACAACTTCGCTTATTTCTGTCAGTTTTTTATATTTAAATATTTTCAAAGTTTATTTATGTTTATTCATAAATGAATACGAATATGATATCTTCATTTATGATTAAATTAAGAGTAATATGTCAGTATAACAAAGTTCATATATGAATATAACAAATGTCATATATGAATATAACTAACTTATTAGTAGAAACAAGTTTGCTTATTTATGTCATTTTTTTATATTCAAATATTTTCAAATTTTATTTTTCTTTATTCATAAATGAATACGAATATGATATATTCATTTATGAATAAGTTCAAAGTAATATGTTAGTATAACAAAGTTCAGATATTAACATAAAAAAGTTCATATATGAATATTACTTATTTATTAGTATAACAAATTTCACACATTTATATTCATTTATAAATAATTCACAATATCAATATAACTTATTTTATAGTAATTTAAAAAACAAATATCAACATATCAATTTACCATATTAATATAAATGTGTATTATTCATACATGAATATTATTGTTTATTGTTTTTATCTGCATATATTCATAAATGAATAAAAAAATCCCTAACTGTCTTTTGCTGATTTAGCAGCTCCAACTCTTTCTGGACAAGTATGTAAATTGTGTGGAACTCGCTTTCCACATCCTGAACACATTCTATGTTCTTTTTTAGAATTTTCATATGCTACTTCACCTGCACTTGGAATTCTTTTCTTGATTCCAGAACCTTTATTGCTTTGAACTTCAGGAACATGAATATTAATCTCTTCTGGATAGGAATAGTAACACCCAAAAGCTTGCATACGACTTCACCATCTGTCTTGCTTTTCAATCCAGGAGAAATATAACCACTCTCAAATTCCTTCAACAACATTTGTTGTTTCTCAGCAAACAAAGCCAATCTCTTTTTGTCATCTCTTACAATATCCAAACATGATTCAAAACTATAATATGAATCATTGACTAGCTTTACATTCTCACAATCACCTGAATCGGATTGAACAAAACTAAAACGATAACTTCTTGATATCACATCCTTTCTCCATCTCTTCAAAATGTACCTTTCAGGAATTTCTTTAACACCACATCTCATCATTATTGTAAAAGCATGTCTGCATAAAACACCCATACACTTAAAATGTTCACAACTGCAATTTATTTCTTTCTCTTCAGCTTTTATTTCAACCTGATATAAAAACAAAATTTACACATTTACATTCATATAAGAATACTCATATCAACACTCATATATATATATATATATATATATATATATATATATATATATATATATATATATATATATTCATATAATATTCATATATGAATATTATCATATTCATATATGAATATTATTACATTTTTCATAAAAAAACAAGTAAAATTATCTTAAATTCATTTTTAAAATCACTTTTATTGTTGTTGTGCTGCACAATGTAAACTTCCCAACCATCTTCAATACCAAAATATGAGTACGTACAGAAAAAAAACATGCTTTATATATTTCTTTTTGCACCTCAAAAAATAATGTACTTGTATAAACCTTTGATGCTTGCAGTTCTATTTCTCGAGGTGTTTGCATTTTATATGATGCTTTCTTTGAAGCCCTATCAAACGCTCGTTGAGTATTCCTTTGCTTTTGAATGACAGTGTCGTAATTCATCATGAAATTCAAAAGTAAGTTCCCACTTTCTGAATATGTATTAAAGAATGAATTCATACTCTCTGACCTCGATGTAGTCTTCATCAAACCACACATTGGAATATCACTAAAATATCCAGGTATCCATGAATCACGTATTGTAAACATGTCTTTAAACCATCTTGTGTCTTCAAGATTGAATTCCTTCACAAGCAAACCCCACTTCACCTCAAAAACATCAGGTTTCATATTAATGTCCCAAACAAGCTTCGAAAACCTTTTTCTAAAGTCTGTGTTTGTTAATAAATCATCTGATATCTGTATTAAAACAAAAATATTCATAAATGAATAAATAATAATAGGTAAAATAACAATCAATATTCATAAATGAATATACTAATAAGTAATATATTTGAAATATATTAAAATAATACATTTTTTTTCAACTTTTTCATTATATGCCACATACATAATCGGTGCTTTGAATTACGAAAAACATTCTCAACAGCTTGTTTTATTGCAGCATCTTGATCAGTTAAAACAAGTGTTGGTTCTTTCCCATGAGTTTTAAGAAATGCTTTAAGCAACCAAGAGTAAGACTCAATGCTCTCATTGCTTAGCAACCCAGATCCAACAGTAACCGATTTTTTATGATGGTCAATAGCAGTAAACGAAACAAAAACCATTCGATACCTAACACACAAAAAAAATGTTCATTAGAGTCAATTTTTGATGTATTAATAAGTGAATATAAAAATATTCATATATGAATAAGCTATAAACAAAAGTAGATAAAATAGCTTACTTGTTTGTTCGGAAAGTCGCATCAAACGAGATGACATCACCAAATTCAGCATAATATGCCTTCTCCATTTCATCAGCCCAAAACATACAGTCCAAAACATCATCTTGACAATTAAACTCAAATGAGTAATTTGGATAGTGAGCTCGACGATCATTCATTGTGTTTACTATCATTTGGGCATCTTTATAACCAATAACCCTGTTGATATCTCTTCTTAAATTTTTATAGTCAACTACTTTGGGATTTACAAACTCATACCCACCTCTCAGACTTGCCCTCAACTTATGAGCCATAGTTGGACCTATTTTTGATGTAGAAGAACGCACAATAAACTCTTTTTCTGAATATGACATTTGTCTCGCCTTTTTTAAATCGCTTCTCTTCTCAAGTGGATGGTTGTGAAGTTCATCAAACTGAAAAACTTTATAATCTGGAGTTCCATACACAGATTTAAATATAATCTTTGCTTGACAACCAATAGCTCTTGAATTTAAATTTCGTTTCCTCTTAACACCACTTGTACCTAATGTGTCACAAGATTTCTTTTTCTGTTTACCACCACGATTACATATAACATGTTTCTTCTTTATAATCTTGTTATCAAACCTTGACTGTGTGCTCAGTCTAACATCAAAACCACCAATTTCAACATACTCAGAATACATTTTGATAGCCAACTTTAATGATTTGAAGATTAAACCCTTAAAAGGAATAAGTTGAACATGTACATCTGGCTTATAGACATGTTCTCCAATTATATCATCAAAATATTGTGCATCATGTACTGAACTTGAAGATTCACCACCTAAAATAATAATGCATGAATAAAACAATAATATATATGAATACATAAAACTCATATAAATAAAACAAAAAACATTCATATATGAATAAAACATTCATATATGAATACATAAAATTATGAGGATTCAAAATATATAAAATAAAACATAACTTATTCATATATGAATAAAACGAAAAAAATAATAAATTCGAAATTACAATTAATACACGTTTATTCATATATGAATAAGACAACAATTTATTCATTTTAACATATTCATATGTAAATAAAACATAACTTATTCATATATGAATAAAACGAAAAAAAATAATAAATTCGAAATTACAATTATCACACGTTTATTCATATATGAACAAGACAACAATTTATTCATATTAACATATTCATATGTAAATAAATGATAATCAATAAAATCAAAAACAACAAAATAATTCAATAACTGATACCTTCAAAAAATGAGTTCTCAACATCTTCTTCTTCACTCTCAATCATAGAAGAATACAAATCACCATCAATAACACTAGAATTCGCCATAATACACCAAATGATCTATATAAATAAACAAAAACAATCTTAATATCGAATATATCTCACAAAAAAAGTCGTAAAGATGAAAACCTAGTTAATTTCGAATATATCTCACCTCAACGTACAAAATATCTGAAAGAAACTTAAATCATATATGATCATATGATGTAATTAAGCAATCTCTCTCAGTACAGAACGTAAAAACTACAACGATATAACTGATGAAATAAATATCTCAAACTACTTAACAAAAATCCGATGAAATAACTCCAATACATATTCGAAACTTGATAATCTTGATAATGAACTCCGATGAAACAACTCCAAAAGGAATATAATAAGCGTAATTCAAAATAAATTATAAAAAGCAATAATCTTGATAATGAACTCCGATCTATCCGATTCAAACGATATACATACCTGATCAAATCGGAAACTCAAAACGAAGTAGAAAACTGAAACACAGATGCGAAACTTCACGATTAATTGAATGAAAACGTATAATTGCTAACAAGTTATATAAATAACTCCGATCTATCTGATTCAAACGATATACATACCTGATCAAATCGGAAGCTGAAAAAGAAGTAGAAAACTGAAACACAGATGCAAAACTTCACGATTAATGGAATGAAAACGTATAATTGCTAACGAGTTATATAAAGAAAATAATCTTGATAATGAATTCCTCATATACGATTCAAACGATATAAAGATATCATCAAATTGGAACCTGATAACACGAACATGTAAGTTCTATGTAAAAAAGTTGCTAATTTACAAAGATACCCTTAATGAAAATGGACACGCGTATTTTTTTTTTAATTTGAACATGTTAGATAAATGATTGGCTGAGAATGATTCCCTCATTCTCAACCTTTTTTATTTTCTCAATTGAACCTACCTCTATATATATATACATACATACATATATATATATATATATATATATATATATATATATATATATATATATATATATGTTCAAATGTGGATTGACATCTATTTAGGCGGATATGTGGACAGTGTTATTCTATGAGAATGATAATATGAATATGTTCAATCTTACATACCTATTATCATTATCGCGCATTCTCACCAACTAAATTCTCTATAAGGTTATTATAGAATTTTTTTAATATTATTCTCATTCTATGAGAATATTGTTAGGATGTTTATTGAGTCGTATTCCGTAATTATAAAAATGAGGGAGAAAAGATGCGTGCGAACAAAATTGAATACGAATTAATGAGAATGCATGGAAATGTTAATAATTATGTGAAGTTGAACGTATTTACACTACTAAACAACTTATTCTTTTACTAATTCTCATAGAATAACATTGTCCACACATCCGCACAATAGTTGTCCATCCACATTATAATTTTTCCCTATATATATATATATATATATATATATATATATATATATATATATATATATATATATATATATATATATATATATATATATATATATATATATATATATATATATATATATATATATATATATAGGAATGAGTTCTATGAAAAACAAATAACTAGGACAACATCTACCGGAACCAATAATCAAATGACAGGTGTCCATTTCTTTTTCACAAGTAATGTATTGTGGAAGTGATGTGTTGTCATGTTTTCATTGGTTCAAATATGTGTGGCCCTAATTATTCATTTTCCATATAACTCTTCCCTATATATATTTATATATATATATATATATATATATATATATATATATATATATATATATATATATATATAGAGAGAGAGAGAGAGAGAGAGAGAAAAGTTCAAATGAGAACCACCGATTTGTCCACTGATTTATTAAAAGCCCCCACTTCATTCGGCCTGTGTCACCGCCGGCACCACTGCCACTAGGAAAATATCGCTGACGGTAGACCACAACTTTCAGATATGGTACTGCCGCTTTCAGATCTGGAACTGACGCCTTCAAATCTAGAACTACCGCCTTTAGATCTAGAACCACCACCTTCAGATCTGCAACCAACACTTCTAGATCTATGTCGACATCACTCTAATATGATCAGATATGTTGTTTTTTTTTCGCGATTTCTTCATATCTGAAAACGTCACCATCACCGTCGACGACATCTACACATCAACGGACGTTGCCATCGGTCGCATAACGTCCCCTAGATGTGGAACTACCACTAAAAATGACCTCATGAAGCTTTTTCAGCTTCAGATCTATCGTCGACCGCCGCACCATCTACTTTGTCGTCTCCTACCACTGGTTAACCACCACCATCAAATGTACAAGCTTCCATCGGTTCCAGATCTTCAATTTTCGCCTCAGATCTACGATATTTGTCTCTATATCTACGATTTTCTACTGTAGATCTATGAATTTATGGTGAGGATCCTCATTTCCCTTCAGATCTGTTTCGTGTCCACCTTCATCCAGACATGTGGTTTATGCTTCTTCAATTTTTTCTGGCAGCCGACTTCACCGGAGCAAATATGAAGCCAAAAAAGTGTTGTTGTGATCAGATCTAACAAGAAATGACAAAAAATCGCTTTCTCTGGTGACTAGTGGTTGTTCCATCGCCTTCTGATGTTTTTTTTGGTAAGATCTAGTTAATTTTTAATAAGATCTATCCTTCTACTATTGTCTTTGGTGGTTCTACCACCACATCAGATCTATTCCACCTTCATCGATTCCTTACCTTAGATCAACAAAAAATCATCAACAACCATTAGCTTTTTAGATCTGAAGTCAAAGACACTGATTTGTCAGATCTGGTTAGATCTGATCAAATCTGATGTGTTTGGTGCAATTTCAGGTATATATATGGTGTATACAAAGCATTTCATGTTGTCAACTGGTGGTTCTACAACCTTAGATCATCGAAAAAGTCACAAATTACCATCAACTTTTCAGATCTAAAGTCAAAGACGCACTAATTTCTCAGATCTGGTTAGATCTTATGTGTTTGGTGTCATTCAGGCATAGATCTAGTGTGTACAAAGCATCTCATGGCGACTAGCAGTGGTACCACCACTGAAGCATATCTATATCAGATCTGATTTGTATGATGCACAAAAGGTGTTTGATGAAAGTTTCAACAAAATTTGGTATTTTCTTAATTTGTGAATATTATGATTGAGAGTCCTAAATTTTGTTTATTAAACTGTGAATGAGGGTCAAAGAATACTCTATTAAATTGTGAATTTGTATGGTGCATTCTCTAAATGAGACTCATAAACTATTTTATTAAAATGTAAATAAAATTCTTGAAATGTAAGCTTTTAGCTGAGAATATTATTATGAATATATATATTTTTTGTACTAAACTGGGAATTTTTTATACTAAACTGTGATTTTTGTGTATTAAATGTGAATTTACTGTATTAAGCTAAGAATTGACTGTCTTAAGCTATGAATTTGCTATGAATTTTATGTTTGATCTGAAATATGAGATGAAAGAAGCAATATACATAAATCTAGTCTTCCCTAATTTTGAATAAAATACATAAAATTTGAACTATAAATATTATGTAAGATAAACTTTTAAAAAACACTAGCCTCCAAATATCAAGGTATAAATACAAGTTTTAAGTTAAAAATATGGCTGGGAATTTACAATTTTTGTGTATTAAATTGTGAATTTATTGTACTAAATGTGAATTAATTGTATTTAAGCTGCGAATTGACTGTATTGAGTTGTGAATTTATTATATTAATATATGAATTATTTTTTTTAATTTTTTTTTATGAATCTTATGTTTGCTTCTAAACAATGAGTTGAAATAAACATTATACACATATATGATTTTCTCTAATTTTTTAATAAAGTACATAATATTTAAATAGTAAATATTATGTAAATTAAACTTTGAAAAAAAAACATTAGCCTCAATATATGAATATATAAATATAAGTGTTTAGTTGAGAATATGGATGTGAATGAAAATTTTTTGTTTATTAAACTGTAAATTTATTGTATTAAGCTTTAAATTTTGTATATTAAACTGTGAGCTGACTATATTAAACTGTGAATTTACGATATTAAATTGTGAATTTTTTTATACATTTTGTGCTAAATATGAATTTTTTATTTATCAATGTTTGTATTAATTTTCTTGTGAATATATTTATTATTTGTGCTGTATAAATATGTAAGAATGTAATGGTTTTTATTGTTTTGCATTAAAATCAAAATGAGTGATTATGTAACACCCTGTTTGAGAGTACTCGGTTGGGTCTCGAGGACCAAAGGGTAAGGGTGATTAAGTCTTTTATGGGACTCGGGTTTTATCCGAAAGGTTTTAGACTTGGAGGTGTCGATGGGAGCGTAGGGCTTCCCGCCACCTTTCCGTGGATATAAAGTTCATCGAAAACGAACTTAAAATGAAGGAGTTATGACACTCTGAAGCTTTTGTCAATTCTAGCCCCTAATGGAAATTGGTGACAAGAAGATCACATGCATGCATGGTGGCTGGCGAGGGTACACCCAACGTACAAGGAGTACACCCAGCGTACGCTCAGAGTCTCTAAACCCTAATTTTAGGGTGTACCACTATATAAAGAATATGATACCCTCTAGGGTTAGCCTCCTTCTTACCCTTAGACAGTTTTTGTGAAACCCTAATCCTCTTTGAGTATTCTTGGAGCTTGGAAGGCTTTGTGAGAGCATTTTGGTGTTTTGGGTCCACTCTTCAAGGAAGCATAGGTCAAGGCAAGGTGTTGGTGCAAAAGAAAAGGTTTAGATATGGGATTGTTGCTTCACTACAAATCTTTTCAAGGTATAAAGTCATGAGCTTGATGATTAATCTCTTACATCTCTCTTTGTATGAGTTTATGGACTCTTTTGGTCCAAAGAGTGGACCTTTATGGTGAAATATCGTTTGTAAGCTTAGGGTTGCCACCTTCAGAGCTAAAAGGGTCCCATAAGCAGTAAAGTCTTCATCTTGAATGTCTCAATGGGTTCATGCATGAGATATAGCCCTTTTCATGGAAGTAGAACATCATTTTAGAGTTTGGGATTGTTTGGGCCATGTAAAGTCACCAAGTCAGTGACTTTATGGATTAAGACGTGGAAAAGGACCAGGATATGTGATTGTAGCTCCTGAAGTGAAGTATTAAGCACTTAATGAGAAATAGACTTAATAGGAGGTTTACGCTGAGCGTACGTGAAGGTACGCCCAACGTACGCACCACTCAGTCAGTATGCTTAGCATATGAGGATATACGCCCTACGTACTCTGTTAGTTAGGCCTTGTGTTTTTGGGCCATGGTTTGGGTCTTTGGGCCTTTGTAGGCCATCAGAAGTCAGATAATTTAGGCCAATAATATTTTTGGGCTTAACGTAAGGCACATTAGAGGGGTTGGGCCCAATTGAGCAAATTGGGCCATTAATGGGCCAATAGTGGGCTTGGAAAGCCTACCTAGTGTTGGGTTCTATTTTGAGATTTGGGGCCTTGTTGCTAATTGGGTATATTGATCAGTATTGATGGATTAGGAAGTGGGCGGGGCAGCAACTAAGGATTTCTTCAGGAAGCTTCTGCATTCGAGGTGAGTCTTCTCACTATACCAATGGGTCTATGGCACCAAGGCCGACCCATTTTACGATAGTTGGTATACTTATTGTGTAGAGATGTGTGGCTTTGTTATGCATTGATATGTGGTAGAGATAGCCTTCAGGGCTAATGGCACAGATAGCCTTCAGGGCTAGTGGTAGAGATAGCCTTTAGGGCTAAGGGTAGAGATAATCGTTATGGCTAAGGGTAGAGATAACCTTTGTGGCTGATGGACGAGATAACTTTGTAGCTAATTGATATGCATTAGGTGGTAGAGGTAGCTTTATAGCTAATGGTTATGTGTTATTTGGTAGAGGTAGCTTTCATAGCTAACATGTTATGTGGTTTGTGTGTGGGGTATGCTCTGGGGAACTCACTAAGGTTCGTGCTTATAGGTTTGTTTATGGTTTCAGGTACATCAAATTCAAAGGGCAAGGGCAAGGCGTGATGGCGCGGTGTGCACTCTCTCGCAGATACTTTATGGGACACTCTGATGTTTGGAATAAAAGTTGTATTGACTTATGTTTTGAAAACAATTATAACTGAATTTATTAATGTATGAGAATATGTTTGCTTATTCGAAAATGAAAATTTTACTTTGAAAATTGGGTCATTACAAAATATTAAACTATGAATATAGTATTAAACTTGTCAATGCATAATTGTATATGCAGATAAGATTTAGAAGCAATCATGGTTGCAACGATGGCATAAATGGTTGTTGGCGGCCTGTGGTAGTTGGTGATGGTGGTAAAGTTTGGGTTTGACTTTTCTGAATCTTTGAATTAGTGTAAAATGTATTGTATTAAGTTGTGAATTATGTTTATTAAACTACAATGGACTGTATTAAATTGTGTATTATCTACATATTTTGTGTTAAAATAGGAATGAAAATATTAGATTATAAAAATTATGATTTTGCCATTTCTCACCAAAAAAGACAAAATAAAATCAAGATTTTTACATATTTAATAAGTATTCACATGTTTAATAACTATGAACTTGGAGTTCCTAGGGTTCTTAATTTTTTTGGTTATCATTTGAATCACTCCCTATATATATATATATATATATATATATATATATATATATATATATATATATATATATATATATATATATATATATAGAGAGAGAGAGAGAGAGAGAGAGTTAGGTTCAAATGTTTTCACTATCTATTGTGTGCTTGTATGATTGATTCTGGACCAATCATTTTAGTTATTTTAAGAAGGTAATTCATGCTTATTAAATGTTGAAGATGTAATTAATACCTATTATATCTTCAACATGTAATATGCATTAATTACTTTCTTAAAATAACTAAAATGATTGGTCCAAAATCAGTCATACATGCACACAATAGATAGTGAAAACAAAATAACCAAACCCTATATATATATATATATATATATATATATATATATATATATATATATATATATATATATATATATATATATATATATATATATATATATAAGAGCGTTCAATCGAGAACATTTCTTATTGCGAAAACATTTGAGAACAAATTTGGACTACATAATTTTTTTAATTAAAACTATAAAATAATATTCATAAAAATCAATCAATTGTTACAAACAATTTAAAAACTCACTAACCAAACTACTCACCACCTAACAAACACCACCCATCACCACTACCTACGACCCACCACCACCTACACCAGCACCCGCCACCACCACTAACCACCACACCCATCACCACTACCTATGACCCACCACCACCTCCACCAGCACCAGCACCCGCCACCACCACCCACCACCACTACCCACCACTCATCACTACCGACCACCACCAATCATTACCACCACCCACCTCCACCACCACCTGCTACCACCACCCTCACCCAATACCCACCAAAACCACCACCCGCCACAACCATCACTACCTATCTCCACCACCCATCACCACCACCCTCCACCACCACCACCACCTATCACCAACCACTAAAACCACCACCTGGCACGACTAGCACCCTCCACCACCATCACCACCCACCACTATCACCACCCCCACCCATCAACCACCAAAACCATCACTCGCCACCATCATCACCACCTACCTCCACCACCCATCACCACCACCCCCACCCACCTCAATCACCCATCACCACCACCCACCAACAACCACAACCACCACCACCTATCACCACCCACCTACTACCCACCATTATGACCACCACCTGCCATACCACCAACCATTACCCTCTACCTTTCACCACCACCCGCCTTCACCACTCATCACCACTACTCACCTCCACCGCCTCCCACCACCACCACCCACCATTTCTACCAACCACCACTTACCACCCATCACCACAACCCACCTCCACCACCCCCCACAAACACCAACCATCACCACCGACCACCACCACCCGTCACCTTCACCTCCACCTCCACCTACCACCCACCAAAACCACCGACCACCGACAACCACCCATCACTAGAACCCACCTTCACCACCCATCACAACCACCCGCCACCACCACCCTACCAAAACCACCATACACCTTCATCGCCGTCACCACCAACCGCCACCCACCTACCCACCACCACCACCTATCACCTTCACTCATCTCCACTACCTATCACCACCACTCACCACCGCCACCTGCCACCTACTATAATCACCACCATACATCTCACCCCCACTATGCTTCACCACTACCACCACCTAACACCTAACACCACTAAACATCACTACACATCACCACCACCTGTGATTATATGTATATAATCACATGTTATTATTTGTATTTAATCACATATGATTTATAAGGACAATATTCTTTTTTTCATGTAAATCATGTGATTAGATACATATAATCACATGTGATTAGATATATTTAATCACATATGTCATTATTGGGTTCTCGATTTAATAAGTATTTTTTGTCAACTTTAATCATATGTGATTAGATACGTATAATCACATGTGATTCTATGTATCCAATCACATGTGATTATATGTATCCAGTCACATATGATTTACATGAACAATATTCATTTTTTATTTTTCATTTCAATAATTTTTCTCATATATTTAATCACATGTGATTATAAGTATTTAATCACTTATGATTAATGAGGACTTAAATTTTTTGAATGTTCTCGATTCAATAGTTGTTCTCGTGTATATAATTACATGTGATTATTTATATTTCATCACATATGATTTATTGAATCAAGAACGTGAAAACAAAGCTTTTTCACATAAATCGTATGTGATTAAATACACGAGACCAACTATTGAATTAAAAATGCAAAAATTAATATTGTCCATGAAAATCAAATGCGATTAAATACATATAATCACATGTGATTATATGTATCTAATTACATATGATTTATGTGGACAAGATTCATTATTTATTTCTCAATTCAATAGTTATACTCATGTACTTAATCACATGTTATTATATGTATCAAATCACATATGATTTATATTGATAATATTCGTTTTCACATTTTTGATTCAATATTTTTTCTTATGTATTTAATCGTATGTATTTAAACACATATTATTAATGTGGAAAAAGAAAAACTATTGAATCAAAAACACGAAAATGCATCTTGTGTACAGAAATCATATGTGACTAATTGTACAAGAACAACTATGGAACGAGAATGCAAAAATGAATATTGTCCATATAAATCATATCTGATTAGATACATATAATCTCATGTAATTAAATACTTAAGATCAACAAACGAATCGAGAACGCGAAAACGAATATTTTCCACACAAATTCTATGTGATTAGATATATATATATATATATATATATATATATATATATGTATATATATATATATATATATATATATATATATATATATATATATATATAATCACATGTGATATATGCATTTAATCACATATGATAATTATGGACAATATTTATCTTTATGTTCTCGATTCAATAGTTGTTATCGTGTATATAATCATATAAGATTATATGTATCTAATCACATATGCTATGTATAGGCATCATTATATGTTGTCCATATAAATCATATGTGATTAGATACATATAATTACATGTGATTATATGTAATTAATCACATATGATTTTAGTTGATAAAGAACAATTACTGAATCGAGAATGTGACAATGAATCGTATCCACATAAATCATATATGATTGGATACATATAATCACATGTGATTATATGTATTTAATCAGATATGATTTATGTAGACAATATTTATTTTTGCGGTTTTGATGAATAATTGGTTTTGTGTATTTGATCAAATGTGATTATATGTATATATTCACATACGATTTGAGGTGGACAAGATTCATTTTTGCCTTCTCCATTCAATAGTTGTGCTCATGTACTTAATCATATACGATTATACATATAATCACATGCGATAAAATACATGAAAAAACCTATTGAATCGACAAAGCGAAAATGAATTGTGTCCACATAAATCATATGTGATTAGATTCATATAATCACATGTGATTAGATGTATTTAATCACATATGATTAATTTGGAAAAAGATTTGTTTTCATGTTCTTGGTTCAATATTTGTTATTGTGTATATAATCACATGTTATTGTATGTATCTAATCACATATGATTTATATTGACAAGATTCATTTTTTCCAAATAAAATCATATGTGATTAGAAAGATATAATCACATTTGATTAAATGTATTTAATCACATATGATTAAAGCGGAAAAAAACAATTATTGAATCGAGAACGTGAAAATGAATCTTAGCCACATAAATCATATATGATTACATATACAAAGTAGGAGACTTAGTGTAACTCAACTCCTTGAACTTGAAAAGCAGCTAGCATGAGCAAGATGGATCTTTTCCTATTCAAGAACCTACACAACAATTATAACATTATTTAGCTTGTGCTTAGTTGTATTACTCTAATAAAACTTATGTATATATTTTCTTATTTTCTCGTTGATTGTAGTGCTCTTTGTGGGATCTGTTTTCTTACCTTTCAACACATTCTTAAATTTTCGTAAAATAATATTGGTAAAGTTCCACCTTTTATCTTTTCAAAAATATAAATATCTCATTCTAATGATTTTTGTTTGATTTTATATTAAATTTACAAGTTAGTAACTTTAAGCTGTCACTTTCTGGACCACTCAAAACTTTTGGAATAAATTGTTCCAATCTACTAAGAATTACATCAGTCCCTTTATATGTACAGAACTATACACAAATATCTAACTATAGGATTTGGAATTTTGGCATTTGGAGCGCTAATGAATTTATTATGAGTTTTTGAAGACAATACATAAAATCTATGACAACATGGACCAACCTGAGAAGATTGCCAATTTTACCCCTTAACGAGTTTGAATTTCAAAATATGATTCAAAGTTTGAAGAAACTAGACACACTAAGATTTCCATAAAAATTAGTCTCATGATTTTTAGGTGTTCTTATTGACTTGCACAAATTTTAGATGTTGGAGGACAGATTTGGAAAAATTGATCATAATAGCTTTTAAATCAGTTTTGGTGTTCTATTAAGGACTTAATGGTTAAGCCTAAAGTTATCACTTTTTATATGATTGTTAGTTACTTATTAGGCTATTGAGATTTAAAATTCAATTTAACCTAAGGGACTTAATGCTTGGATTAAGAAGGGTTCAAATTTAAGGATTTTAACATAAAATGCCACTTTTACACTTATTAGGGTTAAGTTGCCAACTTAAACCATTAAGCTCTTTAAGTCACCCATGTCTTACTTGTAGAAGACATGTTATAATCATTTTAGGCTCTACTACATTATGAAAGTAAAATAAGTAATATTAACAACAGTGTTTGTATTTAGATCTTAATAACAAATGTGTTTCTTTGTGACATTTTGTTAAACACCTGGTGGCCGCTATTTGTTTCACCAGGTGAGACACCAATTTCTTAAACTATGAACAAGGAATGATACTATGAAAGATTATATGCAAGTGTTAGTTCCTAAATCTTATTACCAATTAAATCAAATGAATGATATCTTTCTCAAACTAAACAAACATATAAAGTCCGATCAATAAATTAACATAACAATTTCGCAAAATTATAACATGTCTGAACAAGAAATAAGCAGAGAGAAGGTAATGAATAGATTATTGATTACCTATACAATTGTTGACTTTGAGTTCCACTGAAGCAATGACTCTATTGCTTTTGCGGTTACCTTGAATTTGAGCTCCTCTGAAGCAATGGCTCATTGATTCTTTAGATAACAGAAAACGACTTCATAATTGAAGATATTCAATATGAAAATCGGTACCTTCGGCTCCAATATGCCATGATTTTTCCAAATCGAAATCCTGGAACATAATGCTTGACCCTAACTGTAACAACCGGTTATTTTGGGTCAATAAAAGTCAAAGCAGTGTATAAAAGTCAAATGTGTCAAATTACAAGTCAAATAATTAAAATTGTTTAATATTTAATAATTAAAATTCTTTTGGCTTGGTTGATTTAGGTTTTGGGAATCAAATCCCAAGTATGGACCGAAATCACCTTTTGGTGATTTCATTTGAGAACCGAAAACCTTTTCTTAGTGCACCGAGAACTCCCACTGAAAGAAATCCTAACCGAAATCCCATGCGAGGACCCTACCCTCGGACCGAAATCAACCTCCTAGACCACAAAGCCTTAGGACCGCAAACCCTTTGAACCGAAAAGACTTAGGTTGAAATCTCCCATTTTAGGCGGTGACACACTATTCTAGGGGATAAAATGCACATTCCAAGGTAAGTGTCATGTCAATATTATCCCATATATATATATATATATATATATATATATATATATATATATATATATATATATATATATATATATAATCAACCGAAAACACAAGCTCATTCCTCTCATTTTCACTTGCAAAGCTACGCAAATTCTCTCAAAAACCATAAGAACCCCTTCACACCTTCATATCTTCAAGGATCATTTCCAGTGCACCTAAAGAACATCTTCAAGTTTTTCTAAGGAAATCAAATTCTTCAAGATTAAATCTTAAGGATTATAGTGAGTATTCTTACATAAACTAGTATTATAAAAACACTTTAATTATTATTTCACTAATTTACACACAATATCATGTGTTAATATAATTAGGATTTCGAGTAATTTGCGTATTCTAGCACGAATAACGTTACTACCACATCAAACTCAACCAAGAACACACACACACGAGGTGAGTTCATACGCCTACGATTTCACGATTTTTCATTTTTTTAGTGGGGAATACAAGTAAAACACAAGAAATCTTGTGTGTGTGTGTGTCTATATATATATAAGATTCTACAGGCTTAGAATTGGTGATTTCACCGTAACTCCTGTACCTTGTTTGGTTTTGGGCTTAGGGTAAGATCATTTATTCGACTTTCTTTTCGATCTTAGTTATATATGCCTTATATATATAAGTCCAAAAATTATTTCAAAACGTTAAACAAAAAGAATATGTTCGCAACTTATTTTATTACCGTTTGTACAAAACGTTAAATCTCATGAAATATCTTTATCTCATATTTACGTTTATAAACATACAAGATTGTTAAGAATACAAAGGTTTCCATTTCAGTAGAGCATACACTTTAAACTATAATAGGTATAGTTTATGGAACATACATATCATTTTACTAGTCAAGGATACAATACCAAAATAATTATATAAAAATATAATTATTTACTCTATGATTACACTATGAAATGAGACATATATACAGTTTATTTATTACAAAAATGGATTTTCATTATTCTACATGTAACCGTCAATATAGCTTTATGAAACACAGTTCAAGTACTTATCTAGGTACCATAGAAAGTCCTGAATTTATAATCAGAGTCTCCCGGAGGGAGAGCGTGACACTTGAGTATAGATCTATACGAGACTGACAATCCCACACCTAAACTGTTAGCTACAGTTAGGCCGCCAGGCTTGGGGTGACAAATGTCGTACCAATTCGGACGCCTGAAGAACGTCATATCAGTAGGTCATCAATCATGGTTATAATAACTCACAGTTTTGTATTAACAATACGATTAGTGTACGAATACATTAATAACTTCAAATAGCTTTATTTGATAATAAGACTACAATAAGTATTTTACAGTACAACTGGTGGATCCATGTACATAAATTCACATAGATTTATACAAGTACAATTACAATCTACTTTTTTCAGAACAGAGAAACTTACATTTCTGGAAACATTCATTCATTGGTTTTATGTGAATTAAAAGTACATTATACTATTTCAGAGTACAACAACATTTACACATTTTGGTCTTAGGGTATTAAGACTACAATTCATTTACAACACAAAATATAGGATTTTCTGGAAGAAAAAACTTACATTTTCAAGGAACAAATGATAGACTTCTAATACAAAAATGCTTATGAACTCACCAACTTAATTGTTGACACACTTTTCAAAACCACCTGTATTCTTAGGGAATCAATAGATAGGTATCCACTCAGTTTTTGGAGAAGACGGAGTATCATAGAGCCATGTCTTTTAGTTTTTGCTATACATTTTTGGTGTCAAGTATACAATGATTTGAACACAGATGTAAAAAATATACATTATCAATATGATGTTTTTTGTACTTTGATTACTATTATTCAATTGTTGTGATACTGTACATGACGTCATCCACATCTGAATGTTTCTACCGTTCTGGTTTGGGGTGTGACAGATTGGTATCAGAGCATTTTTTATAGTGAGCTAAGTATATCAAACCACACAAGATATACAACTATAAAGGGCTGAAACGCTCTGATTAAAAGTATACTTTTAAAATATAAGTATTTTGTAATGTCATACCCCCAAACCAAGGATGGCGGAAACGTCCGGGGGTGGAGAACTTCATGTATAGTATCATAACAACAATTGCAATAGTGATCCCAGTAAACACAACCAACATAAATATAATTGAAAAAGTTACACCATAGTATGAGTTTACATGTTTCCAAATCAATTACATTACGTTGACAAAAATGAAATGTTTGACGCCATAACGTCCCATCCTCAAAAGCACTTGGTTACCTGTTTATTGATTTCCTGAGAATACAAGTAGTTTTGAAATAGTGTCAACAATTAAGTTGGTGAGTTCATAAGCTTTTGAATGCAGTAGTAAAAGTCTTTTTCCTTGTAAATGTGGTGTTTGTTCCAGAAAAATCCAATATTTTTCTTAAAGTGTGAAATGTAGTCTTAAAATCCAAAGACCGAAATGTACAAGTAATTTCCCATACTTATAGTAAAAATAATGCAAGTTTAAATTGACATAAACTCGTTTGATTTAGTGAAGTTCCCGTAAATCCTATGTTTTTTTAGTACTTGTTGTGAGTTATTATAACCATGCTATGATCTAGTTGGCCTGAAACGATGTTCTTCAGCCGTCGGAATGTTATGACATTTGTCACCCGTAGACCTCGAGGTCCCACTGTAGCTAACAGCTAGGTGTGGGGTGTCAATCCCAATATAGATCTACATACAACTATCACGCTCTCCCTATAAGAGATTCTAGTTACAATACAGGACTTAAGTGTATTACTTGAAAAGTAACATGAAGCGAATGTCTCACATTTAGTCATTAACGGATTTACATGTAGTGTAATGAAAAACCTTTTGTATAAGTGAAACCTTTTAGTAATGAGTTTGCTATGTAAATGAATCATAAACTATACCTATTATAGTTTATCAAAATAGTGGTAGTGGTAGTGAACATAAACTATACTTTCAATAGTTTATCAAATTTGTTTGTAATGCAAAGGGGTATAAACTTTGTTTATATTAATTTATTTCCACACTTGTAAAGGTAAAAATCCATTTGTTTTCTGATGTATGCTTAATTTACCAAGACAAAATGACATATAATATAACAACAAGTGTTTATATAATGATACACACCTTGCTCAACATATTATAAGGTGTAATTGAAATTGATAGCATTTTTCTCATTATAACGTTTCTATTCTTGTTCTTAGAAAATTTATAGAAAAATCATCAAATGTCCAAATCAGAATCCGTAAATTCTGGAAGTTTGGAAAATGAGTCTAGTTTGTTCATAAATTTTATTATGATTTTTAGTGACCTCCAACTTGTGTGAAAAAGTCCATATTCATAGACTGGTACGAATTTGTTCTAGAAATGATAGACTATTTTGTAAAAATCACCATAAATTGTAGAAAATCATATGGAGATGTGCAAGTAGCCATTTTAAAGGTATGAACCTGAACTATTTGCACCTAATACATTTTTTAAAACTAAAATGTTTAAGTTGTCCAAAACAGTCCGTTAATGGAGTGGAACTTTCCTGATGAAAGCTGTTGGAAGAGTCTAGTTGTGTTCTTGGTGTTTTAGCTTGTATTCCCCCCCCCCCCCCATAAAACTTAAGAGAAACATGAAAAGATAGGGGTATTAACTCACCTTTTATGATTTCAGTGGATGGATGTTGAAGAAAGGAAGTGTTCAACTCAAGAACACTTAGAAGATTGCTTGAAGATCCGAAGTTCTAACACAAATATGATGAAGTTTGTGTAACAAACCTATGATCTGAGTAGAAAGAGGTGGAATAATCATATGAAGGATAATATTATTTACAAAAAGTAGATGAAGAACTTGAAAATGATCCTTGGAATCTCGAAATTTAGAGAGAGAAGTGAGAGAGAGTGGAGTTTGTTCTTTGGTGGAGAATGAGAGAACTGAGAGGAGAGATAAGAGTTTTTCCAGCCTTTGACTAAGAGTGTGGCTGGAAATGGTGGGGAAAGGACAATGAAATGACCAGGTTTGGTGGAAGGACAAGGGCTGGTCATGGAGTGGGCATGGGATGGTTGCTTGTGTCATACATTAAGGCTAAGTCAACACTCCACCTCAAGTATCTCACCCACTAATCTTGGGTAAGGATTGCACTAAAAAACATGATTAAATCATGAAATGTGAGTTTTATATGTTGAAATATGATTTTGGGTGAAAATCCCGCGTTAAAATCATGTAAAACGGGCCTAAAACGAAGCCGTGGTCGAAAACAGGGTCAAATGGGTCAATCTGTGAGACTTCTCGGATAGGGACCGAAGGTGCGAGGGTCGGAGGAGCGAAGGCGAAGGGGAGGGTTCGGTCTGAAGGGGTTCGGGTTCGGTTCAATGGTGTTTCGGGTTCGGCTCGCAAGGAGCTTCGGGTTCGGCTCGCAAGTAGCTTCGGCTTCGGTCCTATGGACTTTTGGTCCTGAGCAGTTCGGTCCCTATAGGGGACTTCGATTCAGTAGGGTTCGGTCCCTTAAGGGACCTTCGGCTCTTAAGAGGGTTCGCCCCTTATGAGAAGGTTTCAGCTCCTTAAGGCTTTTTTGCCCATTTTTACCCCGTTTTAAGTGATTTTTGACCTGGTTAAGGGTCGGGATGACCTGAATGATTTCAAAAAGTTATAGGAAATTTTGCGAGAGATTTGGGAGAGATTTGGAATAGAGAAGATAGCGTGAAAGAGATTGGGAGAGGCTTCATTTGTGACCTTTTTGAGTGTTTGGCTTCGCAATGCAAGGTCGGTAAACCCCGTTAAGCCATGTTTAAGGATCTTACAAACCCCCGATGGGTATGCAATAGTGTTTTATCATTTTGTTACCTCACTTACCCCAATTAGGGTTACAGAAATCTAAAAATACGAACTTTCCAAGTGATGATTTCTTATTAAAATAGTGAGTTGTATAGTAAATACATAACGTAAAACCTAGTATACAAGGGTTAGTTGAGTTGACCGGTTTGACTTGTTGATTGTAGTTGACTTTGACTCGACTAGAAATTGACGGTTGTCACATCATCCCCCCGTTAGTAGGAATTTCGTCTCGAAATTTGCATTTTGACTGGGACTTCAAGGGTTCGAGAAGAGATGTGGGTACTTTTGTTTCATTTGATCTTCGCGTTCCAGGTGAACTCGGGTCCCCGTTTAGCATTCTAACGGACCTTCACAATGGGACCTTCGGCTCTTAAGAGGGTTCGCCCCTTATTAGAAGGTTTCGGCTCCTTAAGGTTGTTTTGCTCATTTTTACCTCGTTTTAAGTGATTTTTGACCCAGTTAAGGGTCGGGATGACCCGAATGATTTCAAAAAGTTATAGGAACTTTTGAGAGAGATTTTTAATAGAGAGAGATAGTGTGAAAGAGATTAGGAGAGGCTTCATTTGTGACCTTTTTGAGTGTTTGGCTTCGCAACGCAAGGTTCGTAAACCGTGTTAAGCCATGTTTAAGGATCTTAGACACCCCCGATGAGTATGCAATAGTGTTTTATCGTTTTGTTACCTCACTTACCCCGATTAGGGTTACAGAAATCTAAAAATACGAACTTTCCAAGTGATGATTTCTTATTAAAATAATGAGTTGTACAGTAAATACATAGCGTAAACCCTAATATACAAGGGTTAGTGGAGTTGACCGGTTTGACTTGTTGACTTTAGTTGACTTTGACCCGACTAGAAATTGATGGTTGTCACATATAAGAAGTATACGAACATGCATACATACCAGAAACCGAATCACAGTAAGAACTACATAAAAGTATTTAGATAAGTTGGACATTGCAGTTAAGCCTAGACAATTATGTAATCATATATGTGATAAATATAGTCTGATCAACTATATTCATTTTGTTGGATTAAGTGTCTAAGCCCATAACTATTATTGGTATGTATTTGACCCGAGAGTAGCATAGTCCATTTGGGTTGCATGACACCAGAACAATCTGAAGGATGGATAATTGAGAAGAGGTTATTTATGGTTTATTAATATATTATAAGTTCAAATATATTAATATGAAATCATATTATTTAATTAGTATTGATCAAGAATTAATTTGGAATTAATTTTGTGATCAAAAGAGACTAATTAAATATATGGGGATTGATCATGTAAATCATTCATTCTTATAATGTGGGCTTATGATCCATATTTCTTTGTGTTGGGCTAAACCCATGTGGTGGCCCATGGAGGTTTAAACCCATAAAGCATGAGGAATATGGAAGGTCATGTACATTAGGGTTTGCATGGTGTAACCCTAATTAAGACACACTAAATAAGACCCCCTCTAGCTCATGAAATTGAACCTAAGGAAGCTTACAAGAGGGCAAACTGATTTTATGAGTGCAAGTAACTTCCTCTCAAGTTCCTCCATTTTTGGTGGTGTTGTGTGATTCCATTTAAGGTGCAACACTTGGGGAACTAAGTTCTTAAAGGTCCAAGGCTTCCAAATACAACAAAAGGTATGTCATCTAACTAGAATTTTGTAGTACAAATACTCCATTGTATTCTAGTTAGGATGATGCTTTGGAATATTAGAAGTTTGCATGTATATTAGAGAAAACATAGATCCAAAGCATCTAGGGTTGCATGTACACCATTGGAGTGTTAGAATGCTCAAAACCCTTAAGTGGTATCAGAGCCTAGGGTTGTTTTCTTATATATTTGATGCTACTTGTTTTCAAAACTTAAAAAATTGATTTTTTGCTGTCTGGACAGTGGACTCGGCGAGTCCACTGGGGGACTCACTGAGTCACCTCACAAATGTAACCAACTTGCCGAGTCAGTTCATGCACTTGACGAGTTAGTGCTCCAGAATGCAGATTTTCGAAGTTTTTGGCTAGAATGAGACTAGAATCATTACCCTAGGCTGTTTTTGAACTTATAAACCTGTTTTTGATGTGGTAATGATCATGCTTGTCTAATTTTAAAGATAATTGTCAAAGTTTCATGTTTGTATTAGTTTATATGGTTAGACAAATTACATGAGATTTGTTTGATATGAATTGTCTTGTAATTGTGAGTTTAATTTATATCATAGACAAAATACTTTAATTTTTGTAAGTTACAATGGTTGACCTAAACGTTTTGATGAATTTCATAACTTGTCCTAAAGTTATGGAAAATGAAAAGGTTTTCTTTAAAGAGATCATTAAAGCATAGGTTATGAACTTGAAGAGTCTTTTTCCCATAGATGATTTTATGAACTCCATAACTTGTCCTCAAGTTATGGATTTTCAAGAGTCTTTTCATTAAAACCTATATTAAACTCATAAGTTATGGATTCCAAAAGTTTTTGAATAGTTCAAAACTTGCCCTCAAGTTTTGGAATTTGTAAATGTAAAAGTCTAACTTTTTAAACATTTAATTCCAAACCCTAGAATTTAAAAGTTTAAAATTCACTAAGTAGATTTTAAGGAGATAGCAGTTGTGATATTTGAATTCTCAAATTTGATTATGATTACAACATCCCTTTTCATAATTCGAATTGTTAGAAATGGCAAAGTTCTAAACATTTCAGACTTATGGTTGTAAGTTCTAAAATTGTTTAGACACACATGTGGGCTATCTAAAGAAAGGTGTATGAGTTTGAGACGCCTAAATAAAGTCTTATCGAAGCATCTCGTATCAGAAATCTGAACTTCAGTAAGAAAGTTAATAAGTATTGATTTCTAGAAGTCCAACTGATTTCTAGGTACATGTCAAAACTAGTGGGAGCATAAGTGTTATGCTGGTAAGTTAATAAGTATTATGTTAGTGGAAGCATAGTTATTATGGTAAGTGTTGCAATTTAGCAATGTTAATTATAGAAAACAAAAGTTTCAATTTGCAAAGTTGTGGGTTTGAAAAGTTGTTTTGCTATAATTAAGTGAGAGGAATTCATACTTCATTTCAAATCTAAAAGCTTAGATTGTGAGATTTTAATCAAATTTAGTCAAATATATATGGATGTTATGTTTGAATGGTTCTGTGACATCCCTAAAATCACGGCCAGAAAAGACCGGTTTAATTTATGCTTTTATAATAATTTCAGATTAATCATTTGATTAAAAGAGTTGTGGAATTTGTTCCCAAAAAAAAATATGATAAATAAAATTTATCAAAGCATTCCTTAAAGAAATGTACTTTCATATATAACAAAACTCAGTATGTCATGTTCCAATACAGACCAAAAGGATAAATAGCACATTATAAGCCTTACAACAGTTATATACAACTACAGGTCTATAAACAAAATAACTTGATGATTCATCCAACTTATGCTCTCGCGCCACTACCTATAATAAAAAGAAACTGAGTGGGTCAGGCTTGGGAGTCTGGTGAGCATATAGGATTTTCAACCCACAATAAATAATTATATTTAATTTCACCTACCAACAATAACCCGATTACGCATTCCCGTTATCCTAACTTTACGTCCCTAAAACAAAAACTATCACAAGGGGCCTAGTCTAGGATTTTTCATCGGGATGGACATTACTGCAAAGGGGTTTCCTCAACAATCAATGTCCTAAAGGCAACCATGAGGGGGATAGAGTACACCGATGAACACATCATTCACAACACCTACAGGTTATGAACCTGCCAACGTTCCACTGGACTGTCTAGAAAGAGTACGTGGTCGTCATCCATACTCAAATAAATGACTAGATTAACAACAACATTGAGGCCTCTCATCATTTTATTTCATCACACATCAACTATCTACCCATGTTCTACCCAACATATTTGTAGATAAAAGTATATATATACAGTTTAAAACATATATACAACATTCAATCAATACTCATTTCACTAACAAATACTATATAAACACATAGCACATATTTTATGGAGAGTACTTCGTATTTATGTGTTAGAAGAAAGAAACTACACACTCACTCAAAATGTATACTTAATACATTCAACTATACTTGTATTAAATCGTGTTTATGAAAGAGACTACGCACTCACTTGATAAGATGATGCTCGGACAACACTACGGCTCTTAAAGTAGTATTCTTCGGTGAAACTGTGATGTCTTCACATACCGCGCTTCTCGCGAGCAGAACTTTGGCTTGAAACTCTTTTCTTCTTGGGATCTTCAGAGCTTCGGGACTGGATTCAGGTTTCAGGATGATACTGGGGCTTTGGGGGTGCTTCAAGAGGGCTAGAGAGGTTGTGGAGAGTGAGAGAGTGGGGAAATAGCAACAATGGCCGGTTGCCCTTCAATTTCTGTTTATAGGGTTGAAAATCGACATTCACGTCGTGAGCCATAAGTGCTCACGTCGTGAGATCGATCCTACATAGTTCATTGTGTTCGTCATCAGGCCACTTGCTCTGGAAAGCGTCCATCACCTGTTCACGTTGTGAACTCTCTGTTCACGTCGTGAGCTCTGACACACGGGTTGAAGTTCGTGCCCCGAACTTTAGAAATTCATATCTTATGCATACGAGCTTCGTTTTCGACGTTCTTTATATCCATGCGTAGGTGAGATTATGCTCTACAACTCTCGTTTATTCTCCGTCGGCTACTTTTGACTTTAACTTTTATTATATTGTTTTTAGTAGGCCGGGACAGGAAAACTCCGTTAGGAATTCACAACTCCTTCATCTGACGTCCGTTTTCTTCTGTCTTTTTACCGTTGCATTAATATCGACGATATCTTCGATTCTTGTTTAGATTGTTTCGGCTAGAAATCACTTGATCTCATATTCGAACTTTGGGCTGCATACTGCTAAGTCGAAAATTCGAAAAATCATAACTTCCTCATATGATGTCAGGTTTAGACGTTCTTTTTATGTATGCTCTCGGTTTAACGTATTCTACAACTTTCATTTAGATCACTAAGGCTAAATATTGCTCTATCGTAAATTCACTATTTACGTCACACAATGTCGTACCGGTTCTGTCACGAAACTTCGACAGGTCATAACTTATTCGTTATAACTTGGATTTCAACATTCTTTATATATTCGGAAACCTTGCCACGACCACTACAACTTCCTTCATAGGTAAGGGGCTTATGTAATATTTTATTATTACAGTTATTCTTGTTCTTAATTCATTTAAGTTATACAATTAAGCATAGAACACATAACACTCAAAATAATACATTTTTATTATTTCACAACGGTTTACAAAGGTTAACTTAGACTATTTGATCATCATTAATGCCTAGCCTAGAAACACGGACGTTACAATTCTCTCCTCCTTAGGATGATTCCGTCCCCAGAATCACACATCAACAAACAAATGCAGATAGCGACTCATCATGTCATTCTCCGTTTCCTAGGTGAGATGTGTCCCATTCATATGTTTCCAACGGACAAGCACTAATTCGACCATCTTGTGTCGCATCTTCTTAGTCTTTCGGTCAACGATTACCTCTGGTTCTTCAATCAACCTTTCGTTCTCATTAATTCTCAATTCCGGAAGTGGAATCATGTCAGGAACTTCCTCAAATAACACACATGAAAAGTGTTATGAATACCATTCAGTTCTTCAGGTAATTCGAGCTTGTAAGCTTGGTTCCCAACCCTCTGAAGAACTTTAATGTTGTATTAGTGTCTAAGCCCGTAACTATATTTGGTAAGTACTTGACCCGGCTGTGCATTGTCCTTTTGGGTTGCCTTCACCATAACAACTTGACAGAGTGATTTATAGAGAGAGAGAGAGAGAGAAGAAATTATGGTTTATTAATATATTATAAGAATAATATATTAAAAGAGAAATCATATTATTTAATTAATATTAGTCATAAATTAATTAGGAATTAATTTGGTGACTAAAAGAGATTAATTGAATAAAGGGACTTAAACTGTCAAATGTGTGATAGTTGAATTTTGGGTTGGGAAACCTAATGGATCAAAGGGGTGAACGAAATTATGACTGGAGCCCATCATATTTTCGTCCATGGCCTGTATTCTAGAAGGTTCCATGGGCTGCTTAGGGTTTAAGTTGTCCATTAGGGTTTTAACTGAAACCCTAGTTGCTTACAGTTTAAATAGGACCCTATGCATGCAATTTTCTACCACTGGTTTTTTAAGAACCCTAGAGCCGATTTTGTGTGCCTCCTCCCACTCTCAAATACTACCCTCTTGCTTGTTGGTGTTTGTAAGCCATTAGAGGAGTTACACTTATGACTCTAAGCTCAAGGAAGAAGAAAGATCAAGAGTTCTTGAAGAGGTAATCATCTAGATCACATTAGTTACATTAGTTTTGTAATGTGTATGCTAGATCTAGGGTTATAAATCTTGGATGAATTGCATGTACAATATAGAAACCTAGATCCAAGTATTAGGGTTTGCATGTGTACATAGGAAAGTTCTTTTGTGGCTCAAACCCATCAGTGGTATCAGAGCCTTGATTGGTTTCTGTTGTATGTGATGCAATGCTTGTTTATCTGCTGAAAATCGAGTTTCTAGCCTCTGCCCGACCCGACTCGGCGAGTTAGTATCTGGACTGGGCGAGTCAGCCCAACTCGGCGAGTCCAGGAGTCAGGCAGAGGATATTTCGAGATTTATTGTTGTTTTGCTGAAGGATAATTGCTAAAATCGTTTTCTTATGATAAAATCTAAATCATATTATTTCTATGTGATTATCCTTACCAAAACAAAAGATAATTTCAAATTGTTTGAATAGTAATTTCCTTATATGACCAATGTTGATTATTTAAATTATTTGGTAAATTATCTTGTAAATAAAGTGGATTAGGTCAAATTTAGATAATCATTAAATTAATTGTTTAATTTAAAATTATTTGCTATTTGATCTTTTGTGTTTTGAAAAGTTCAAAACTTGTCCTCAAGTTCTGAAATTTAAATTTTTGATTAAAAGTTAATTTAAACTATTTAAATTTCAAACCCTAGAATTTTACAAGTTTAAAATTCGACCTTATACTTTATAATATTATAAGATTAATATATATATATATATATATATATATATATATATATATATATATATATATATATATATATATATATATATATATAGAACCTAAAATGCTAGTCTTACCGTTTGTAGGCCGCATTCACGAAGCCAATCTCTAAGGGGGTATAAGGTTATGGCCTATAAAATGGTCATTTAATGGGTGTCCACTCTCACCCACTGCTTCCTTGATTGGTGGAGGGTCGTTAGCTGAACGAGTAGGATAGGGAAAATCCTTTCTCATTAATAAGTATAATGAATTATAAAAGTAACTAAATTTTTTTACAAAATTCTCAATCTTAGTTACTTTAGGTAAAGTGAATTGATGCAATTCCATGAAATTACACTTTGTACCCTTGCTAAGACGTTAGTGGAGCGTGTGTGGTTATCCGGCACACTAATTGGGTTCTAAGCAAAGGTTGAAAAGGGTGACTCATTGTTTGTTATAGTTCGATGGAGCGTGTGTGGTTAACTGGCACATCGAATAGGTGACTGTAACAATGAGGACACCATGTACATTTGCATGGTTATTCACACCCGCTTTGTGATCCTCGGCATCCCAGTCACAAACTTGAAGGGCATATCGATATTTAAACATGCCATTGAAAAGTTCAATGAATCTCAAAAGGATCTAGGAGTTTTCATTACATTTAAAACTAAATCTTCTTTTCGTTTTTCATGGTGGAGAATTAGTGAATCGTCATTCACTTACCTTCAAGTTATTTGCATGTTAGATTACGACATCCCTTTTTCTAATATGTAAATAATGTTGTTGGATCCTAGACCTAATTTCTCATTTGGGTGTTTAATTAGGGATTCATTTCTAATCAAACTTTGTTCTTTTGCTTTTCAGATGTCGAACATAAACAACAACAACGCTTCTGGCTTGAGTTCCTCCGGCTCATTCTCACTCATGAACTTGTGTGGGAGGGTGATATTTGACGGAAAAAATTTCAATGATTGGATCCGCAACATAAGAATGGACACTTGTTACAAGGATAGAGAGTATGTCCTTGATAAGGAGCTGAAGGATATCGACATGACCACTGCCACTCCCGAAGAGATCGCTGCCTTTGAGGCCCACGAGTGTGATGCCACGAAAGTTCATTGCATTATACTAGAGACAATGACTTACGAACTCCAAAAGTCCTATGAAGACATGTATCCCTATGAGATGCATCAAGACTTGCTGGACCGGTACCACCAAAGTGCGAGGAAAGAGAGGTATGAGATCATCACTTCGATGATCACTACCCGAATGGATAGTGGAGAGTCCCTTACTACTAATCTGCAAAAGATACAGAGATATGTTGATCGTCTGCTAAAGTTGAATGTTAACTTCGATGAAGAGCTGGCGATTGACATCATCCTTCACTCCCTGCCTCCCTGCTACAACTAGTTCTGCATGACCTACCATATGAATAAGGTAGAGGTCACCTTGAGCAAGCTTCAAGGCTTGCTAAGGACTGCTAAGAGCAATCTCAAGGATAAGTCTATTGCATCAACTCCCGCTCCAACCGCTTCCCCTGTTTTGGCTATTGGGCAAGGGAAGGGTAAGAAGAGGAAGGCTCCCTCAAAGAGCCACCACAAGGGTAAATCCCAAGATGGTACCTCTTCTAGTGGAACCAAAGTTGGTTATGCTAAACCCAACTCTAACCTAAAGGAGGCAGAGAGCCACTACTGCCACAAAATAGAGCATTGGAAGAGAAGCTGCCCAGAATATCTGCAGGCCATTAAGGATGGAAAGATCAAGCCATCCTACGCAGGTATTTAAACAATTAAATCTAATGATTCATCGCATTCCATTTCTAGGGTACTTGATACAGGATGTGGCTTTCACATTTTTTCTGATTTGTAGGGCCTAAGAAGAGATAGGGATGTGGAGCATGGGAAGATAAATTTGATCATGGGGAACATAAGATCATCGCCTATCACCAAAATAAAAATTTACTCTTTAATGCTCAGCAGTGGATTAGGATTAGATTTAGACAATTGTTGCTATTTGCCATATATGGCAAGAAACATCATTTCATTTCATGGTTTATATAGATAAGGTTTTAGATATTCATTTGATAATGAAAAGGGTTCCATTAATGCTTATCTTAATTGTAACACCCATGTTTCGGGACGAAGCATTGGTAGATGATGTAATAGTCTAGGTCAACTATTGTAACTCTTTTTGAAGTAATAATGATGAAATATTTCAGTATTATGTGAATTATGTGCATTTATGTGCTTATTACTTATTTATAAATATATAATAAATAAAGGATAAAAATAAGCGTCAAAATTAAAGTATGAGATAAGACCAATATCTTTACATAAAGATTTAGTGGTCAAAACAAGGATTTCGGATATATAAAGAATGCTGAAATCCAAGTTATAACGAAGAAGTTATGACCCGTCGAAGTTTCGCGACAGAACTGACATGGCACCGAGAAGACGTAAATAGTGAATTTACGATAGAGGAATTTTTATCCTTTGTGATCTAAACAAAAGTTGTAGTATACGTTAAACCGAGAACATACAAAAAAAAAAGAACGCCCAAATCTGACTTCGGATGACGAAGTTATGAATTTTTTAAGATTTGGCATAGCAGTGCACGACTCGAAACTCGAATTTTAGATCAATCGGTTTTTGGCCAACACGAACTAAATGAGAGTTGAAGATCTCATTAATAGGAACTCAACGATAAAAAGACAGACGGAAATAGAGTCCGTATGTAGAAGTTATGAATTTTACGCGGTCATTTAACAATATAATCTCCTCCTACTATTAAATTTAATATTGGTCAAGAATTAGCCGACGAAGTCAAAAGGAAAGTTATAGATCTTGTTTTTACCTACACGTGGATATAAAGACGTCGAAAAAGGAGTTCGTATGCGAAAGTTACCGGGTTTACAAGTTGGCAGCGTGCTGCTGCAAAAGAGGTGACGTGGCACAATGTAGGCCACCCACGTTCTGCCACCAGAATGGTGACTCCTAGCCTGGTCTTGACGAGTAGAAGTACCAACTCGTCGAGAAGAGCTGTTTCACAACCTATAAATAGAGGTGTCGGGTTCAACACTTTTGTCAGACCTTCAACCTTCACTTTCTCTCTCTAAACTCTCTCTCTAACTCCCCAAACTCCCCCAAAAGCCTAGGAAACTTCCCTAGCACTTGAAGAAAGCCTCGGAGAGCCTAGAGTGTCCAAGAAAAAGAGTTTTTCGGTTTAAAACTATGCCCGCACGGAGCCTAGTTTTCAAGCAAACTTCCCGATTTTGTCAAAGAAGGTTATTTTTAGAAGCGAGGTGCTGTCCAAATCACTCTGTATCAGGTGAGTGTATAGTCACTTTCATCTTACACATAGATATGAAGTGTTTTATATAAATTATGTGCTATGTGTAAATATATGTTATCTGTTTACCTGAGATGTTTTCTGGATAAAAGATCTATACTTCTTTCTTTCAGATCTAAAACTTTTTCCTTTAACTCTACACTTTCTCATCTCAGATCTACACTTTTTCTTCAGATCTAAACTGTGTACTTTGAGATCTATGTTGGATGAAAGATCTGAACTTCTTTCTTTCAGATCTGAAACTTTTTACTTCAGATCTACACTTCCTCATCTCAGATCTAAACTTTTTCTTCAGATCTAGACTGTATACTTTGAGATCTATGTTGGATGAAAGATCTGAACTTCTTTCCTTCAGATCTGAACTTTTTCTTCATATCTAGACCGTATATATATTTTATGCTTTGAAAGTTATGCTGGATAAAAGATGTAAGCTTTTTTTTACAAATCTGGACCATGTATGTATTTTATATATACAAATATGTTAGGTATAACATGGGTAGATGAAATAATTGGTGTGTGGTGAAATAAAATGATGAGAGGCCTCAATGTTGACGTTGTTCTAGTCATCTAGCAGAGTTTGGATGACGACCACAAACTTTTCTAGGAAGTCTAGTGAAACGCTAGCAGGCTCACAACCTGTAGGTGTTTGTGAACGAAGTGTTCACCGGTGTACTCCATCCCCCCCCCCCCCCCCCATGGTTGCCTTACGGACACTTATGGCTGAGGAATCCCCTTAGCAGTAGTGTCCATCCCGATGAAATTCCTTAGGATAGGTCCCTTATGATAGATGCTTTAGGGACATAAGGTGAGGATAACGGGAACGGGTAATCGGGTTAATGATTGTTGAAAATAATAAACTTATTTATTGTGGGTTACAAACCCTATATGCTCACCAGGCTCCCTAGCCTGACCCACTCAGTTTCTTGTATTGCAGGTAGTGGCAAAAGCATAGTTGGATGACTTGACAAGAGATTATGGATTTGATGCCAGATTATATTTTGTGGCCTACGATATTTATTTCTTTTTTGGTTTATGCTTATGGTCTGTATCGATGATTTACATCCCAAGTTTTTGTAATGTAATGAAAATACATTTCTTTTAGAAATGCTTTGATAAATTTATACCATATTTAGTTTTGGGAACAAATTCCGCAACACTTTTTTTAGAAGTTACTCTGATTTTTATTAAAAAGCATAAACGAAATCGCTCTTTTCTGGCCGTAAAAATAGGGATGTCACGTTAATGGTGTATTTTATTTTGAAGTATTGCCTTGTAATGGAATATATGATACTGTGATGGTTGTAGATAACTTAGGAAATAATGTGTTGTGTATTGTGATGGGTTTTAGGTAAACCAAATAAACTAGAAAACAATTCCTAAGTTCACATGCAACCTACTTTGGATCTATGTTTTATCTATTGAACATACAACTTTAAATGCAAAAAAAGAACCCTAGAGGAGAGAGGCTATAATCGAAATTTACAACCTAGGGTTTAGTAATTACATACCTTTCAATTGTTATAGTAAACAATTGATAATTCCCTTGATCTTGATCTTGATCTTCTTGGAAGCTTAGCACCACAAGTGTAATGCCTCTAATGGAATCACACCCAAACTAGCAAGAAGGAAAGTAGAGGAGAGAGGGGAGAGGGAGTATGCAAAATTTCGGCCCCTAGGGTTTCTTCAAAAGAAAAGAGTGACCCAAAACATGAACCAGGGGGCTCCTTATATAGCTGAGGGATCTAGGGTTTAGGGAAAACCCTAGTTATCATTTGCTTAGGGCCTAAGCAAACCCAAGGGCCTTATCCAAGCCCCTATGGACGAAATTATTAGTGTTTCCCCTAAAGATTTCGTCCACCCTTATCCAAGGGGGTTCTAGAGCCTTCCACTCAACTATTAGATAATTGCAAACTAGTCCCTGCACCTTATAATCAATTCCTTTAACCCCAAAATTAATTCTAATTAATTTCTGGCTAACAATTAATTAAACAAAATGATTTCTCATTAATATATTAATCTTTTAACATATTAATAAATTCATTTATATTAATTTATTAATCTTATAATAAATTAATATCTCTCCTTTCATAATTTCCTTGTCTGGTTGCTAGGTTTGAGGGCAACCCAAAAGGACTATGCTGCTATCAATTCAAGTACATACCACTTATAGTTATGGGCTTAGACACCTAATCCAACAGTCTCCCACTTGGATAAGTCTGTAACTATAATTGCTAGTATGCCTTCTAAATTTGACCAGCAAATTGTAGCTTCCAAAAAGCTGCTGCCGAACTCTGACCCAGTCAGTTACGTGTCCTAAGATAAGTGATCATATAATCCTTCGTTCTGCTAGATATCCCTAGACAAAAGACATGGAATGCAATCAACCTCTTTGTCCAGAATCTATGTTTCCCGATTCCTGATTTGTGATGATGTAGGACTTCTAATTGAACACATCAATTTAGTCCTGGCTGGGCCCAACACACAAGTCAACACCAAATCATCGAGGGGCCCACAAATATTGCTTTTCCCGTTAGGGCAAAAGGAACGAATAAACATTGACTCATATTCTTGTATCTTTTACTCATCAAACCATACATGATAATACGTTTTATAACACCAAGTTACTGATGCGTTTTTGTATCACCAATGCATAGCCGACTTGCAAATCACAACTCATATATCTCTGTTTCAAGATTATAAGATATTATCGTCTCAATATTACTCGTGATGAATTCCATGAAGTAATACTCTGAGCGAGGGTTTATCCAATACTCAAATCTCAATTTCTGAGTACTCATGAACGTTGCAGCAAATACATTGCCATGTCTATCCTTAGACAATCTACAATCCAGTTCATGACAGTCTTGATTCACTACTTACTTCCAAAAGTATGAGCGACTGTGGAGTTTGAATAATCTTATTATTCGGGAAGTAAAACATGCAAAAATGAAACACAATAATAAACAATTGACAAAAAGTAGAACCCAAACTTATAAATAATACTTTATTATTTAATCACCAAAAGTCAATTACATTTACTTTGTTACAAGTTTCAGAAAACTAATCTAACTACTAAAACTAATATCATCTTTCAGTCCTATGCTCTGAGCATGCTGAATATGCTTAGCCCTACTCAGACCCTTTGTGAGGGGATCTGCTGGGTTATCTTCAGATGACACCCTCTTCACTATAAGATGGCCTTCTTCTACTCTATGTCTGATGAAATGGTACTTTCTATCGATATGTCTGGTTTTACCATGATCTCTCGGTTCCTTTGTCAAGGCAACCGCTCCTTCATTATCGCAGAACAGTTCCATAGGCTCCTGGATGGTTGGAACAACTCCGAGATCCCCAATGAAGTTCCTCAACCAAGCTGCTTCTTTCGACGCTTCACTTGCTGCTATGTACTCTGATTCACAAGTAGAATCAGCCACCGTATCTTGCTTGGAACTCTTCCAAGTAACTGCTCCTCCATTTAATAAGAATACCCAGCCTGACTGAGAACGGAAGTTATCTCTATCCGTCTGAAAGCTGGCATCACTGTAACCATCTACTCTCAAAGTATCATTGCCACCAAGTACAAGGACCCAGTCCTTTGTTCTTCGCAAATACTTGAGTATATTCTTCACGGCTATCCAATGAGCTCTACCTGGGTTTCCCTGATAGCGACTGACCATGCTCAAAGCAAATGCCACGTCAGGGCGAGTACATGTCATAGCGTACATGATCGATCCGACAACGGAAGCATAAGGTACACGACTCATGTCATCTATTTCCTCATCTGTACTCGGGCATTGAGTCTTACTCAATTTAGTATTGCTCTGGATAGGTAGCTCTCCCTTCTTGGAATTTTCCATACTAAACCTCTTTAGTACCTTATCCAAGTATGTGCTTTGACTAAGTCCAATTAGTCTCTTCTTTCTATCTCTCAATATTCTAATCCCAAGAATATAGGCGGCTTCTCCTAGGTCTTTCATGGCAAAACACTTTCCAAGCCAAGACTTAACTTCATTCAAGGTTGGAACATCGTTACCAATGAGTAATATGTCATCGACATATAACACCAGAAAAGTTACTATACTCCCACTAGCCTTGATATACACACAAAACTCATCTTCACTTCTAGAGAAACCAAACTCTTTGACTTTCTCATGGAAGCAAAGATTCCAGCTGCGAGATGCTTGTTTCAATCCATAAATGGATTTCTCAAGCTTGCATACTCTATTGGGAAACTTTGCATCAACAAAACCCTCTGGCTGACTCATGTAAACATCCTCAGCCAACTTCCCATCAAGGAAGGCAGTCTTGACATCCATCTGCCAGATTTCATAGTCATGAAAGGCAGCTATGGCGAGCAATATCCTAATAGATTTAATCTTAGCCACCGGCGAAAAAGTCTCATCATAGTCAACCCCTGGGGTTTGAGTGAAACCTTTTGCAACCAGTCGAGCCTTGAACCTATGCACATTCCCATCCATGTCTGTCTTCTTCTTGAAGATCCATTTGCACCCAACTGTCTTCCGACCTGGTGCACTATCAACCAAATTCCAAACTTGGTTGTCATACCATCTGAAGTAATATGAAAACCATACAACTCAGGTGGCACACTCACCCTAGTGGATCTTCGAAGAGGTAATGATTTATCAACCAGTTCAACAGGAACTGTTTCCTCTGGTTGAGTGCTAGTGTCATATAAGGTTCCTTCATTGGTTGACTCTTGAATCTCTTCAAGGTCAATGGTACTCCCACTATCCTCTTTGAATATGAGCTCTCTTTCTAGAAAGACTCCTCTTCGAGCTACAAACACCACATTTTCACTAGGTCTGTAGAACAAATATCCAAAAGACTGCTTTAGGTAACCAATGTAAACACATTTCTCACTTCTAGCTGCTAGCTTGTCGTGAGTCTCTCGTCTTACGAAAGCTTCACAACCCCAGACTTTAATATGTGCTAACGAGGGAACTTTCCCTGTCCATATTTCGTGAGGTGTTTTGGCAACCTTCTTTGTAGGGACAAGATTGAGGATGTGGGCGGCTGTCTATAAGGCATAACCCCAGAAGTGAATAGGAAGCGAGGCACGACTCATCATAGAACGAACCATGTCTAACAAGGTTCGATTACGCCTCTCAGCTACACCATTTAACTGTGGTGTCCTAGGAGGAGTCAATTGTGAGACTATCCCACATTCTTTCAGATAGTCGTTGAACTCGGTACTAAGATACTCCCCGCCTCTATCGGATCTAAGTATCTTGATCTTTCTGCCCAATTGATTTTCGACTTCATGCTTAAACTCTTTGAACTTTTCAAAGGTTTCTGACTTATGTTTGATCAAGTAGATGTAACCATATCTGCTATAATCATCAGTGAAAGTCACATAGAATCGATTAGCATCCCTTGTGGTTGATCTGAAAGGCCCACACACATCTGTGTGTATGAGATCCAACAGGCCTTCACCTCTTTCACAAGACCCTGTGAATGGTGATTTTGTCATCTTTCCCAAAAGACATGATTCACACATATCATCTGATTTTAGGTCAAATGATTCCAACACTCCATCCTTTTGGAGTTGGGCTATGCGTTTCTTGTTAATGTATCCAAGATGACAATGCCACAAGCATGCCTTGTCTAAACTATTAGACAAGTCAATATTAAGTACACTATTTCCTAAGCTATCAACACAAGTCACTGTTTCATACACACCATCACAAGGTAAAGCTTCAAACACAAAAACACCATTCTTATAAACAAAAATTAAACCATTCAAATCATTAAAATAATATTTAAAACCTTGTCTGAACAATGCAGGAAATAATGTTTCTCGTCATCTCATACGAATAGCAACAATTTATTAAATCTAATCTAACATCATTACTGAGCAAAAGTTGATAAACTCCGATCTTGGTAACTGGTGAAGACTTTCTGTTCCCCATGATCAAGTTTATTCTCCCATGCTCTATCTCCTCACTTTCCCTTAGCCCCTGCAAATCAGAACAGATATGAAATCCACATCCTGTATCAAGGACCCATGAACGAGAAGATAATGAGTTATTAGCAGAAATAGTGTAAATACCTGCCGAGGATGGCTTCACTTTGCCATCCTTGATATCTTGCAAATATTTTGGGCAAGATCTCTTCCAATGCCCCTTTTGATTGCAGTAAAAGCAAATGGCCTCTTTTGGATCAGAAACATGGGGAGTGGAACCATTAGGCTTAGCCTTCGGGCCATTACTAGATGACACAGCTTGAGCCTTACTCTTCCAGTTTTGCTTGGGAGGACCTTTCCTCTTCTTCCCCTTTCCCTATCCAATGGCCAAGACAGGGGCACTTGCAGGTGTGGAGGGTATACTTTTACCCTTCATCCCTGCCTCAGCTGTCTGCAGCAAGTTGTGCAATTGGGCCAAAGTCTGCTCAGTGTTGTTCAAATGGTAAGTTAAGATAAACTGACCATAACAATCAGGCAATGAGTTCAAGACCATGTCAATGGCCAATTCCTCATCGAAGTGAATGTTGAGCTTGACCAAACGCTCTATGTAGCGTTGCATTCTTTGCACATGAGATACAACCGATTCCCCCTCTTTCATCTTGCAAGCCATGAGTGACTTGACTACCTCAAACTTTTCTTGACGAGCTCGCTTATGGTACTTTTCCATAAGGTCCTTGTTCATCTCAAAAGGCCAGTAGTCCTCATAGTACATCTGCAATTCTGGGGACATGGTTGCAACCATGATGCATGCCACTTTGGTAGCATCATCATAGTGTTTCTTGTAGGCAGCATACTCTTCGGGAGTGGCTTTTGACTCATCCAGTTCTTTGAGCTCCTTTTCAAGGACATACTCTTTGTCCTCGAATCTAAGCGCCATCTTGATGTTACGCATCCAATCGTTATAGTTGGAGCCATCCATAACGACTTTGGAGCAGATGTTTAGTAGAGAGAAGTTGTGGCTGGAGGATGATGAAGTAGAAGTGTTTCCAGGAGTAGACATCTGAAAAGAAAGATAGTTTTAGTTAGATTCCAAGACACCTCAATATTATAACCCAAAGATATCATATCAAGGTTAGGACCCAACTATGACGATTTACAACTTAGAAATGGGATGCCGAGATCCAAGTTCAAATCTCATAAAGGTAGGTGAATGACGATTCACCAATTCCACCATTAGACAAAAACACGAAGTGAAATTCCTAATTCTTTTGAGATACATTAAAACTATTTAATGGCATGTTTTAATCTCGGATTATGCTCTACTATTTGTGACTGGGATACCGAGGATCACAAACTAGATGTGAATAACCATGCAAATGTGCTTGGTAACCTTATTGTCTTTATCATTAACTATTGATGTGCCGGTAAACCACACACGCTCCATCAAAATGATAATTATAAGATACCCATTACTACTCTTTATTAGTGCCTTTTAGTGTGCCGGTTAACCACACACGCTCCACTAACGACCAATAAAGCATAATGTGCAATTTCATGGATTAGCATACTTTTCACATTTTTCCTAAAGTAACTAGAGTTGGGATTTTGAAAAATAGTGTTCTAGTACTTTCTTTAATAGCATTATACTTTTAATGGGAAGTAGTTGTCCTATCAAATCTGTTCTGCTCACGACACTCCACTAATCAAGGAAGCGGTGGATGAGAGTGGACACCCATTCAACTACCATTTTATAGGAAGTTTCCTTATACCCCCTTATAGACTAGCTTCGTGAATGAGGCATACTAGCGATTTGACTGACCATATTCTTATACACATATAATATTTAACTTTTAATTATAATATATATATAAGGTGTGTTTTAATAACATTTTAAAACTTCAAGGGTTTATATAAAAATTTTTTCGAAATTTAAACTATTAAATTTTAAATTTAAATAAACCAATTAATTAGATTTAATATTTATCTATTAATTAACTTTTAATTAATTTATTAAATCTTTTAAGGATTATCTAATTAAATTAAACAATTAATTTAATCCTAATCCATATCCCTTCTAGATTTCGAAAATATGGGGATAGGATAATTTCCTTATTTTTCTCAATTATCCAATAAGGCAACTATTATCGAAAACAAAGAAACCCTAATCTATATAGCATATTTCGAAATTTTCAAGGGAGGAGGCTAGGGTTTTCAAAACCCTAACCCTAATTTCGATTAGGGTTCTTTGGAGGCTAGGGTTTTCAAAAACCCTTTGATCCACAACCCTAAAAAATCAAAAAAATGGCCTTTAGGGTTTAATAGCTATAAACCCTAATTTGCAATTCAACAATTATAACAATTCAATTTAAAACAAACAATGGCTCTGATACCACTGATGGGTTATAGGTAAAACAAATAAACTAGAAAATAATTCCTAAGTTCACATGCAGCCTACTTTGGATCTATGTTTTATCTATTGAACATACAACTTTGAATGCAAAACAAGAACCCTAGAGGAGAGAGGCTATAATCAAAATTTACAACCTAGGGTTTAGTAATTACATACCTTTCAATTGTTATAGTAAACAATTGATAATTCCCATGATCTTGATCTTGATCTTCTTGGAAGCTTAGCACCACAAGTGTAATGTCTCTAATGGAATCACACCCAAACTAGCAAGAAGGAAAGTAGAGGAGAGAGGGGAGAGGGAGTATGCAAAATTTCGGCCCTTAGGGTTTCTTCAAAAGAAAAGAGTGACCAAAACATGAACCGGGGGGCTCCTTATATAGCTGAGGGATCTAGGGTTTAGGGAAAACCCTAGTTATCCTTTGCTTAGGGCCTAAGCAAACCCAAGGGCCTTATCCAAGCCCCTATGGACGAAATTATTAGGGTTTCCCCTAAAGATTTCGTCCACCCTTATCCAAGGGGGTTCTAGAGCCTTCCACTCAACTATTAGATAATTGCAAACTAGTCCCTGCACCTTATAATCAATTCTTTTAACCCCAAAATTAATTCTAATTAATTTCTGGCTAACAATTAATTAAACAAAATGATTTCTCATTAATATATTAATCTTTTAACATATTAATAAATTCATTTATATTAATTTATGAATCTTATAATAAATTAATATCTCTCCTTTCATAATTTCCTTGTCTAGTTGCTAGGTTTGAGGGCAACCCAAAAGGACTGTGCTGCTATCAATTCAAGTACATACCAATTATAGTTATGGGCTTAGACACCTAATCCAACATATTGATTCCTCCAATGGTTTGGATAAAGCATGTTTGTGGCATTGTCGTCTTGGACATGTCAGCAAGAAACGCATAGTCCAACTACAAAAGGATGGAGTGTTGGAGTCATTCGACCTTAGGGACGAGGACATGTACGAGTCTTGTTTACTTGGAAAGATGACCAAGTCACCCCTCACTGGCAGTTGTGAGGTGGTGAGGGTCTATTGGATCCCATACACACCGATGTGTGTGGGCCCTTTAGATCAACCACAAGAGATGCGAGCCGCTTCTACGTGACTTTTACCGATGATTATAGAAGATATGGGTATATCTAGTTAATCAAGCACAAGTCAGAAACCTTTGAAAAGTTTAAAGAGTTTAAACAAGAAGTGGAGAATCAGTTGGGCAGGAAAATCTAGATGCTTCGATCCGATCGAGGAGGAGAGTACCTATGTCTTAAATTCCACGACTATCATAAGGAATGCAGAATCGTTTTGCAATTGACGCCCCCTAGGACACCGCAGTTGAACGGTGTTGCTGAGAGGCGTAATCGAACCTTGTTGGAAATGGTTCGTTCCATGATGAGTCGTGCTTCACTACCTATCTCATTTTGGGGGTATTCCTTAGAGACTGCTGCCCATATCCTTAACTTAGTCCCTGCAAAGAAGGTTGCCAAAACACCTCACGAGATGTGGACAGGGAAGGCTCCCTCGTTGGCACATATCAAGGTTTGGGGTTGTGAGGCATTCGTAAGACGAAAGACTCACAACAAGCTCGAACCTCGTAGTGAGCGGTGTATTTTCATTGGCTACTCACAGAAATCCTTTGGATATCTCTTCTATAGACCGAGTGACAATGTTGTTTTTGTTTCTAGGAGAGGGTTTTTCCGAGAGCGAGAACTCATAAGCCAAGGGGACAGTGGGAGGCAAATCGATCTTGAAGAGATTTAAGAGTCGAGTGATGAAGGAACCTCTAACGCTGGCACTCAACCTGAGGAGGAAACTCCTGTTGAACCGATTAACGAGTCCTTACCTCTTAGACGTTCCGATAGAGTTAGGGTTCAAACCCAGTTTTATGGTTTTCATATTACTACCGAAGGGGATACGTTCATTAGTGATAGTACACTAGTGAATCTGGACGAACCTAATAGCTATAAGGAAGCCATGGCAGGCCCGAAGTCTGCGAAGTGGAAAGAGGCGATGGACAGCGAGATTTAGTCCATGTATGACAACTAAGTTTGGAATTTGGTTGACCATGTGCCCGGACGTAAGACGGTCGGGTGCAAGTGGATCTTCAAGAAGAAGACCGACATGGATTGGAATGTGCACACATATAAGGCGCGATTGGTCACGAAGGGTTTCAATCAAACTCCCGGAGTTGACTATGATGAAACCTTCTCATCTGTTGCCAAGATAAAGTCTATTAGGGTGATGTTGGCCATTGCTGCATTTCATGACTATGAAATATGGCAGATGGATGTCAAAACCACTTTCCTTAATAGGAAGTTGGCTGAGGATGTTTACATGGCTCAGCCAGAGGGTTTTTTCAATGCAAAGCATCCCAATAGAGTGTTCAAGATTGATAAGTCCATTTATGGACTTAAGCAAGCGTCTCGAAGATGGAATCTTTGTTTCGATGAGAAAGTCCAAGGGTTTGGTTTCTTACGAAGCGAGGATGAATCATGTGTATATGTCAAATCCAGTGGGAGTATAGTTAGCTTCCTCGTATTATATGTGGATGACATGCTACTCATAGGAAATGACATCCCGACACTGCAGGAGGTTAAGTGCTGGCTCGGGAAGTGCTTTGCTATGAAGGACCTCGGAGAGGCTTCCTATATTTTGGGAATAAGGATAATGAGAGACAGAAGTAAGAGACTAATAGGACTTAGTCAGAATACTTACTTGGACAAGGTACTAAAACATTTTAGTATGTAGAATTCAAAGAATGGGGAGTTACTGATCCAAAGTAATGCCAAGTTGAGTAAGACTCAAAGTCCGAGTACCGAAGTCGAGATAGCAGAAATGAGGCGAGTACCATACGCTTCCGCAGTTGGCTCAATCATGTATGCTATGACTTGTACTCGCCATGATGTGGCCTTCTCTTTGAGCATGGTCAGCAAATATCAGGGGAACCCTAGCAAAGCACATTGGACCACAATCAAGAATATTCTTAAGTACCTTCGGAGGACCAAGGAATGGTTTCTAGTCCTCGGTGGGAGTGATGACTTAATGGTGCAAGGGTACAGTGACGCCAGTTTTCAGACCAATAGGGACAACTACCATTCGCAGTCGGGTTGGGTCTTTACCCTTAATGGAGGAGCAGTGACTTGGAAGAGTTCCAAGCAAGAGGCTATAGCTGATTCAACGTGCGAATCAGAGTACATTGCAGCGAGGGAAGCGTCAAAGGAGGCAATATGGTTGAAGAACTTCAATGGAGACCTTGGAGTTGTGCCAGCCATAAAGGAGCCCATGGAAAATTTTTGTGATAATGAAGGAGCAGTTGCCTTGACCAAGGAACCGAGGGATCACGGCAGATCTTGACATATCGACATAAAATATCACTTTATTCGACATCGGGTGGAAGAAGGACTCCTCGTAGTAAAGAGGGTATCATCAGAGGATAACGCAGCAGATCCGCTAATGAAGGGACTAAGCAGGGTTAAGCACTTGCAACACACTAGGAGCATCTGGCTGAACGACAATATTAGTTTAGATTAGATAGTTTAGAAACATGTAATAGATAAACTGTAATTAACATTTGATGATTAAATAAAAGAGTATTATTTATTAGTAATGTTACTGTCTTATGTTAATTGTTTGCTTATTGTTACATTTTGCATGTTTTGACTTCTTTAATAATAAGAATTATTCGAACCGTCCACAGTCGTTCATATGTTGGAAGTAGGTATGAATAAAGACTGTCATGAATTGGTGTGGAGATTGTCTAAAATGTATTAGACATAGCAAAAGTTTGCTACAACGTTCATGATTGCTTATGAATTTGATTTGAGATTGGAATAAACCCACGCTTGCTGGAATCGCTTCATGGAATTTATCTTGAGTGAACGCAAGACGATAGTATCATATGGTCATGAAACCAAGATATATGGTTTATTGTTTGCTAATTGGTTATGCATTGATAATGCGTAAACACATCAGTAACTTGAGGTTATAAAATGCATTGTTGTGTACGATTTTATTAGTGAATAGTAAATACATATAAGTCGAAGTTTATCTGTTCCTTTTATCCTAAGAGGGTAAAAGCGATATCAGGGCCCCTCGATGATTTGGTTTGACTTATGTGTCGGGCCCGGTCAGGACTGAAATGATGTGTTCAATTAAGTTCTATGTCAAACGAATCAGGGATCGAGAAACGAACTGCCAAACTATAAGTATGACTATGTTCCATGTAATTCTCCACACGGTATCTAGAATGGAGGATTATACTATCCCTTATCTAAACGACAGGTTACTGATAAGATCAGAGTTTGACATTGTCTTTGAGAGCTACGATTGCTAATCAGATTGTGCTGACATTTTTAGTTACTAGACTTATCCAAGTAGGAGACTGTTGGATTAGTGTCTAAGCCCGTAACTGATGGGTTTTTTAGCCATATGAACATTCTTATGTGCACATGCAAACCCTAATGCTTGGATCTAGGTTTCTCTAATTAAACATGCATTGAATCTAAGACTTCTAATGACTAATAGAGCATAATAACATAAGAAATCAGAATGAGAAGTTTACCTTGAATCACTTGCTTGATCTTCTTGTCCTTGGAGCTTTAGAGTCACAATTGTCACTCCTCTAATGGCTTACAAACACCAACTAGAAAGAGGATGATTTGAGAGAGAGGAGAGAGGATCAAAATCGTCCATGGTTTCTTTCTAAAGCACAAGTGCCGATTTCCATAACCCTTAGGGTCTATTTATACTTGTAAGGCTCCTAGGGTTTCACCCTTAAACCCTAATTAGATAACTTAGGCCCTAAGCAATCCAATACCCTAATTGATAAGCCTTGGATGAAATCTAAGCCTATCCTAAGCCCTAGAAATCGTCCCCCCTTATCCTTAAGGGTTTTATAGCCCAAAGTACAACTATCAATCAATTGACAGTTTATGCCCCTTTATTCAATTAATCTCTTTAAGTCACCAAATTAATTCCTTATTAATTTATGACTTATATTAACCAAATAATAATATTATTATTCTTTATATTATTCTCATAATATATTAATAATATTTCTTCTCTCATAATAAATCATCATGTCAAGTTGCTATGGTGAATGTAACATCCCGAATTCGCAGGTATTATTTATTATTGTATTTTTGGTGATTTGTGATGAGACTCGGCGAGTTGGAGCCCAAACTCGCCGAGTATGATCGCGGTTATGGGTGCGGGTTCGCGTCTGGACTCGGCGAGTCCATGCTTTTTAATGAAACCCTAATTCCCCGGGTTTGGAGCCTATTTAAGGGCACTTATAGCCTCCCATTGCGGCTACCAGTCCCTTGAGAGAACCCTAAGAGAGCTAAATCGCTTTGAGAGAGAAGAAGTCACTTTTGGATCTTTGTATCCTTTGTTTAGCAAGAAGAGGGTGACAAGAGCAAGGAGGAGGTGAGATTCAAGCAGATCCAGAGTCCAGAGGCTTCATTTTGAGGTAATAGTTCGAACCTCCTTCAGTTTTAGGGTTGATCTTTAGAGTTAGGGTTTTCTAACCCCTTTGGAGAGTGATTATGTGAAGCAAATGGTCCCTCTTCGAGTTTGTGCCTTGGATCTGGACTCAAAGAGGTCCAGAGACCTTAACCCTTGGAGCTTTTTGGGTTAGTATGGAGTTATTGGACTTAGGTTGTCATTTTTGGGACCAAATCCCCTTTTGATGCCTTGTTGTGGTTATACAAGCATCAAGTTTCGAACTTTACGTGACTTTCATGCTTGGGAAGACCAGATCTATGGTTTGGGGAAACAGATCTGGCCTCAGGAGGTCAATAGAGTTTGTGCATGGCATGAACTCGCCGAGTTGTTCTTGAGACTCGGCGAGTAGGGTTTGGGTTTCACGTAAATTGTTCAGCGAGTAGACTCGCCGGATTGGGGGATGACCCTGTAAGTCAGGGAGAGTCAAGGGGGGGGGGGGGGCTGAGTCAAGCCGGAACTCGCCGAGTTGTTCTTGAGACTCGGCGAGTTGAGTCGTGGTGGCCCCGCGATTCATGCCAGGTGGAACTCGTCGAGTTAGGGAAGTACTCGACGTGTCAAGAGAGGATCCGAGGGAGTCAGTGAACACGTATAGACTCGCCGAGTCGCTCTAGTGCACTCGTCGAGTCCGGTCAAAGTTGACCGTTGACCATTGACTAGAGTTGACCAGTGTTGACTTGATAGGGTTATTCAACCTTAGTTGTGAAAGTGCTAATTAGAGATATATTGTGTTATAGGAGGACTATAGCTCGGGAGATCGAGCGCTAGTGATTTTAGGGATTTGCGAGTTATCGAGATACGCGAGGTGAGTCTTCTCACTATACTTTACCTTGAGTAGGTAATCAGAGTTATGTGGTAGCGTCTTTGTATGCTATATGTATGTTATGTGTTGTACTGCATTATTTCTATGTGATTTATGTTGTGCATGCTTATAGAGTTGGAACCGGAAGGTTCACAGAGTTAGAACAAGAGGGTTCACAGAGTAGGGTCTACGGATCCACAAAGTTATAGCCTCGAGTGGCTAATATGTGCTATGTGTGGTATTTTGGGGAACTCACTAAGCTTTGTGCTTACAGTGTTTGGTGTTATTTGTTTCAGGTACTAGTGATGAACGTGGGAAGGCGCTGGCTTGATCAGTACACACACGGGATTTTTATACGTCATGGATTGAGTTTCAAACATTGATGTTTTTATGAATATTAAATGAATTATGTTTTTATAAAATGCGAAAAATTGTTTTGAAATTTACGGTGTTACAATTTGGTATCAGAGCCTTGGTTTGAGGGATTCGAGTACACCTTCGGGCGTATTTGAACTCAAACTAAGGATTTGAGAAATATTTTCAAAAAGAGTAAAAGGTTTTTGGAAAAACGCAGAGCAGCGTTGTGTGTATGATCAGTCCGTGCCCGAACAGTGATTTCCCAAGATACCCTTATATTATGTGTTATGATATTGATATGATGTATTCTCATGCTAGAGTAGGCTAGGTACTCCTATTAGGACTAAAGTGGCCTGATTTGTGATGCCTTAGCCTAGAGAGAGGTGAGCTGCTATGAGATGCTTGAGAGTGAGTAAGTAGCAGCGAGGAGCTTATGAGAGATTTGTTAGAGAGTGGATTATGCATAATAGAGTACTTGGAACTTGGGATCCGAAGAGGAGGACTTGGGGTGTATTCTGATACGGTGCGGACAGTAGTATTGGGCCCGTACTACTGAAAGCACCGGGGCGGTGTACAACCCAAGTAAGAATCTTTGGAATGCCAAGGATCAAGGAAGGATGAGTTGTCGAGTGTGAGTATGCTCGAATGGATTCTAATTTATCGTAGGCCGAGCTGCTCACCGTGGGGAGCGCCTATCCTTTTTGTCAAGAAGAAGGATGGTTCACACCGGATGTGCATTGATTACCGGGAGTTGAACAAGCTGACGGTCAAGAATCGTTACCCGTTTCCGAGGATCGACGATTTGTTCGATCAGTTACAGGGATCATCTTGGTTCTCCAAGATCGATTTGAGGTCTGGATATCATTAGGTGAGGGTGCGAGATGAGGACATCCAGAAGACAACGTTCAGGACGCGTTATGGGCATTACGAGTTTGTGGTGATGCCTTTCGGGCTCACCAATGCCCCGACAGTGTTCATGGATCTCAAGAACCGAGTGTGCAGGCCAATGTTGGATCAGTCGGTGATTATATTCAACGATGACATTTTGGTGTATTCGAGATCTAGAGAGCAGCATGAGGAGCATTTGAGGGAGATCCTCAGAGTACTGAGATCGGAGAGGCTTTATGTCAAATTCTCCAAGTGTGATTTTTGGTTGCGAGAGGTCCAGTTCCTAGGGGATCTCGTTAACCAGAAGGGGATATTGGTCGACCCGGCCAAAGTTGAGGCAGTGATGAGTTGGGAGGTGCCGAGGTCACCCTCCGAGATCAGGAGTTTCTTAGGGTTGGCAGGTTATTATCGAAGATTTATCAAGGATTTCTCTAAGATCGCAGTGCCACTCACCAGGTTGACCCGGAAGGGTGTCTCTTTTCCATGGGGCCCCAAGCAGTAGGCCTCCTTTGAGATGCTTCGCCAAAGGTTATGCGAAGCCCCGGTGCTAGCCCTCCCGGAGGGGATGTAGGACTTTGTGGTATACTGCGATGCGTCCATCTTGGGGTTGGGAGCGGTGCTGATGCAGAGAGGGCATGTGATAGCATACGCATCGAGGCAGCTGAAGCCTCATGAGACGAGGTATCCCGCTCATGATCTAGAGTTGGGGGCAGTGGTGTTCGCCCTCAAAATTTGGCGTCACTATCTGTATGGGGTTCGGTGTACGATATACACGGACCATAAGAGCCTGAAGTATTTGATGGATCAGCCCAACCTAAATATGCGGCAGAGGAGGTGGTTGGATGTGGTCAAGGATTATGATTGTGAGATCCTGTACCATCTGGGCAAGGCTAATGTGGTAGCCGACGCCCTGAGTCGCAGGGCGGAGAGCGCCCCATTGCGAGATGTATGTTTGCGATTGACCGTGATGGCTCCGGTGTTGGACACCATTCGTGGAGCACGGGCTGAGGCCGTGAGATCGGAGAACCAGAAGAGAGAGCGAGTTGTTGGGTTGGTATCGGAGTTTGTTACCGATGGTCGGGGGCTTATGAGATTTCAAGGATGCATATGGGTACCATTTATGGGAGGGACGCATACCATTTTGATGGAAGAGGCTCATCGGTCGAAATTCTCTATCCATCCTGGGGCCACTAAGATGTATTTGGACCTGAGGAGAGAATATTGGTGGCCTTGTATGAAGAGGGATGTTGCGAGGTTTGTTGAGAGGTGCTTAACCTACCGTAGGGTTAAGGCCGAGCACCAGAGACCGCATGGTAAGTTGCAGCCGTTGGAGGTTCCCGAATGGAAGTGGGAGCAGATTACCATGAATTTTATCACCAAATTGCCAAGGACTGCTAGGGGAGTCGATGCAATTTGGGTGATTGTGGACAGGTTGACAAAGAGCGCCCACTTCCTTGCTATCAGTGAGAGCTCCTCCGCAGAGAAGTTAGCAGAGATGTACGTGAGGGAAGTGGTATCTCGGCATGGGGTGCCGATCTCGAATGTCTCAGACCGGGATGTATGTTTCACTTCCAGATTCTAGAAGAAGTTCCACGAGGAGTTGGGTACTAGGCTGCATTTTAGTACCGCATATCACCCCAGACAGAGGGACAGAGTGAGCGGACGATCCAGACGCTCGAGGACATGCTCCGGGCATGTGTGTTGGATTTCGGGGGGAGTTGGGATACGTATTTGCCCTTGGTAGAGTTTTCCTACAACAACAGCCATCATTCGAGCATTGATATGCCACCCTTTGAGCTGTTGTAAACAAACACACGCAGGCAATGTACCTATCGATAGTAGTTTAGTTTAACCAAGTAGGGTATCGAACACAGGGAACGGTAACAATGAAATTAAATACTAGTATTACCTAATTAAAAACAATTAATAAAAGAGGGGGTTTTCTCTAGTTTTTCAAGACTAGAAACTTAATCAAGCACTTTAAAACTCAAACAAAGACAATTAACAACTAAGAAGAATAAGAAAGGACAACTAGATTCAATGATAAAAGAGACTTCTGTTTAGATTCGATTCACTTATTCCTATGGTTGATTTCGTAGCAAGTGCAATGAATTAATACATCAATGGTTACCAATTCCTAATATGATTGGGTTCATGTTCATTATTATCAATCCTTTAGTAGACAAGTTAATTCAAACAGTGATCAAGTGATTAAATTAACAAGCTTCCTAGTGTTCAATTCGTATCAAGCAAGACTTATAATAATAGTTAATCAAATTTGTTCAATTCAATCAACTCATGTATAGATGTTCATCACACATGCTCACACATTGATTTAGATATTTTATAGTTAACCCTAGTTTCATATTCACTATTCCTACGCATACAATCTTATATTCATAAAACTATATGAATCAAGTAATCAAGAAGATATTCATGCAACTCAATCACTTATTTGTTAACTAAAAACATTTATCATCAATACATAAGGATCTTTAATAAGCTTAACAAGATGAATAACCAAATTAATATCAATTCAATCACTCAATCAAACCATGTTCATAAGATTATCTCATCCAAACAGAAGTAAAAAGCTTTTAGCTCATATCTACAGCAAGTAATAACCTAAAATCTAAATCTAATGATTCAAACATGGTTCAAAATAAAGATTAAGAAAAGAAGAATGATTATTTGCCTTTGATTCTCTTTGAAATTGTCTCTTATGTTGAAATCTCGAAAATAGCAGCTCCAAGAATCCTTCTGATCTTCAAAAGTCGCAGCTAGCCTCCAGCAAAAGTTAGGGTTCGAATGACAAGAGTTTCTATATATAAATTCTGAAAACAGCGTCAACTCGACGATTTTTCACCAAAAACTCGTCGAGTTTTTTCGATAATCCGCGTATACAGCGTGCACGACAAGGCATCCTTAAATCGAGAATATTCTAACAAACTCGTCGAGTTTTTGGCAAAAACTCGTCGAGTTTACTTGGAATCAACATTTTCTCAAAACACGAAAGTCGTTCGAAATTGTGTCTAGTTTTTAGAACATTTTGAATCTCATGAATCGGAGTTATGGTTCTTGAGATATGGCCAAAACGCTGAAGACGGGTCAAGCTGTCCAGCAACATCCTTCTTTCTTCAAAATTTAAGATCCAAGCTTCCAATCGCCAATTCCGCTTCCTTTTCCTTCCGAGCATGTCTTTATTGCTGAAAATGAAATATTTAAGATAATTAAGCACCTTTTGTTCATTAAATGAAATAAAAACAACATAAAGTATTAAGATAATGCATGAATTTTATAACTAAATATGCCCATATCAAAATACCCCACACTTGACTTTTGCTTGCCCCCAAGCAAAACTGAATTTTAGCACACTAATACCGCATAAGACAATCTCAATCGAACCCAGCCATTATGCCAACACCGCAACGCATGCATTTGTGTCTAAAATTTTTCCTAAGGACCCCCCTCAATTCTAAATACTTACAATCCTCATAAACACTCGCCCACTTCTTTTGAACAACGCTCATTTTATGCATCCCTCCGAATCCATCCTCAGAAAACTTTCTTAACCTCAAGTCATTTTTGGTTAAATGCCCAACCATACATACGATAAAATAACCTAGAAAAGAAAATTACAAATAAAAGACAAATACAACTTTTGATTGAATCTTTTATACTTTGTAGCTTTTCTTCATGATACTCTTCTTTGTCTTCATAGCTTTGTAGATTCTTTATTCAAACATTTCATCACTCTTTTTTTTTGCAACTTTTTTTTTTTCTTTTCTTTTTTTTTTCTCTTTTTTTTCTTTTTTCAACGCACTTTTTCCACTCAAAACTAAAAACCTAGAAAACCATATGCTTAAGCAAGGGAACTTAACTTCATCCTTTATTGGTTAAAGGCATTAGTCTCGTGTGCAATGACTACTTGAGCTTTCCTGGATACATTTCAAGTACACGATGCTAAACATATTGCGATCCTCAAACTAAGCGAGGTTGTGTTTTTGTCCCATGATTTCACTAGAATAAAGGGGGCCACAAATGCACTATAACGTATATTGGCTCAACTAAACATTTGGGTCCTCATAAAATCATCAAACACAATACTAGCATGGAATCCTAATTGCTTTTACCATAATTTTCTAAATTAACCCTAGTACTTTTTATGCAATTTTTTTTAAACCAAGCAAGGATTCTAATTTGACTAAATGTAATCAACCCCCTACCCCACACTTAAGTTATGCAATGTCCCCGTTGTATGTTAAAACAATTAAAGAACACAAAAGTAAAGAGAGAATTGGAACAGACTCCCCTGGGATAGAAGTTGCGAGATTGATATTCTTCAATTTAGCTCCATCTTCAGCTGACTTTAGACATGGGAACAACTCATCCATGTCTTGGGTGTCAATTCTCATGTGGTTATGCTCCAAAATATAGAGGAAAAAGATCTTGGAAATGTTCGGAAAATGATCTCCTTATACTCTTCAGTGACGAGACTCCTTTTTAACCATTTTAAGCATCAAACTCATACCATCACTCAAATCTTCAAATCTTCTCGTCTAGACTCGACCCCTCACTTTATTTCTCTCGCGCTTTTAATTAATTCATCAACTCTCACCCTAACTTCTGCAAGATCAAAAACAAATACCAAGTAATAATAATAATAACAACATCTAAATAAAAAAAATCCTAAATTACCCCTAAATACTAGAAGTTTAGAAAGAAAAAGAAAAGCAAACTCTAATGACGGGTTGCCTCCCGCAAGCGCTTCTTTTTGTGCGAGTCCTTAGCTGGACTCTCAACTTAATAAACTTCCAATAAACTCAATTCCAATCCATCCCTTTCATTGAATATCTTCTTTGGTGGACCAATTTGTAAAATTTGGCTCTTTGCTTCTATAATTGGCCAAACGAGCTTGAATATATAAAACCCAAGAATCTTGATAAGGGTTGGGACCGGTTGGATACTAATCAGAAATGGATCGCATTTCAGAACTTTCTCCAAAGTTGGAGGCGTCACCCCATGCTTCGAAACACAATATGGGAAAATAGGGGGCCATGTCGTGATAATGGTCAAACCATGGCTTGGTTCCTGCAACTCAGCTTGTTCGTGTTCTTCATCTGACCCTTCTGCTAGCAATCTTTCCAGCTCCTCCAAATCTCTTTCTGGATTAAATTCTTCATCCTTTAACTCTAGCTCTTGTAACTCAGATTTCTCTTTTTCATTAGGCAAGATGTTATCTAACCATTTTCCAAATTCCTTCAAATCATCATCTGAGTCATATTCCTCATCTTCTTGCTCAATTTCCTGTACTACTTCCTCAAGAAAAGCATCAAAAGCATCGAGATTTGGAAAATACATAATACGATAATAAAAAAATAAAACAGAAAACATGTAACTTTATATGAGATTAATATCACACAAAGGATCGATAACACTAGCAAATAAAATTAACTATTAGAACCGTTCCCCGGAAACGGCACCAAAAACTTGATGTGTGTGAAACGAACTAGTTTTAATCCTAACAAACTCAAATGTAAACAAACACACGCAGGCAATGTACCTATCGATAGTAGTTTAGTTTAAGCAAGTAGGGTATCGAACATAGGGAACGTTAACAATCAAATTAAATACTAGTATTACCTAATTAAAAACAATTAATAAAAGAGGGGGTTTTCTCTAGTTTTTCAAGACTAGAAACTTAATCAAGCACTTTAAAACTCAAACAAAGAAAATTAACAACTAAGAAGAATAAGAAAGGACAAATAGATTCAATGATAAAAGAGACTTCTGTTTAGATTCGATTCACTTATTCCTATTGTTGATTTCGTAGCAAGTGCAATGAATTAATACATCAATGGTTACCAATTCCTAATATGATTGGGTTCATTCTCATTATTATCAATCCTTTAGTAGACAAGTTAATTCAAACAGTGATCAAGTGATTAAATTAACAAGCTTCCTAGTGTTCAATTCGTATCAAGCAAGACCTATAATAATAGTTAATCAAATTTGTTCAATTCAATCAACTCATGTATAGATGTTCATCACACATGCTCACACATTGATTTAGATATTTTATAGTTAACCTTAGTTTCATATTCACTATTCCTAGGCATACAATCTTATATTCATAAAACTATATGAATCAAGTAATCAAGAAGATATTCATGCAACTCAATCACTTATTTGTTAACTAAAAACATTTATCATCAATACATAAGGATCTTTAATAAGCTTAACAAGATGAATAACCAAATTAATATCAATTCAATCACTCAATCAAACCATGTTCATAAGATTATCTCATCCAAACAGAAGTAAAAAGCTTTTAGCTCATATCTACAGCAAGTAATAACCTAAAATCTAAATCTAATGATTCAAACATGGTTCAAAACAAAGATTAAGAAAAGAAGAATGATTATTTGCCTTTGATTCTCTTTGAAATTGTCTCTTATGTTGAAATCTCGAAAATAGCAGCTCCAAGAACCCTTCTGATCTTCAAAAGTCGCAGCTAGCCTCCAGCAAAAGTTAGGGTTCGAATGACAAGAGTTTCTATATATAAATTCTGAAAACAGCGTCAACTCGACGAGTTTTCACCAAAAACTCGTCGAGTTTTTTCGATAATCCGCGTATACAGCGTGCACGGCAAGGCATCCTTAAATCGAGAATATTCTAACAAACTCGTCGATTTTTTGGTAAAAACTCGTCAAGTTTACTTGGAATCAACATTTTCTCAAAACACAAAAGTCGTCCGAAATTGTGTCTAGTTTTTAGGACATTTTGAATCTTATTAATCGGAGTTACGGTTCATGAGATATGGCCAAAACGCTGAAGAGGGGTCAAGCTGTCCAGCAACATCCTTCTTTCTTCAAAATCCAAGATCCAAGCTTCCAATCGCCAATTCCGCTTCCTTTTCCTTCCGAGTATGTCTTTATTGCTGAAAATGAAATATTTAAGATAATTAAGCACCTTTTGTTCATTAAATGAGATAAAAACAACATAAAGTATTAAGATAATGCATGAATTTTATAACTAAATATGCCCATATCAACTCCTCTCCTCGCAACAAAGACAACATTGTCCTTCGGTCTATAGAAGAGATATCCAAAGGATTTATGCGGGTAGCTGATGAAAATACATCGCTCACTACGAGGTTCGATCTTGTCGTGAGTATCTCGTCTTACGAAAGCCTCACAACCCCAAACCTTGATATGTGCTAACGAGGGAGCTTTCCCTGTCCACATCTCGTGAGGTGTTTTAGCAACCTTCTTAGTAGGGAATCGGTTAAGGATGTGGGCGGAAATCTCTAAGGCATACCCACCAAAAGAGATAGGTAGTGAAGCACGACTCATCATAGAGCGAACCATGTCCAAAAAGGTTCGATTACGCCTTTCTGCCACACCATTCATCTGCGGTGTCCTAGGTGGCGTCAATTGTGAAACTATTCCACACTCCTTGAGATAGTCGTGAAATTCAAGACTTAGGTACTCTCCTCCTCAATCGGATCGAAGCACCTTGATTTTCCTGCCCAATTGATTCTCCACTTCATTCTTGAACTCTTTGAACTTTTCAAACGTTTCTGACTTTTGCTTGATTAAGTAGATATACCCATATCTACTATAGTCATCGATAAAAAGTCACATAGAAGCGGTTCCCATCCTTTGTGGTTGATCTAAACGGTCCACATACATCGGTATGTATGAGGTCCAATAGACCCTTAACCCTTTCACATGTACTAGTGAAGAGTGACTTAGTCATCTTTCCAAGCAAACAAGACTCGCATGTGTCATCTTCCCTAAGGTCGAATGACTCCAACACTCCATCCTTTTGGAGTTGGGCTATGCGCTTCTTGTTGACATGTCCAAGACGACAATGCCACAAGGATGCTCTATCCATACCATTGGAAGAATCCATGCATAAAACATCATTTCGTAAGTTATCTACAATCATAACAGTTTCATAAATTCCATTACATGGTATTGCTTCAAAATATAAGACACCATTTAGATAAGTAAGAATAGAACCATTCTCATTATTAAAAGAAAATCTAAAACCTTGTCTAAACAAACCATGAAATGAAATGATGTTTCTTGCCATTTCTGGCGAATAGCAACAATTGTTCAAATCTAAACATAAACCATTCCTAAGCACTAAAGAATACACTCTAATCTTGGTCACAGGCGACGATCTTCTGTTCCCCATGATTAGATTTATTCTTCCATGCTCCACATCCATATTTCTTCTTAGTCCCTACAATTCAGAACAAATATGGTAACCACAACCGGTATCAAGGACCCAAGAAATAGCATGAGATGAATCGTTAGATTTAATTGTGTATATACCTGTGAAAAATGGCTTGATCTTTCCTTCCCTTATGGCTTGCAGGTAGTCTGGGCAGCTTCTCTTCCAATGCCCTATTTTATGGCAATGATGGCACTCTGCCTCCTTTGGGTTGGGGTTAGGCTTAGCGAGATCAACTTTGGTCCCACTAGAAGAGGAACCATCTCAGGACTTTCCCTTGCGGTGGCTCTTAGACGGAGCCTTCCTCTTCTTGCCTCTTCCTTGCCCAATGGCCAAAACAGGAGCAGCGGGTGGATTGGGAGTGGGTGCAACACACTTGTCCTTGAGGTTGCTTTCAGCAACCCTAAGGAGACCTTGGAGCTTGCTTAGGGTGACCTCTTCTTAGTTCATGTGGTAGGTTATCCTAAATTGATTGTAACATGGAGGTAAAGAGTGAAGCACAAGGTCGATCGCCAAGTCTTCCCCAAAGTCAACATTCAACTTGCGAAGACGATCGACATACCTTTTCATCTTTTGCAGGTGCACGGTTAGAGATTCTCCATGACCCATTTTGGCGGAAATCATGTTAGTGAAAATCTCGTAACGCTCCTGCCTCGCGTTTTGGTGTTATCTCTCCAACAAGTCTTGGTGCATTTCGTACGGATACATGTCCTCATAGGACTTTTGGAATTCGGCGTTCATTGAGGCTATCATGATGCAATGAACCTTCGTTGCATCACGTTCATGAGTCTCAAAAGTAGTCATTTCAGCCGGAGTAGCGATTTCTGGGTTGATTTTCTCGAGCTTCTCGCCGAGGACATACTCCTTGTCCTCGTAGCGAGCAATTGTGCGAATGTATCTTATCCATTCGCTAAAGTTCGTTCCATCGAAAGTCACCTTTTGACAAAGGCTCATCAATGTGAACGAGCTAGCAGCAGCGTTGTTTGCGTTCGACATCTACAAATAGAAAGGACAAAGATAGATTAGAATTTGAATCCCTAATTATCACCCAATAAGAAAAATTAGGGCTAGGATCCAACAACAATATTTACATATTAGAAAAGGGATGTCGTAATCTAACATGCAAACAATTTGAAGGTAAGTGAATGACGATTCACTAATTCTCCATCACGAAAACATAACTTTAAGTTCTAAATGTATTGAGAATTCCTAGGTTTGGATGAGATTCATTGAAACTTTTCAATGGCATGTTTAAATCTCGATATGCCCCTCTCGTTTGTGACTGGGATACCGAGGATCACAAAGTGGGTGTGAATTACCATGCAAATTCACATGGTGCCTTCATTGTAACAATCACCTATTTAATGTGCCGGTAAACCACACACGCTCCATCGAACTATGATAAATAATGAATCACCCTTTGCCACCTTTGCTTAGAACCAATTAGTGTGCCGGTAAACCACACACGCTCCACTAACTTCTTAGCAAGGGTGCAAAGTGTAATTTCATGGGATTGCATCAATTCACTTTTCCTAAAGTAACTAGGATTGGGAATTTTTTTGAATAACATGTAGTTACTATGTATTTCATATTATACTTTTAATGAAGAGATGAGGTTGCCCTATCCTACCCGTTCGGCTAACGACCCTCCACCGATCAAGCAAGCGGTGGGTGTGAGTGTACACCCATTAAGCGACATTTTATAGGCAGCAACCTTATACCCACCTTATAGACCGACTTCGTGAATGAGGCCTACTAACGGTAAGACTAGCATTTTAATTATACATATATATATATATATATATATATATATATATATATATATATATAAATCTTGTAATATTATATTAGTATAGGGTTGAATTTTAAACTTGTAAAATTCTAGGGTTTGAAATTTAAATTGTCTAAATTAAACTTTTAATCACAAAACATAAATTTCAAAACTTGAGGGCAAGTTTTAAACTTTTCAAAACATGGAGGATCAAATAACAAATAATCCAAATTAACATTTAATCACATAATTATCCATATTTGATTTATTTAATAATTTCTTGCAAAACAATTTACCAATTTAATCAAAATAATTAATCAATTATCACATAAGGAAATAAATATTTTATTAATTGATAAATATCTTCAATTAGATCAAGAATATAAACATATATATCATAAAATCGGATTCATATTGATCTAATATGATAAAGGCAAGTATCTCAAAGATAAACAACAAGAAATCCCGACATTTGCTCTTTCTGACGCTTGGACTCGCCGAGTACCCCAATGGACTCGCCGAGTCGAGCCTACTCGCTGAGACCACTATGGGACTCGCCGATTCCATCAGACAGAAACATAAAAATCGAATTTAGCAAGCATAAAACAAGCAATCAATGCATCAATTCTAGGCTCTGATACCACTGATGGGTTTTTTAGCCATATGAACATTCCTATGTGCACATGCAAACCCTAATGCTTGGATCTAGGTTTCTCTAATTAAACATGCATTGAATCCAAGACTTCTAATGACTAATAGAGCATAAGAACATAAGAACATAAGAAATCAGAATTAGAAGTTTACCTTGAATCAATTGCTTGATCTTCTTATCCTTGGAGCTTTAGAGTCATAATTGTCACTCCTCTAATGGCTTACAAACACCAACTAGCAAGAGGATGATTTGAGAGAGAGGAGAGGGGATCAAAATCGGTCAGGGTTTCTTTCTAAAGGACAAGTGTCGATTTCCATAACCCTTAGGGTTTATTTATACTTGTAAGGCTCCTAGGGTTTCACCCTTAAACCCTAATTGGATAACTTAGGCCCTAAGCAATCCAATAACCTAATTGATAAGCCTTGGACGAAATCTAAGCCTATCCTAAGCCCTAGAAATCGTCCCCCCTTATCCTTAAGGGATTTATAGCCCAAAGTACAACTATCAATCAATTGACAGTTTATGCCCCTTTATTCAATTAATCTCTTTAAGTCACTAAATTAATTCCTTATTAATTTATGACTTATATTAACCAAATAATAATATTATTATTCTTTATATTATTCTCATAATATATTAATAATATTTCTTCTCTCATAATAAATCATCATGTCAAGTTGCTATGGTGAAGGCAACCTAAAAGGACCATGCACAACCGGGTCAAATACTTGCCTAATATAGTTGCAGCCTTAGACACTATTCCAACAGTAACTATATTTGGTAAGTACTTGACCCGATTGTGCATGGTCCTTTTGGGTTGCCTTCACCATAGCAACTTGACAGGTTGATTTATATATATATATATATATATATATATATATATATATATATATATATATATAGAGAGAGAGAGAGAGAGAGAGAAGATATTATGATTTGTTAATATATTATAAGAATAATATATTAAAAGAGAAATCATATTATTTAATTAATATTAGTCATAAATTAAATAGGAATTAATTTGGTGACTAAAAGATATTAATTGAATAAAGGGGACTTAAACTGACAAATGTGTGGTAGTTGAATTTTGGGCTGAGAAACCTAATGGATCAAAGGTGTGAACGAAATTATGATGGGAGCCCATCATATTTTCGTCCATCGCCTGTATTCCAGAAGGTTCCATGGGCTGCTTAGGGTTTAAGTTGTCCATTAGGGTTTTGACTGAAACCCTAGTTGCTCACAGTATAAATAGGACCCTATGCATGCAATTTTCTGCCACTGGTTTTCTAAGAACCCTAGATCCGATTTTGTGTGCCTCCTCCCTCTCTCAAATACTACCCTGTTGCTTGTTGGTGTTTGTAAGCCATTAGAGGAGTTACACTTGTGACTCAATGCTCAAGGAAGAAGAAAGATCAAGAGTTCTTGAAGAGGTAATCATCTAGATCTCATTAGTTACATTAGTTTTGTAATATGTATGCTAGATCTAGGGTTATAAATCTTGTATGAATTGCATGTACAATAGAGAAACCTAGATCCAAGTATTAGGGTTTGCATGTATACATAGGAAAGTTCGTTTGTGGCTCAAACCCATCATTTAAATGGTCCAATAAATCTTGGACTTAACTTTCCCCTTTTACCAAATCTTATAAGTCCCTTCCACGGTGAGACTTTAAGCAAAACCGAATCCCCAACTTAAAATGTCATCGGTCTTCGCTTTATGTCAGCATAGCTCTTTTGACGATCTTGAGGCGCTAATATTCTTTCCCTAATTATTTTCAACTTTTCAGCAGTTTGATGGACTATCTTAGGTCCCATAAACCGCTTTTCCCCAACCTCAAGCCAACAAGACGGTGTACGACATTTTTGTCCATACATAGCTTGATAAGGTGCCATCTTTATGCTCGAGTGGAAACTATTATTGTAAGAGAATTCTACCAAAGGTAAATGTTCATCCCAGTTACCTTGGAATTCCAGGGTACATGCTCTCAGCATATCTTCAAGTGTTTGTATCGTCCTCTCGTATGGACCATCAGTCTATGGATGGTAAGTTGTACTCAAACACAACTTGGTATCGAACTCCTCTTGTAGACTTCTCCAAAACCTCAAGGTGAAACGGCTATCACGATCTGACACAATCATTAACGGAACACCGTGAAGCCTCACAAGTTCTCTCATGTAAGAATTCACAAGCTTATCCATAGACCATCTCTCTTTGGCTGCTATGAAGTGCGCACTCATAATGAAGCGATCAATGACCACCCAAATCATGTCGTGGCCGTTCTTTGTTCTGGGAAGTTTAGTGACAAAATCCATAACAACGTCTTCCCATTTACCCATAGGTACAGGCAAAGGTTCTAAACTCCCATACGGTTTCTGATGTTGTGCGTTACTCTTGCACATGTCACACACTCAGCCACATACTTTACAATATCAAGCTTCATAGTCGGCCACCAGTAGTAGGGTTTTAGGTCCCTATAAATTTTAGTGCTACCAGGATGAATCAAGTACATGGTTTTGTGAGGTTCTTCTATCAGAAGATCTCTTACTCCTCTTGACTTAGGCACCCAAATTCGAACTTAGAATACCTTTAGTTCGTGACTGTTTATACCGAACACTAACGTTTTGCCCAAACGTTCTCCCTTTCGGGCATTCTTCTCAGAAGCTTCTTCTTGAGCATTCTTTATACTCTCCACAATTGTCAAGAAAACTTCTATTCTCAACGCTCTTGGCCTTTTTCTTTGAAGATTAACTTTCCAAATGAGAGCATCTGCGACAACATTTGCTTTACCGGGGTGGTAAAGTATCTTACAGTCGTAGTCTTTAAGTAACTCCAGCCAACGTCGTTGCCTCATATTCAATTCTTTCTGATTAAAGAGATATTGGAGACTCTTATGATCAGTGAAAAGTTTGCACTTCGAGCCATAGAGGTAATGCCTCCATATCTTTAGAACAAATACTACCGCTGCCAATTCCAAATCATGAGTGGGGTAGTTCTTTTCATGCTCTTTCAACTGTTGAGATACATATGTTATCACCTTTTCTCTTTGGGTTAAAACATAACCCATCCCAACACTAGACGCATTGCTATAGACAGCAAAGTCCTAAACTCCATCGGGTAGAGAAAGAATCGGTGCCTTACATAGTCTCTTTTTAGCAACTCGAATGCTTCTTTGTGCTTATCGCTCCAAGTATAAGTAGCTCCTCTATGGGTCAAATCTGTCAATGGAGTAGAGATCGAAGAAAAGCCTTGGATAAACCTTCGGTAATATCTGGCTAATCCCAGAAAGCTTCAGATCTCCGTGGGAATTTTCAGTTGTTCCCACTTCATCACAGCTTCAATCTTGGCTGGATCAACCATTATCCCTTCTTGGTTGACCACATGACCCAAGAATTGGACTTCTCGATCCTAAAAATCACATTTGCAGAACTTTGCATACAACATCTCCTTTTTCAAGACTTCCAACACTTCTCGCAAGTTTCTGTCATGCTCCTCTTGGCTTTTCGTGTAAATCAAAATGTCATCTATGAACACTATCACAGATTTATAAAGGAACGGTTTACAAACACTGTTCATTAAATCCATGAATGTTGCTGGAGCATTGGTTAGTCCAAACGACATAACCAAAAACTTGTAGTGTCCATACCGTGTTCTGAATGCAGTCTTCTCGATATCCTGCTCTCTCACCTTCAGCTGATGATATCCTGACTTTAGGTCATCTTTGAAAAATAACTTGAACCATGTAGTTGATCGAATAGGTCATCAATTCTTGGCAATGGATATCTATTCTTTATCGTTGCCTTATTCAGCTCTTTGTAATCAATGCACTTCCTCATACTCCCGTCCTTTTTCTTTACAAATAACACCGGAGCTCCCCAGGGTGATGAACTAGGTCTAATGAAACCTTTGTCGAATAACTCATGAAGTTGCATCATCAGCTCCTTCATCTCCGATGGTGCTAATTGGTAAGGTGCTTTTGCTATTGGTGTCGTTCCTGGTAACAAGCCGATACAGAATTCTACTTGTCGATCGGGCGGTAATCTAGGAAGATCTTCGGGAAATACTTTCGGATAATCACACACCACATGAATGCTCTTGTCCTTACAAAGCAAATCCAAATGAAAACTATGCTAGTACATATTCCTAAGCAATCTATCATAACTCTAAGCAGCAGCTCAAAAATCCGATCATCGAATCATGCAATCGAAATCCATTTCTTCGCGATCAGACTCAGCTCACTTCTTCCTTTAAGCTTCCTTTCTTTTCTTCGATCCTACAAAACATCAAAATGTAATCTTATCACATCATGTATTAAGAATCTACAAATAGGAACTTCATAGAGTTAGATAGTGGATTTTACCTGAAGTGTAACATCCCATTTAAATAGAATAATTAAATAATAAATCCGAAACCCCGAGATGTAATTTTATTATTATTTTATATCCAAAATCAAATAATAATTATCCTGGTGTTAGTTTCGGGGGTTAAAGTGTAATTAAGGGACTTATTTTGTAAAAGGTTTTGTAAGAAGAGGAGCCATTTGGTACCATTTGGACCTAATATAAAAGAATTGATGGAAGCAGGGGCTGATTGGTAAGATTTCGGACTTAAAATTGTAAGGGTTTTCAGAAGGAGGGGCCGAAATGGTAAATTATAGATTAGTTTTGAAAGAATTAATACAAGGAGGGACTGTTTTTGTTATTATGGGAAAGGTTCAAAGGAATCAGGGTATAAAACCCATTTCTACTCTCTCTAACCCTAACCCTAACACTTATTCCCAACTGCCACCTCCACCCTTATGCCTCCCACCACAGGCCGCCTCCTCTTTCTTCACCTCTGGTCGTCGCTACCGCCTTAGCAATCCCCCTCCGCTGCTGTTGGCATCATGGAGCTCGAAAATCATCGGATTCGCTACTGCGTCGCCGACGTCGATGATGAGAACCGCCACTGTTTCGCTCCGTTGAAGACCGTTGTCAAGGTTGTGGCGTCCGCTGCCACCCTCCTCCATCCTCTTCTCCATCTGCTTTTTTTGTTGCTTCTGCTAGCGTTTATTTCATCCCCTCTTCTGTTACCTTCTTCTTTTTATGTTCGCCGGTATCACCAAGTGGCCGCTAGAAAGCTCCGCCGACCATCGCTGCTGTCACCGTGGCTCGCCGCCGCTATGAGAGTCGTTGTTGTCAGCCATTCCGTGTAGCTGCCGACGCTCAGCTCGGTCGCCAAGCCCACTGCCACCTGCTCCTTCGTCTAGTTGTCACTGCTGCCCTCCTTTCGTGTCACCGCCGCCGCCTTTCGCCACCAAATGAATGGACGAACTCATCTACGATCCATATGACGTGGTGGGTGTGATTTCTTCGCCACGAATGAGGAAAACCCACCATGGCCACCAACCATGATGGTTGATGCCTTGAAATCATTTCTGCCACCTCGTGCCACCGCCGGCCACCACTAGGGTAGTTGTGTGTGTATGATTGTATTAGGATAAGGCCCATGTGAGGACTTGGGCCCAATTTGGAAAATTGGGCCATAGTTGGACCTTTATGATTATGTAATATTGGGACATGGGAATTGCACTGGAACAATTGGATGTGCCTTAAGGAAAGACCATGTAGAGGTCTGGGCCCAATTTGGAAAATTGGACCATACATTGGGCTTTGGCCCATTAATTGACTTTTGGGCCTTTGGAGTGTAAGTTGGACTTTGGGCTTAGAACCCAATTATTAATTGGGTATTGTTTGATGTTGACAGTTCGGGAATCTGTCAATCAGCAGCTGGAGTGTACCTGCAGGGCTTTAGCAGTTCCAGGTGAGTTCTCCTCATTATATCAACAGGGTCTACGGCACCAAGGCCGACCCTTTATGATTGCATCCTGGTTTTAGGATGTTGCTATGCTATGTAATCTATTAGATACGTATGATTATCTGTATATATATATATATATATATATATATATATATATATATATATATATATATATATATATTAGTGACCTGGTTAGGTCGGTATCCTGGTTATAGGATGTTGCTATGCTATGTGATATGTTAGATCCGTATGATTATTTGTACATATGTTATTGACCTGGTTAGGTCAGTATCCTGGGCATAAGATGATGCTATATTAGTGACCTGTTAGGTTGGTATCCTGGTTATAGGATGTTGCTATGCTATTTGATCTGTTAGATTGGGTGACTGTTATATATGCTAGCATATGATATGTATGTGCACATGTTTGTTTGATTGGGGGTTTGGGTTGAGGCGGTCTTGCTTTGTGCTGAAGGCCAACATACCTAGGGTAGTCCGGATAGACTACAGGAGGGTATGATAGTCAGACCGAAGGCCCAACGAGCGGTCCGGATAGGCTGAAGGCCCTACGAGGCGGTCCAGACGTGCCGAAGGCTCAGAGAGCGGTCTAGATAGACTGAAGGCCTGTGAGGTGGTCCAGTCAGGTTGAAGGCTCATTATGCATGTTGTTCTGTATTTGTATTGATATGACATTTGTTTTGGTTAGTATGGGTTGGTATTTTGGGGGTAACTCACTTAGCCTTCGAGCTTACATTTATCAATTATTGTTTCAGGTATTCTGATGATCACAGCAAGGCGAAGGCGTGATCGTGCACCTCCTCACATTTTCATGATTGATTATGGGGATACTCTGATGTTTAAATTATTTTAAAGTAAATTGTAATAACTTAATGGTTTTAAATGTTTTAAAAAAGTTGTAAATTTATGGGTGTTAAATGTAACATCCCGAAATCCAGGTAAAGCTATTATATCCTTCCATTTTGTCAAGTTGTCAAAAGTGGTCCTTGTGAGAATTCTTGTAGCAAATGAGTACGCGTACTCATGCGCTTAATTTGGACGAGGACTCGCCTGGGTACGCTGGGTGTACCCAGGGTTACGCTGGGCGTAATGGGTCCAGATGCAAACCCTAATATTTGACTTGTGCACTATATAATGGATGCTAATGCTCATTTCTCAGCCTCTATATCAGTGAGTAAAACCCTAAGAGAGCCTCCTAATCGTCCTTAGCTTGAGAGTGAGTGTTTTGGAGCTAAAAGTGCCTTTGTGTGTGTGTGTGAAGAAGAAGGAGAGGAGCTTGTGGAGGCTAGAGCTTGAAGTGCAAGTTTGGATCTGAGATCTAAAGAGGAAAGAGCTGCATTTGGAGGTATAAGTTCAAAACTTTCCTCTTCTTTTTGGTTAGATGCTTGCATGGACCATTTTAGGGTTAAAAGTCCCAAAGGTGGAGACTTTATGAGTGTAATGTGCTCCATGGACCTAGATCTGTCCCATTTCAGTGTTATTTGTGTTATAAATCCATAAAGTTTCCATCTTGGTCGTGGATATGAGGTTATGCATGAGTATTGAGCTTTCTAGTGTGAGGAAGTGGAGTATTATGGGTGTTAGTGACTTGTCCAGCCATGCAAAGGCTTAAAGTCGCCGACTTTATGGATTAAGAGGGTTATAAATGGTCAGATCTAGAAGTTGGACGTGGGTCTTAACGGATTAAGACCCCAAAATTCTTAGAGTCTGAAACTAGGAGTTACGCTTGGCATAATCCCAGTACGCGCGACGTAAGGGGTCGCGCACCCCGCTTTCTGTGAAGACACCAGGTACGCCCAACGTACATGTGTGGTACGCGGAGCGTAACCCGGGGAGTTGACTTTTAGCGTTTGGTCAATTTTAGGGTCTTTGAGCCATAAGAGGGGTAAAATGGTCTTTTACCCTTCTGATAGTATTAAGAGGAGGGATAAGTCTAGCCTTGAGTGATGTATTGATTTAGAGTGTCTATTTCATATGATTAGGCGGAGGCTAGATCGGGTTTTACAAAGTTCGAGATTTCACCGTGTTACCCGAGGTGATTCTTCTCACTATACTTTACCTAGAGTGGTAATTAGCGTTATGAGACAGAGTATTGTATGTTTTCGCATGATGTGATTTCTGTGTGCATTATGCTATGTATGTTACAGAGTTTACAGAGTTAGGACCGAAAGGTCCATAGAGTTGGGGCCAGAGGGCCCACAGAGTTATGGGACTGGAGGGTCCCACTGAGACACATTGACCAGAGGGTCAAACAGAGTTATAGCCTTGAGTGGCTAATATGTGTTGTGTGTGGTATTTTGGGGAACTCACTAAGCATTTATGCTTACAGTGTTGTGTTATGTGTTTCAGGTACCAGTGAGGATCACAGGAAGGCGCCAGCTTGATCAGTACACAATCTTGGGATGTGATGTTATGTTTTGACTATGTGATACAATGGTGTTCTTATAACAATTATGAATGAAAATGTGTTTTATAAAATGCGAAAATTATTTTGAAAATTTGGGTGTTAAATTACATGAAGCAGAGTCATACATCTTGAATCTCCCATCTCTTAGATCTCTCAGGTAGTCAGTGTAGCTTCATAACCAATGCCCCTTCTTTTGGCAGTAGAAACATATGGATTCTTCTGGAATGGTACACGGGACTATCTTAGACTCAACCTTTCTCTTGCGTAGAGAAAACTTTTCTGGACTTTCAATGTTGTCATTTCCCATAAAAGGATGGGACATTGATTTACCAGACTAATTTGTTTGACTGGTGCGCCAAATCATCGCTGATTCAGCAGCAATAATCAAATAAGTCCAATCAATAAGGGTCACGTTGTTGTCCATAATATAGTACTTACCAATGAACTCACTATATGATTCGGGAAGTAACTAAAGAACCAAGTCAACAACCAACTTCCTTGAGACATCGACACCCAACATTCCCAATCTATCAATATGCAACTTCATATCCAAGACATGAGCACATACAAACTTTCCATCTTTGTGTCTTTTTGCCAATAGGGCTTGAGTGACCTTGAACTTTTCAAGTCTTTGAATACGTGGGTTAGGGAGAATTATTGGAGGAGGTGGAAGAAGTGAAGAATGATTTCCATTTCCACAATCCAATCGTGGAACATCATCTTCAGGCAGAATTCTTTTTTTCAACGGATTCAGGAAGGCCATAGTTGTTAGACTTTGACATCTACAAAACGGGAGAAATTCAAGTTAGTTGATAAAATCCTCAATATAGCACCCAAATGAAATATTGAGGCTAGGATCCAACACAATATTCTACAATTTGGAAGAGGGATGCCGTAATCCAAATTGCAGAACATTTGAAGGTAGGTAAATGACGATTTACCAATTTCCACCATGAAAAATAAAAATTAAAAATTGAAAATTAGGTTTTCAATGAATTGAAACTCGTAGATCCTTTGAGATTCATTGAACTTTTCAATGGCATGCTTAAATCTCGATTGTGCCCTTCAAGTTTGTGACTGGGATGCCGAGGATCACAAACAAGGTGTGGATAACCATGCAAATTAGCTTGGTACTCTCGAGGATGTCATCACCTTATCAATGTGTCGGTTAACCACACACGCTTCATTGATCTATGATAATCTACGAGCTACCCATTACCATCCTTCATTGGTCTCATATTAGTGTACCGGTTAACCACACATGCTCCACTAACGACCAATAAGGTGCAATGTGTAATTTCATGGATTAGCACCAAATCCACAATTTTCCTAAAGTAACTAAGATTTAGGAATTTATGAGAGTGCTTAGTTACTTTGTATTTCATTATACTTATAATGGAAGGTTGTGTCATATCCTACCTGTTCAGCTAACGACCCTCCACTAGTCAAGAATGCGGTGGGTAAGAGTGGATATGCATTCAGTCGCCATTTTATAGGCAATTTCCTTAAACACCCCTTAGAGACCAGCTTCGTGAATGAGGCCTACTAACAGTAAGACTCACTCTTTAGTTATACATATATAATATTCAAGTTTTAATTCTATATAGTATAAGGGTGTATTTTACACTTTTAAAATACTAGGTGGTCTAATTTAATAAATTATACTTTTAATTTAATTAAAATTAAACCATATCATTATGGATTTATTAACTTTCTTTTAGTTACACATTTAATTAATTTAATAAAGCCATAAGGGTGAAATTTGTACTTTTCAAAATACATGGGTCTTAGAATTTAATATTTTAAAATTAATACCATTTAATAAAATTTTAAATTCCAAAACATGAGGACAAGTTTTGAAATCTTTCAAAACATTAGGGTTTAACTATTTAAATCTCAAAAACTAAAACTTTTAAGTTCAAATTTAAACTATAAAACCTAAGGGGTGTAAATTGAAACTTTTCAAACTTACCAGGTCAAATATTTAACTAATAATAATCCTATATTATCCATATTTAACCAAATCCATCAATTTTGATGAGGATAACCATTCCAAACTTAAAAAATCGGATTTTCGCAAAAAAAATGACTTTTGGCAATTATCCTCAACAATATCTGGCTAGAAAATCGAAATTCCTGACACTAGACCCTTGGACTCGTCGAGTCCACTATGGAACTAGTTGAGTAGGACCTACTCGTTGAGTTCATACATGGACTCGGCGAGTCTGCCAGTTAGAAACCAAAAAATTTGATTTTCAAGACCTTTGGTGCTTCACTTTTGCATCTATTCACTAGAAAAATGACCTAGGCTCCGATACCACTGTTGGCTTATGAGCATAACATCATTCCTATGGTGTTCATGCAACCCTAATTGCTTTGATCTAGGTTTTTCTACTATAAACACAACAACATTGAATACCAAAGCAACGATCCTATGAACTAGCATATAATAATCAAATTGACATATAAACTAGGGTTTAGATCTTACCTTTCTTATTATGTAGTAATAACAAGTTCTCCTTGATTATCCTTGACCTTTGAAAGCATAGTGCCTCAAATCTTGCACCTCTAATGGAGTCAAAAGTACCACTAGCAACACGATGACTTAGGATAGGGGAGGAAATCGACTAGGGCAACACCAGGAAGCATCGGGCTGAATTCCTTATGTTAGGGGGTCTATTGATACTTGTGGTTGTTAGGGTTTTCAGGTGGAAACCCTATTATGACTGCTTAAGCCTTAAGCAGCCCATGGACTCCTTCTAGAATATCCCTTGGACAATTTCCTTATGGGCTTCCCATAGAATTCGTCCGACCTATATTCCAAGGTGATCCATCAGCCCAATTGCAATTACCTTATAATTACAGTATCAGTCCCCGAAGTTTAATTAATCTCTTTTGACCACAAAATTAATTATTGATCTATATTAATTTAACAATATGATTTATCCTTTAACATATTATTCATATAATATATTAATAAATCATAATTAATTCTTTTTCTCTATAATTCATCCTATCAGCACTACTAGAAAAAAGGCCTTTTACGACGCTCATTGCGCGTCGTAAAACGCTCAGACGACGCGCAAATGCGTGTCAAGGAAGGCCCTGTCATAAAGAGAGACGACGTGCTTTTGCGCGTCGTCTATAGACGACGCGCATTTACGACGCGCATTTATGACGCGCATTTACGACGCGCGGTTACGACACGCAATGCGTATCAAGGAAGGCCCTGTCATAAAGGAAGACGATACGCATTCGCGTGTCGTAACCTTACGACGCGCGTGTTAATGACACGCAATGCGTATCAAGATAGCCTCTGTCAAGAAAGGCCATGTCATAAATGAAGATGACACGCATGTTTGCGTATCATAATTTTAAATGTTAAAAAAAAAATATTTTTTATAGATTTACTAATTTTCAAATTAAATTTGCATTTAATGCCTCACAATATAAAATAAAATATCATATACAAAAAATATAATCCATTTCATAAAATTTAATGTCTTACAATTCTATTTCTTACAATATATAAATTTACATGATGTGTAGTGGAACAAACAATGAGATACGCATACAATGGAGATGGATAACAAGACATCAAAAAGGAAAAAGAAGGGCAAAAAAGTAAAATACGAGGCCACGCATGAGAAGCTCAGCTACTTTAGCAGCAACTGTGTTACGTGCAGCATCCTTGCTAGCCTGAGAATGAGATGCGGATCAAAATATCAAAGTTGTTAAGTAACTAGTTCCTTTTGTTTACTTTCCCAAATATTTTTTAAACATCATTTATCCGTACAACACTCAAAGTAAGAAGACATACCTCACCACTTATCAGCAATGGGTTTCTTCCCTCATCAATTAGGACATAATCAAGTTCATCAACTATTGCAATTAAAAGTGTAATTAAAAAAGGATAAAACTGATGAGACAACATTCCACTTACTTCTCTCTTAGCTGACAAGTGCATAGATAATCATACAGATACAATATTTGTTGCAATTGATCTTCATCAAGGGACAAGACTTAAAAGTTGGTGACATGCTGACATGTCAGTTGAATGTTATGTAATCTGACATAATAAACTAAGAAATGATTAATTAGTTACTTATAATTACAAAAGTTAAGAAACTAACCAAGCTAGATAATTCGATATCAACCGAGTATTGTGCTGCATTATTCTCAAGCCTTCCATACTTGTTCACCTGCAATGTACAACAGTAAAAATCTATCTAATGTGCAAAGTACAACAGTTCTAAATTTGTTATGAGATGATGCATACCGAAAGAGAAACAGATACATCAACTGGGGACAACAAGTGAACATGTTCATCATTTTAAAAGCTTGCAGCAACCATTGACATGGAGTCTTCACCATTGTTGGCATACAGATCTTCTGCAGATCCATGAAAGGTTTTACAATAGATTTCCAAACCTTGTATCTCAACAAGTTTGTTTACTAGGACAGCTCTCACCTTTCCACTTAATACCCTGAAATTATATTAGAGTCATTGAGAGTTTTAAGCAGTCGATAAACTGAGAAAAAAAGATCAATTTCACAGATGGGGTTTTTTGAAACTGTTGTGAGAATCAAAGATAAGGTATTTGAAGAAAACATGAAAGTATTTTATCTTTTTTTTTAATGATATATACATCAATATGATTATAGAGAAAGAAAGAGATACCCAACAAGATTTTGCTTCATTGTAGTCAAACTAGCCAACTTCAAACCAAATACAGTCTATGCCTTGTCATTTGAAATATTTCTATATACAACATGGACATTCCTAATGGTGACTTGAATGTCATCAATAATTTGGAGAACAGATGGAAATAAATAAGTAAAGCAAACCTTATTTACATATTAGTTTAAGAAAACTTGTATTACATGATAAGTAACCCTAACAAGAAACAGAAACATAGATGTATGTGTTTGTGATTTTATCATTATTAAGAAGTTAAAGCACCATGGAATCTCACTACCGTTGCAGTAATGTAAGACATAAATGAATAAGTGTTTACATAAAGTTACCTAATACGATGGAGATGCACAATACTCATATCTTGAAATGAAACCTACCAAACTAAAATGGAGAACTACAAATGATAAAAGCAGTCATCTCGACTCGATAAATGGTGGAGCACCACAAATGGTGGCGGCGTTTAGGAAGTCAGTGGAGAGAGAGAGAGAGAGAGAGAGAGAGATAGAGAGAGATTTAATGAAAAAGGTGAAGAAGCGATGATGGAAAACTGAAAAAAAAGAGAGTAGGAACATCGGTTGTATCAAAGGACAAAGGTATGGGAGAAATGAACACAACTCATCTAATTGATGAGTAACCCATTCCAAATTTACTCATCGTGTACTGGAAAATTAAACAAAACCTACAGTCAATACCTGAGAAGGAAGGACCAATGATTTACCTAAGAAAGAAGGACGAATGGATTTCCAGCACGGTGATAATCTTTCATGTGTATCAATCCAAGCTACTTCAGCTCGTACATCAAGAGAATTCTCGAAAGATAATAAAAGGTGATGACTGCATCAGATGGATTGTTGCCAAGGGTAAATGTTGATCAAACCCTAGAAATCGCTCCAAAAGGGTCAGTGATGGGAGGGGGAAATGATTTTCAATGTAAGATATAGGAGGTTTCTTCGAGCCCTAGTAGTCACACGGCGTCAAGAATAATGAAGAAGCTAAAGGGGTGTTTGAGAGTGATGTATGTTCTTGTTCCGGATGTGTAGCTGAGAGGCATCGTGATAGGTGAAGCGAGGAGTTCAATCGATGTTTTTAGAGTGAAATCGGAGATTGGAGAGCCGAAGAGGAGAGAATCACAGAAGCATGAAGTGTGGATTGAGTTTTTAGGGTTCAATCGTGGTGGCAATGGCTTACGGTTTGCAAAGATAATAGAGTGAGAGAATGAAGGGAGATAGATTGAGTTTTTAGGGTCCAATGGTGCATTCTTCATGTTCCTTCTCTTTTCGTCTCTGTCTCAGAGGGATATAAGGGCTTGAAATTTCTTGATCTTCAGAGTGACACTAGAGCAGAGATCCGATGAGATTAACAAGTAAAGTCAAGAGTATGGGCAAAGCAGATCGGAGAGGAGGGAGAGGGGAGAATCGATTGCAGATGAACGATAGAAAGAAGGTAGAAAAGACAAGGATTGACAGAGGTTACTGGTGAGGCTGATAGTGTTTTGTGTGTTCTTCAAAAAAAATCCCTACAATGAATACTCCCTGCGATTTTCTTGAAGAAGGATTGACAATCAATTCTATTAGGGTTCTTAAACCATGATTTTAGAAGGAGAAGGAGGAGACGCAACAGGCGGGGTTTTAACTTTTTTGGGATTTCGTTTCCCCCCTATCTTCTAAAAAAAGCGCGTTCATTAAAATTATTAAAATTATAAAGCGACACTTATAGAGGGCGCGCATTTAACATACAGCGCCCTCCGTGTTTTTATTTTTTTTCTTTATGGCACTAGTTTAAGGGCACGCAATAATGAGTGACCTAAATCCTTAAAATTTTTGAAGAGATGACACTTTTTTAATGTCACTCTCTTTTGCGTAACATCAATCAACGAGTGTCGTGGTTTGCGCGTCGTAAAAGGGTCTTTTTCTTGTAGTGCAGTTGCTATGGTGAAGGCAACCCAAAAGGGCCATGCTCATAATCGGGTCAAATACATACCAAAATACTGAAATAGTTATAGACTTAGACACATATATTCCAAGACCCAACATTATATCTGAACTTCGGTATCGAACTGGTTTGACTCCTTGACAGACCTCCCAAACTGAACCGATTGCTAAAACCATGACACTTATCCATCACACAATTTACTCAACCTTTGATGATAACAATTCCATAATCACACAAGAGATACAAAATACAGACTCGCTCGACTGTCGGGCCGATACACTGCTGCTAAGAGCCCGAAACCTCATCACTTGCCCTTCTTTCACAAGATGGAACCATCTTGGAGCGCAGACACATAAGCTAAATTATGAACCCTCCAACTGATGCCTTTGACATACATATATCTTAACCCCCCTCCACTCTGGATACAGACCTTGCACGGACCCACTTGTAATTCCCAACACGAGTTTCCACCAAAAGCCTGCTCGAAAATGGCTACCCATGATACCACCTCACGGAACCTTCCCTAAAACTGATGAATATCCATTTGAATCTACCCCCAGTCCCTAATTGGGGCACTACCAGAACCATGAAGAATGATCCTCGAAACACACCGACCGTGAACTTAACCCAAAACTAAACCGTATGATGAACCAAAATTTTAAAAACCCTATGATCAAACCATGAACTCATGTGATACATCCAACCCTTACCGGCTCTGGTGCACCCCCACCTGGGCATACACTCGATACAATCACCAAGAACTTTATGACTTATGATTACATAAGCAATTTCCAACTTGAGAATCACAAATATAACGACAGCTCGTGAACAACTAGAATTATAATGCATACATCTTGCCGAGACTTTCTGATACCTAACTGATACTTCCTTCAATCCTTATGACTTCCCTTATCCAGCCAACAGATTTACGACTCGCTCGACCCCCATAGACGCGAACACACTGAAAGCACTACAAGCAAAAGAAATGAACCATCATGATCACTAGGCCCACATCCTATGACTAAAATGCTCCCGATAACACACTAACCTTGTCGACACTCTCATAGTGCCAACCAAGCACAAAATACATGCTACCAAAGAAAAACCTTACGAAAACAAGGTCGCACACGACCCGCGGATAGGATAACAATTGCACTCTTCGTCCAAATCGGAAGCTAAAACCCAAAAGAACCATGCACATAGTTCGAACCAAGAGCCCCAATGCCACCTTGCCCAGCACATATGGAACACCCCCATACACATACTTAAGAAACCCGTATTCTCATCCAAAGAGAAAGAAACACCAAGATAATCGAAATGCCACCTTAATCAAAACAAAATATATCTTCATGATTGGTCCAAACAAGACCCCATACTGGATTGAGACTGAACAGATTCCATCACTACACCACTAGCTCATGAAAACCTCTAAGATGATATTGAAGGTTACCAAAATCTAAGTCTGCTATGAACCAAGTTCCCACTATACCATTGAGGGTAAGCATACCTGAAGACCAAAGGAACATAGAATATACTGAACTTAACGACAGATTGGCCAGATCACTGAATCCCGGTTGACACATCTAAACTTCTGAGGGAACCTCTGCTGAATAATGAACCCCACAACTAGTGGTCAAGGACACACTAACACTCAAACTAGAGAATCAAGACCCACATGGAACTAAACATACCAGCTTCTAGAAAGGGTTCACCGATCAACATCTACCCAACAACTCAGAAAGTCGAAAATCGAACAACAACCGACAAAGCCCTCAATAACTAGCACTCAACTTGAGAATCCTAGTTCTCCCCCACTTAGAAGTTGAACCACCACCCACTGGTGGTGAAACCAAAACATAACCCAACCAGGTACAACCATACTTGACCATGAAAATCATAACATACGCATAATAGTCCTCCAGATACGGACCGAACGATCCCCAAGAGAAACTTGAATTCCAACTGACAACCTCAGAATTTCCAATAATAACCACTTACGGAGCATAGGCAACTACCGATTTACAATCCAGACATACCTTCCTTGCTTTCAATCCAACTACAATCCGAAACCTGGCTTTCCCATCTCCCAAGAATATGGGCCCTTGCTCGCATAACAAGGTACTCATGCCACATCAATCCATCTGCACAGACTGGCGCTGACATACGATCACCAATCATTGTGACCAACAGACCCCAAGCTGAGAATCCATCCTAACTCGGAAGATCACAAACCTGCCCACTCTTTCTAACTCTGAAAAATGAAGGGCAAGATCCTTGCCATATATAACGACAATCTAATTTGACAATCCGTCACTTAAATCCTAGATGCGATTTCCATGCCGACCATATCAACCAATTCTTCCCCGTGCCTCGAGGCCCGATGCATAACTTCTAACTAAACCCTCAAGAATTCCAACCAACATACTAATTTGGGTCTAAACTACTCAACCCACGTCGATATCTCCATAGGGGTCTGAACAAACTCAAAACCCATCCTCGTCTGAGCAGCCCAAGCCGAAAGATCGACATATACAGAACCACTGCCACGAACCATGGTATCCAACCATGCTATCTTCCCTGACCAGTCCTTAGAATTCCCAAAATCTTCCATGAGTCGAGTATGGATCATGTGCTTCCAGTAGTACGGGGCCAATACTACCTTCCACATCTATCCATACTTTCCTCCGAAATCATCTCAGGTACTCTAAGACCTAGTCACAAAATACTCCTGTGACCTACTCAATAGCAAAACAAATGCACTAAAAATACTCCCTACGCTACCCTATAGTCCTACACTTATCTCCCACCATCTGCTAAAGAACTACTCACAATGTCGATTAGCCGTTCTATAAATATAATCACATGCAATAAAGCTCATATAATCCTTCGAGTAACAGACTCATACCTATAACGGTTAGACTTAGACAAGAGCTGCGTAGTAGGGTCAAATCTGTCACTCTGAGATTATTCCACCTTTTTCACATGCGACTTGACATATTCACTTAATGGCTAACCTACATCACTCATGAGTTCCACAATGCACAAAGCAAGTAGCATTAATGCAGAGGAGCCGCCTGGCACTAAAATGCAACAAAATTTGACGAATCCTCATATGAAATACTCGACCTTAGACTCCCATAATTTCGAGCGCACCTTCACCCTGCCCTCACTCTCTTAAGAGTGGCTAATCGTTCCTCGTCCTGACCCACTAAACATTGTACCCACTCATGAAACTTCCACCAACCCAGCAACACTCGTGTATGCTAGCCATACATAACAATGGATCCTATAGACAATCGAATACCTGATCCTACCCTAAGCCCTTAAATAAACAAGAATAAGAAATAAGACCAAACCAAACATTCTCAGGCTATAGAATCTTAGTTATGTACAACTATGATGCATACACTAAGAAACTACAGTAATGATGTCAATTTCATAAAGAAAGGTCCTAGGCTATTAGGCATCATATAATCAGACAATTCTATCATGCAATTACTGAAGATCCATATCCTATCAGTAGCATGTTGTTCTAACATATCACAATATCAAAAACAATATGGTATTTTGGGGTCAACTTACTGGCTCCGGCTACTCATACACATCGCATCCTCCTTTGGTCATTTTGAAAGCCATTTGAAATTCGTTTTTAAAATATTTTTCCTTAGTTTGAGACTGGATTCACATGAGTGTTCCTCCAATTCACTCAAACCAAGGCTCTGATACCAACTTGTAACATCCATAAAATTTCATGCAATTTAAACTTTTCAAAACAACCCTTTTTATATAGATGTGTTTACAAAACCCCTTGTTTCCAAAACATTATTTAAAACCAGAATCACTCTTAAAATAATTTTCAAAACTTTTCCATTATCAGAGTATCCCAAAAGTCATAAATCTAAAAACGCAAGGATATGTACGGTCACGCCTTCACCCTGACAAGATCCGATGAAGTACCTGAAGCCATAAACCAAAATTGTAAACACAAAGCTTAGTGAGTTCCCCTAAAGTACCAACACCCAAACAGATAACATATACAAATAACCAGCATGCATACAGAGCCTTTAGCATGTCTGGACCGCCTCACCGGGTTCATCCTATCTGGACCGCTCACAGAACCTTCAGCATGTCTGGACCATTCTTCGGGCCTTCAGCCTGACTGGTACACCCCATTGGCCTATAGCCTATCCGAGCTGCCCTGGGTCTATTGTCCATCAGCACTAAGCTGGTCCGCCTCAACCCAACCATACACATAAACCATGTCAATATATACATAACAGATAAGCGTATATATAACATCCTGATATAAATATCACCAAGTTTGTTGACTAGCAACACAAAGTAGTACAATCTCAACCCAACCAGACTACATCGACACATGCGACTGGTAACCATATAGCCAGAATAGATAATAGGCAGATCTAACAGATCACTAAGCATAGCATCATCCTATCTACCTGGATACTGATCTAACAGATCACCACAACACTAAATCATACGATATACCAGGATAACAATCCAAAGGGCTGGCATTGAGGACTTCGACCCAACAACTATAGTGAGGAACACTCACCTTGAATACTGATGTTCATTGCAAAAATCCTTAGTTGTTGCCCCGATGAAACCTTTGATCTAACAAATCAAAATAACACCCAATTAGCAATTTAGTTTCATTCTAAGGCCCACTATCCATATTTGGGTTGAAATGACCATTTTACCCCTAACCCAACATGAACCAAAACTGAGGCCCAATTTCATAAACCGAAAGGTACAACACCAAAAGATCCACAAAGGTCCACTAGTGGCCAAAATTTCTAAATTTGGCCCAACCTCATATGAGTCTTATCCTAAGCCCATAATTCCTTTATTACAATTCAGGTTACCTTAAGTACCCCCTTAGGACAACTTGGTCAAAGACAAAAGTTAAAAAGTCAAGGTCAACGGCCCGAGTTGACCCAACTCACCGAGTTGTTCCTTCAACTCACTGTGTTTTCCATTTAACTGCAAAATTGGGGAAAAACTGAGCCAACTCGCCGAGTTTATCCCACAAACTCGCTGAGTTCGCCAAAAACCCACATCTTAATACATTAAGCCGACATTATTAACTCCAAGAGTTTCACAACTTAGATATCGACCAATTATGAGATGTAGAAGGGTAAAGTTTCCAACTTTACCCCTAGGAACCACCGAAATGGGTCCAAGCCCAAACCATAGACTTAAAAGAATGAGGTCTTAACCATTAACCACTTAATACTCAAAGACAAAGCCCCAAATTACCGATCTGATGCCCTAGGGCTAGAAGACCACGTAAAGATTCCAACTTTACACTCACACATGACTAGGGGTGGCTCAAATGCTCAAAAAGGTCTTAATACGGGACTTAAAGAATGCATGAATCCCTTGAATCCATAAATTTGGCACCTTTATGCCAAAAGAGTCCATGAAAACCCCATATCTGAAATAATAAGACTTTAGGACGTCCTAATACCAACATTCATCCAACTCACAACTCAAACATAACATTTAACCCAAAAAGAAAGATCTAAACATCTAGCCATCAAGATAAGAACTTGATACCTCAAACTCCTTGCAAAAAGGATAATGATTCTAGATCTAAGGCCTTTCCTCAAATCTTAGAAACTTCAAGATCTTCTAACTCCTTTCCAATGCACAAAATGGACACTAAACTTCCTTCCAAGGCTCAAATGCTTGACAATGGAGGATACAACTCGTTTTAGGGTTTGATAACAATGGAGGCTGATAAGCAGGCCAGCCAAGGGACTTAAGGACTTTAAATAGGGTGTAACACCCTAAAAATTAACGTTTCCTTCGTAGCTGTCAACTCGACGAGTTGAGGCTCCTTAACTTGTCGAGTTGCTTCATTAAATCCCATGGCCAAACATTCCTCAACTCGCCGAGTTCGAATGGAAAAATCATACAAAAGACAACTCTTATACTTGGAAGTCGGAATGTTACAAGCTTTATCACTATACTTTGTACAGTAGTGTGTATCAATGTATGTAGGATGTTGGTATGTTGCGGTGATCTATTAGATTTGTATATATATAAATATATATATATATATATATATATATATATATATATATATATATATATATATATATATATATATATGATTACTTGTGTTTATTGGTTATCTTTTATTTGTTCGCATATGTTGACATATTGTGTTTGGGTTGAGGCGGTCTTGCTTTGTTTTGTAGGCAAATATACCCGGGCGGTCCAGGTGTACTATAGGCCATGCGAGGCGGTCTAGTCAGATTATAGGCCCAAGGGAAAATATAGGCCTTGCAAGGTGGTCTAGTTAGATTGTAGGTCTTGCGGGGTGGTGTAGTCAATTTGTAATTTGAAATTTTGAGAATTAGAATATATGAACATTTTGGTATAATATTTGAAGTTTTGAAAATTTAAATTTTTTGAGTAAAAAAAAGTTGAGTTTTTGAAAATTTTTGACTTTTTCATTTTTTATTTTACTTTATTTTACTTTTGTTGATCGATTGATCCCGCCAAACCCGATTAATGCCAAATTTCCGTAAAGCACTCTTAATCCTAGTCGGCTGGAGAACGCCAAACGATTAATCCCGATTTATGCAACCTTTATATATATATATATATATATATATATATATATATATATATATATATATATATATATATATATATATATTACGAAGTGTTAATATTTAATACTTGAAATTTGAGCCTAGTAAGGATTATTACTATGCTTGCAGGTGATCATAGAGTTGCAACCCACCTTCACCACTTCAATGGTTTTATTATGTAGTTCACTATTTTAAGTGAGTTTTCTCACTATACTTTGTACTGTACTGTGTATCCTTATATATAAAATGTTGGTATTTTGTGGTGATCTATTAGATTGGTATATCGATATGATTACTTGTTTTTGTTGGTTATTGTTTATTTGTTTGCATATGTCAACATATTGTGTTTGGGTTGAGACGGTCCTGCTTTGTGTTGTAGACAAATATACCCGGACGGTCCAGGTGTACTATAGGCCTTGCAAGACGGTCTAGTCAGATTGTACGTCCAAGGGAGTAGTCCAACTATATTGTAGGCCCCAAGGGGCGGTCCGGTTAGACTGTAGGATTAGGAGAGCGGTCCAGACATACTCTAGGACTTACAAGGTGGTCCAGACAGATTGAAAGCTCATGTGTGCATGTATTGTATGTGTATTGTTGTATGCAGTATATTAGGGGAACTCACTAAGATGTGACTTACAGTAGGGGAACTCACTAAGATGTGGCTTATGGATGTTTTATTCTACTTTAAAAATGAAAATTTTATTCTGAAAATCAGGACCTTACACCCTAGCATCAGATTCCTTAAATAAGGCCCAAGGCCCTAGGCCTAGGGTTTTGGGCTGTGACGACTACCGAATTGAGACAAACATCAAACCGCACTACCACTTAACCATATGGCCACGCCACAACATTTATACTACCACGTTGTGTCCCCAAGAATTTTACCAAACAAATCTTATTTTACAATCTCTTTAATTCTTAACTCATCAATCCATGTTACAATACTCTTGGTATATAATGAAAATAAAGAGTATGTAAAGTGACGAGTAACAACATATTCTGTGTGTAGTGTAGTGTGATTATATAACTTAGAGCCACATAACTCATCTTTAATGAAAGTTTATAGTAAATTTCTATTCAATTTTTTAATTGACAATTCAATATCATTTAAATATGTATTTTTTTTAATTGACCGTTAAATATATATTAAATGATTAATATATTTTTATGTTTTGTAAATCTAATTTTCTTTAATCATATTTCATTTTACTAGGTAATTATATTTTTAATTTTAAAATTTTGGTATTTGTTTATTGATTAATTATTTCTATTAACTATTAAATAACATTTAATATTTTATAATAATTAAATAACTTTTCAAATTTTTTTTTATTTTCTATAACTATAGTATATAATATATCCATTTCGAAACAGTATATTGTAGTATTTAAATATTTAACTATTTATATCTAGTGATTTTATTTTTTTAAATATATTATTTGTCTAAAACCAACTAATTAAATATGAGGTTCTATAGTATGTTAAAGATAGATATGAATAATTAATAAATTACTTAAATTAAAAAAAACAATTAGAAAAAGTTAACCTTTCAAAAGTTTACTTAAGTAGAAGTTAAATTAAAAAAAAATGATGATAGACAATAATTTTAAATAATAATATAAATTACCATTAAAATCCTCTTGATACGTAAATCAAAAGACATGACATCCCAAATCAAATAAAGTATAAAATGTTTTTTTTATTGATTATTGTTCTATGCTATCACCTAAACTGTTAAATTATAAAAATACATAAATTATACAAAAAAAAATCGTGGATCTAAAAAACATTAAAAAAATCGAACTCTAAAACAAAATCAAATAAACAAACAAACCTTAAACTATCAAATAGAAAAAAACAAAACGAAAGAACCAAATCGAAAAGTGTAACTTTTTTCATTATCTTGTAAACTTTGTATATATGTCCGGGCAATAATAGAAAAAAACAGCTGAGTCTTCTCTTTAAATTATAGTTGTTTTTAATTTAAATAAAAATGGATGTAACGTGTATATGACAGAAAATTTAATAGAGTTGGTGAGCAGGTGAGGATTAAGTAGGGTGGTCGCGTGGTGGGTTTCGGTAATGTGTTTATTTATTTATTTATTTCAAGTAGTGATCTTTATGAGTTATAATTAATACATAAATATCACGTTATAATTAATACATAAATATCACGTTAGCGATCATCATACATATACTGAATTTACATTGCGTCTTACTTAAATATTAGTAAAAAGTAGTTCCACGAGAAGTAACTTTTATTTCGATACAAAAGCTAAGAGTCTAGGGATATTGGCTGTTATCCTTTTTTTTATCAGGGTTTTGAGTTAAAATCCCATCATCTAAGACTACAGAATTTTATAACAGACTCAGAAGCCACCATTTGTTTTATTGATTGATCATTAAGGATTGAATTTAGTTATAATGCAATTGACGACCACATATAAAAACCTATACTAGCGTATCTTAAGGAAAAAGATAATGATAAGTAAAGAGATAAGAATTGTGGCTTTTAATAATTATCCTTATGACACCAAGGATAATATCGACTCCTTTATTCCCCTTCAAGCTCCTCAATCTGGAACATGAAGAACACTAATGCCCAACTTGATAGATAAAGATTGCAAACGTTCTAAACCCAAAGGTTTGGTCAACAAATATGCTAACCGATCATGAGTGTGAATACGAATTGCTATGATTTCTTTTGATTCTACTCATTCTCTTACAAAGTAGCAATCCATCTCAATATGCTTTGTTCACTCATGGAAGAGAGGATTGAGGGTAATATGACGTGCTGACTCATTGTCATACAAGAGACGTGTTGGGTTACTCAGATGCACATCAAAATCTATTAATAACCAAAGGGTCCAAACTATTTCACTGACGGTGGTAGTCATTGCTCTATATTCCGCTTCAGCTGACGATGGAGAAACAACCAATTGTTTCTTGGACTTCTAGGATATTGGTGCACCACCTAAGATTAACAAGTATCCAGTTCGCGATCTTCTAGAGAAAGGACATCCCAACTAATCGAAATCACTGTAGGCAGTTAATTATGTCTCTCGTTCTTTTGGTAATAGAATTCCTTGACCCAAAGTAGCCTTACGGTATCTAAGAACTCTTACTGTTGCTTCCCAATGATTTTGTCTAGGTTCAGAGACAAAATGGCTTAAGACATTGACCACGTAAGTGATATCGGGTCCTGTTGCTTAAAAATACAAAAGTCTGCCAACTAAAAGTTGATACATGCTAGCATCAATTGGTTTATGTTCACCTCCCTTATCAAGCTTTAGGTTTTGTTCCATGGGAAAACGGCTAGGTCTGTAGCCAAGTAAACCAAAATCCTTATGAATGTCTAGAGTGTATTTTCTTTGGCTCAACACAAGACCTTCTTTAACACGTGCTACCTCAATTCCCAAGAAATACTTTAAATTTCCAAGGTCTTTCATGCTGAAACTTTCATCAAGATTGGATTTTGTGCTTTCGATCTTTCTTAAGTCATTTCTAAGAATGATCACATCATCAACATAAATCAAGGTTGCCACGCAGGTGTTCCCATTTTTTGTGAATGAAAAGAGAATGGTCCGTGTGTGATTGTCAAAAATCAAGACTAAGAAGAGTAGTTGTGAACTTATGATACCAATTCCATGAGGCTTTCTTTAATCCATACAAGGATTTCTTGAGTTTGCAAACTCGTGTATCATTCTTTTTTCGAAAACCTTGTGGGACCTTCATATATATTTCTTCTTCCAAATCACCATGTAAAAATGTGTTATTTACATCCAACTGATGTATGATCCAGTTATTTTTCACGACCATCGTTAGTAATACACGAACTATCACGAGTTTGGCCACTGGTGCAAACGTGTCATGGAAATCCACACCTTCCATTTTAGTATATCCCTTTGCTACAAGTTGTGCCTTGTATCGCTCCACGTCTCCATTTGGTTTGTACTTTATTTTGTACACCCATTTGGAGTCGATTGCCCTCTTTTCTTCTTGTAAATGTTGAAGTTGCCATGTTCCATTTTGTTCAAGTGCATCGACTTCTTTTTTCATCACTTTTTCTCATCGTTCGTCCTATACCACTTCAATAAAAAAAATTGTGGCTCACTCTGTGTAACTGTAACATCCTGAAATTTGAGACCAAAAATTTCAAATTAAATTTAATAATTATAAAACCATTTGTCTGTAAACATCCATAGCATCAACTCATATCAAACCCAATGTATAAATAGTCAAAACATGTCATGATAAAACAACATTAGAGTATAACTCTCAAAGTCTCATGCGCGGAAAACATAGTGTGATGCGATGCGATCATGCCGACTCCTTTCCCTTCGAAGAGGAAGTACATGAAACCAAAACTGAAAATCGTAAGCACAAAGCTTAGTTAGTTCCCCCATCATACCATATACCATACAATAAACATACTGCTAGACATATATGGGTGCCCGACCTACTTTGCTAAGCATACTTGGATGCTCAACCTACCCATTCCAGGCATATTGGGGTGCCCGATCTACCCCTATCAGGCATATCTGGGTGCCCAACCTACCCGACCAAGCATATCTGGGTGCCTGACCTACCCTATGGTTTATCTCAATCAATTATGGGGTCTATTTCACCCATACCATGACCACATAATAACATATCATATCATACGGTCAGGCATATCTGGGTGCGCGACCTACCCTCCGGTTTATCTCAACTGGTTACGAGGTTTAAGCCACCCCTCTTACCACTATCACATAATATCATAGCATACTAGCACATAAAGCATAAAAGATAGCGGGATACTAGATAATTATCACAAACACAATCAACTCTACTATAATCAGCTACTAGTGGGTAGACATTGGTGCCTTCGACCCACTTCTATTGGAAGGTAACTCACCTCAAATGCTATAAAGTAGCTGAATAGTCCCCGACTTTGAAATCAACCCCACTTAAACTCCTACACATAAAAGATTTCCTTTAATTCCCCTTTCATACTCATAACCCGTTAAGGGTCAATATTGTTCAAAGTCAAAGTCAACATTCTGGTCAAAGTCAACATTCTAAGTTGACTCAACTCGCCGAGTTAGCCCTTCAACTCACAAAGTCCTTAAATCATAAAACCCTGAAATCGCGATCCAACTCGTCGAGTTCTTTCATGAACTCATCGAGTTCCTCCTATCAAAAGAATCGGGACTTTCCAAGTTAACTCGTCGAGTTCGTCCTCGAACTCGTCAAGTCCTTCCTCTAACAGAATCGGGACACTTCAACTCAACTCGCCGGGTTCCTCAATGAACTCGTTGAGTTCTTCAACTGTTAAGCCTTCTTAATGTATTGAGCCATTATTCTTTAAATCTAAGCCCCATATTCCAGATTTGGGTACACATCTAGGAGGGTAATGTTTCTGACTTTACCCAATAAGACCCATACTAGAAGAAATGAGCTCTAACCCTAACTCAAAATGGCTTAGACCCAACTCCAAAAGTCATCGAAACTTCATAATTAAGCATTGGGCCAAAGATCTAGACTCTAAGGACGGTTTGATCATGTAAAGTTCCTATCTTTACTTGCATGCATGACCTACTTGGCTCACAAGACCAAGAAAATGGCCTAAAAGTTGCATGGGACTTATATGGCCATAAAGTTGGCACCTTTATACCATGAAGTCCCCTTCAAGACCCTAGATCTGAAGGGTTTGACCACATAGGACGTCCAAATCCCAAAAACCAACATACTTGGACCAAAACATGAAGAAAGTATCCTAAAACTAGATCTAAGCATGCTATGGATAAGGTAGGAGCTTTATACCTCCGATGAACCAAAAATGAAGCCTAAATTTTGGATCTACTCTCCTTTTACACGTCCTTGCTCATTCTTCAAGCACCTTCTTCTTCAAAATCACCAAGAATACACAAAAGTTGGCTCAAAACTCTCATTAGTGAATTAGGGTTACGAGGCTAGGGTTTGGGACAATGGAGGCTGGAAATGAGGCCAACTTATGGGGGTTAAGGTGTTTAAATATGGTGCAAAACCCTGAAAATTAGGATTTCATTCTGCCAGCCTACTCGTCAAGTTGAGGATTCTCAACTCGTCGAGTAGACTTCTTAACCCGCGTCCTACTCCATCTCCACTCGACGAGTTTGGGGCCTCCAACTCGTCGAATTTCTATACAAAAATGAATAATTATGAATTAAATACATACCAGGAACCAGGCGTTACAGTAACAATGGCAGCTAAGAATGCTTTGTGAGTATTAGAAAAATTATAATAAGAAACACGGTTAGCAAAAGGATGTACCATTAAGGCGACGAGATTGGATTCGGGTTGTGGATGATGTATCGAAGGGGGCAATTCAACCTCATAGTCCTTGAATTGTGTACGTTGAGTTTTGACTGGTTTTCCTCTTTGATCTTCATGGGTAATGTCATCATTGGTTTTCATGGGAGTTTCATTGGTTTGCATGGGAGATTCTAATTCCGATGTATTTGTTTCTTCACATGTGTAATTTACGTGAGTAAGATTCTCGACTGTAGGCAAGTGGTGAGTGGAGGATGACGTTTGAGTTCCTAGTGGTACATCCTTGTTGACAAATTGAAACATCTCTTCTTCATCTTGTACCTCCTCATTAGGGTGTGTACGTTTCCTAGGGAATTCGTTTTCGAGGAACCCGACATCTCTCGAAACTACCAATTTCTTATGTTAGATGTCATAGATCTTATATCCCTTTGTGCCTTGGGGATACCCAACGAAAATTCCCGGTCTACCCTATGGTTCAAATTTATCTCCATTTGTTTCTATGCTTTTGTAGTATGTTAAACACCCAAAAACACGCATGTGATCATAACTTGGTTTTTGATTGAAGAGAATCTCGTAGGGTGTGGCACCATGAAGAACTTTAGAGGGTAGATTGTTGATCATATTAGTGGCCGTTAAAATGCATGAAATCTTAAGGGCCCATGCTGTCTCCAACAGGTGTCTATGCTTGCGTTCTACCATCCCCTTTTGTTTCGGGGTTTATGGGCAAGACGTTTCAAGCAATATCTCCTTCTTATGCATAAAATTCGTGCATTTTATTTGAAACGAATTCCCCTCCATTGTCGCACCTTATCCATTTGATTATTTTTCCAAACTGAGTTTTGACCATTTTATGAAAAAAAAAAAAACAATGAGACAATCGCTTGCCTTGTGTTTATGTTTAAGAATAAACGTCCATACAGATCGGTTGAAATCATCAACTATCATTAAGAAATAAAAAGCTTTTGACAAAGACGGAGTAATATATTTTCTCCAAACATCACAATGCACTAAATCAAAACAAGTTGTTGTCTTTATTTCATTAATTGGAAAGGGAAGTCTAGTATGTTTTTTTCTTAAAGTTGGCATTACACACTTGAGTTTTATTATTTCTAGAAAAATCTTTAATAAAAGCCAAACATGAAATCTTCCCTAGTGACAGATGACCAAGTCTCTTATGCCAACTTCAAATGTCATGGATGGAGCTTCTCTTCTTTCTATTGTCCCCATCCGATATAATTCCAATGAAATTGCCTGATCCAATTAAGTCCCTTTTCACTAATTTTTGCATGACAAAGAAATTAGGAAAGAATGTTATAGCACAATTAAGATTGTTTGTAACCTTGCTAACAGATAGGATATTGTAATTAAAGTTTGGCACATGCAAAACTTATTTTATTTTAACTCTTCCTGGTAAGGTATGCTCTCCTTCACCCTCAACAGGAAATTTATCCCCATTAGGAATGATGAAGGGTGTTTCTTTTTAATTTTTTGACTTCATTATCTAGAAAATCACCTCTATGTGTGATGTGCTCAGCTGCACCCGAGTCAACCACCCATTTACATTGTGTGTTGTCTCTAACTATGAAGTTGGCCCTCAGATTGGTCTCATTCTTTATTCTCTCCTTGAAGTGCTCAATGAACAAACGATATTATTCATCTGATAGCCCTAGTATAGGACCAACGTTGACTTCCACGCAAGTTGCCTTGAACTTTGGCTTATCCTTCTCTCCAGGCCACCAATCAGGATACCCGATCCTTTTGAAGCAACCGTCTTTGTTGTGCCCGTCTTTTCCACAAAAAGTGCAATTTTCTGCCTTTTAATTACCTGGTTTGAGGTTTTTCTATGGTACTTTGCTTACCACTAGTGTAGTCTATGCCCCTTATGTTTGGTGAGATCCTTTTTTGCCTGGGTAATTGACCTGAAAAGCAGGAACTTCACTTCCTGTTCTCTTGGTGTTCCATGTAATGGCGCGTTGCTGCTCATCTTCAGCAACCAGGTGGTAGGTGGTCCCCAACGTGGGTGTAGGCTTCATAGCTAATGTTTAGGTTCGTATGACAACAAAGTCCTTATCGAGTCCCATAAAGAACTCATAGATTCTTTCCTTCTCTCTTACTTCGTTCAGAAGCTTCCCTATGGCACAATCACATCCATTGTAGGTGCATCATACGTGGGGAGGACAATCTACAACTCATCCTAAATGGATTTCAATTATATATAGTAAGAGGACACATAATTATCATCTTGTCTTGTAATATTGAGAGACTGTTTTAGTTCGTAGGCACGAGTTGCCCCTTCTTTCTCGAATCTCTCCTCCAAGTCCTTCCAAATCTCTGGTGAGGTGTTGGCATACCTCACACTTATATGAATCTCTCTTTCCATTGCAGTTGTTAGCCAACCTTTGATCATGGCGTCAAATCTCAGCCATACCATGTACATGGGATCTGTGGTTTATGGTTCTTGATCGATCCGTCCACAATGGTCATCTTGTTCTTTGCAAGCAAGAAGTTCATCATCTCATGTTTCCACTCATTGAAGTTGTTATCGTTTAGAATATCATTCACCTGCATCTATGTTGGATAATTAGATGGGTGAATGTAATATGGTGAATTGACATCAATCGTCTCTTCGGTCTTTTTGCTTCCTTCTTCTTTTTCTCTTGTCATGGTCGTCAAAAGTTTGATGTTCTTTTAATTAATGGATCGTATGTTCTGATACAATATAAAATTTCATCATAGAAGCCACCATTTTTTTTATTGATTGATCATAAGAATTGAATTTAATTACAATGCAATTGACGAACACATATATAAAAACCTATGCTAGCTATCTTAAGGAAAAAGATAATGATAAGCAAAGTAAGAATGGTGGCTTCTAGTAATTATCCTTGATGACGGATAATATCGACTGCTTTAAAGACATGTTTAACATTAGGAGTGGAAATGTTAAAAGAAAAAAAGAATTTATTATATTAGAACTAATAAATGCGGTACTAGTCTTTAAATATGTTAGCAATGGGATACCAATGATGGAACTACTCTACTTTTAACAGAACGTCTTCTATATTATTACTTGCTAACTATTCCATTAATTTGATTTAGTTTTTTTTTTTTCTTTTTTGCTAAAAAGTCTTTTTAGTTTTTTTGGTGAGAGTTTTCAAAAACTATTTTCATAACAAATAAATTGTTTTATGGTGTAAAAATGATTTTTTTAAGAAATCATTTCAGCTACAAAAATGAAAAGAAACATGCAGGTGAATAGTAAACGTACTTATAGGTAAAACCTTCCAAAATTATTATTCAAATGCGAAAATTACGGTTATTTGGTCAAAAAAATTTATTTTTTTAAAAGTGTTTCTATAATAGGAATCTCCATAAATCAACTTTGACAGCAAAATAAAGTTATATATGGTTTAAAACTAAAATTTAATAAAAATAAATGAATTTTAGAAGTAAACATTATTTTTTTGCAGGTTTCAACTGGGGAAGTACTTTTTTAGTTCACCTACGTCATTTTCTCAGGATTTTTTCTTTAAGCATAAGAAAATGTAGAATATAATTTAATTTAAAATCTTGTTTTAACTTCTTTCTCATATATAATTTATTCCGGTATCTTTGGAGGAAGTTTTCTGGTCATCCCTTTGTGTAGGTCAGAGTCTGCAGAGAGAAGATGGTATGCAGTGTATTTGCCATGAAAAAACTTAAGAAATATGAAAGGCTTTGTAGGGTTCAAGTATGTGATATTGTTGTTCTAAATAATGTTAATCTTTGTTCAATTGGATTAAATTTTTAGCTTCTTGCAGTCTTGTTGATTGTTGCAAATTGCAATCAGGCCTTTAAGGTTCACTAGTTTTAGCTTTTTGTGGTTCATGCTTTGTCGACTCTTTCAAGTGATAGTTTTACTTATTAAATAGAACAATTAGGTCCGAACTGGAGTTTAAAACCAGTAATGTATTTGTGTTACGGCCACTTCTTGATGGTGATCTTACTTTTACACAAGACACTCGAATACTCGATCATATTTGTTAGTAAGGTCCTCCATCAATCAAAATAGAGTTTTGACCGCTGTAAAAGGTCACCACTCACCCGGTCTCACTTTTGTCTTTTTATCATCATTCTAGTCTCCTTGATTCTTGTTACAATATCGAAAATTTCCCTAAATATTATAAGAAAGTCCACTAACTAGTTTTAACATGGCCATTATATATAATTCCTTCTCCACTAGTTAGTTTCAAAATGATGATCATAATTCTCTTGTGAAAGCAATAACAATAGGTACTCCACTAATACATGGTGTAATGATGCGGGCTTAATTAAGGTTTGGTTGATTTCTGTTTCAGGTCTGGATCGGTGAGAACCCAAAATAACTTTGACCGCCCATTTTATTAAGGGCTCAACTGTAAAAACGTAATCTTTAGATATGACGTGGTCACATGTGATACGAATCCACATAAAAAGGACCGACTCGAGGATATGATCATATGTTCGCACATCCATATATTATAACCTTTTGTTTCTTTAAGCCATTTTTATTATCTATTATCTTTTTAATTTTTAATTATTATTTATTTATTTATTTATAATCAGTTTAATACTTTTTTACCGCTTTTTATTTTTTATTTTTTACTTTTCATTTTAGCTTAGTTTATATATATATATATATATATATATATATATATATATATATATATATATATATATATATATATAAAAGGTTATGTTCATATGAGACCACATTATTTTGTGAGACATGGGGACCTATTTATGTCCCTTGATCAAAAAATAATCTAAGGCTGAGACCAAAACATACAATCTGATAAGAGGCGGTGTCAATTTTGAAAATTTATCAAAGTTTAGGATTAATTCGATGACACGGAGGGGGTAAAATAGGAATTGTGTACACCAATAGATGATATCTGATCAATTCACGTTCAGAGGTTTTTTCATCGTTCTCGCCCAAATTTCTCAATCCAAATTTTCTCTCAATCTTATTCCCAAATCTTATTCCCAGCATCTTCCAGGAAAAAATTTTCATTTATCTACTTATCAAAAGGTGTAATTAGATGTAATAATCTTGAAAAATCAGTCGATAAAACCCTAGCTTCTTGTTCGATCGGAAGGTATCAAAAACCCTAGAAATTACGATAATCAAAAAGATTTCAAGCTTCGGTACACCAATTTGAAGGGTTTTTTTTTCTAATCGAGCATCAATCGTGGCTCGTTCTACTAAAATTGATTCTAATTCTAGATCTGGGTTGTGTGATGATTCGTCAGAAGTAGTTGATTCTCAATCAAAGGCTTCAGATCTAAGTTTTCATACAAAAAACTTCAACTGCTACTTCTTCTCATGATTCTTAGTTGAGGAAGGATTCTTCTCATCAGGTAATAAAAGATTCCATTGACTCATCTTTGGCTATTAACAATTTCAATGTTAATAAATCTACAATCCAAGCTATGTTATTTATGCATAAATGAAGTTATTCACAAAGTCCGTAGAGATATTCTTGGAATTTGAATTATAATTTCTTAGATTGTTTGGTTTATCTTATTAGTTTCATACTTCTAGTGTCAATTAGGTGTTTGGTAAATTTAGTGATCGCCCGCTAGGTGTTCGACATAATGCACTCTGTAATGATTTCATATTTTCTGCAAGAAAATTGTGAATGAAAATGATAGATGTTGTAGATGCAAACATAACTTGCTTCCTAAATTGATTTTAGATGTTATTTTGTTTGAGTAATTGGATTATCTAGTAAATATTTAGTGAAATATTGTTTGATGATTTGATATTCTAAGTATTCTAGTTTGATAAGTAATATGGTACTTCTTAATTTGAATCAGATGTTACTTTGTTTGATAAGTTAGATGATCCAGTAAAAATATTAGTAAAATATATAGTCTTTGGTAACCTAATATTCTAGGTATTCTGATTTGTAAAGTTAGGTGTTACTTCATAAATTTGATTTAAGATGTTATTTTATTGATTAACCAGATGTTACTGCTTACTTTGATAAGTCAAAACTAAAATACATTTTGAGAATTTGTTATTTTATCCTGACATAATTGAATTCATCTCTTTATGTTTTATTTCGATAATATTTGATTCAGATTTAGATTCTACATAATGTAGATTCTAAATCATCTATTGTAATAGGCTTTAGGAAGTTGGTAAACAATTTATTCTAATTTAGGAATTATTTTCTGAAATTTATATTGTAGCTATGGTTAGTGTTTAATCCAGATTCACTATAGCTTGGGCTAGAAATGAACTTCTTTATTGTAGTTTCGGTTAAATATTTTTGAAATTATTTACTGTAGCTAGGATCAGTGTTTAATACACATTGAAAGATAATGAAATTTATTCTAATGTGTTCTTAATGCGACAGATGGAAATTTATTCTGGAACAGTAAGTGGAAATGTGAAATATTGACTTGGGTAAGGAAGGTTTTCTGCAGAATAATAAGCATACAAAATAGTTATGCTTTGACCAATCAAATTCCAATTCCATAAGAAAGTAACCGACCAGGCAAAGGAATAGGGAAAGGTTGATAAGATTGGTCATTAAAAATGATGAGCGAATGGATCGATGCAAGAAATATACTGGAAGGACGTGAATAATTTTTTTGGAATATTTGAAAGTCTTTGAGTATGAATGACATGGTAGTGTTTTGTTCGTTTGAATATTGGTTATCTTTTTTTTAGTTTTGAACAATAGGTATGGTTGTTTCAATGGTCAGTGAATGTTTCACAGAATAAAAGTCATGGTTAAAAAATAGTTATGCTTTGACCAATCTGAAATATCATGCTTTTGTGATCAAATGTTCATTTTTTGTTATAGTTCATGTACAATATTCAAATAGAGTAATGTTATAGGTTTTCTGGAAATTTATAATATTCTATTAGAATAATATTAAATGTTGTTTTTTATAGATTTATATGTAATGACCTTTTTACAATAATATTTTAGAATTTATAGATATATGTGATGTTAATAAAACTTACTTACTGTGTATATGAGGAATATTCTTATAGAATAATTTTATAGGTTGTATGTTCATGTATAATTCTATTTGAATCATGTTCCATGTTTTAGAATATTAGAATTTTACATATATATTATATTTTTATGAACACTGATATATTAGAATATTTCACTAGAGAAAAGTAGTCTCATGGTCTACGATCTCAAAAAAATTGACATTTAGAACATTCTATTAGAATAGTGTTAAATTGTGTTGGTTTTTATAGATTTATATGTAATGACCTTTTTACAAAAAAAAATGGAATTTATAGATATATGTATTGTTAATAAGACTTATTTACTATGTATATTTTGAATATTCTATAGAATAATTTTATAGGTTGTATGTCCATGTATAGTAATTCTTTGGGAATAATGTTATATGTTTTAGAATATTAGAATATTACATATATTATATTTTTATGAACACTAAAATATTAGAATATTTCATTAGAGAAAAGTGGCCTCATGGTCTCGCGGCCTCACAATATTAAGGTCATCTAATTTGAATCTAATGCATGATGTATGATGTTAATAATCTTGAAAATTTTTATAAGTTTCTTGTTAAATAATTTCATTTATTAAATAAAAATAATATGTATATGTAGAATATTCAAATAGAATAATGTTATATGTTATTCGTTTTTATAAATGTATATGTAGAATATTCTAATAGAATTATGTTATAGGTTTTTAAATAAATAAGTTAATTTATTACATGAAAATAATGTGTAGAATGTGTAGAACATTCTATTAGAATAATGTTATATGTTGTTACTTTTCAGAAGTTTATACGTAATGAGTTTTTTAAAATATAACACTACTTGATTATATCAACAACAAATATCAATGTAGAATATAACACATAACAATAATCAGATCTAGAATATTAGTCACAGTAAGAAAACACATTCAATTACATCATCATTTATAAATGTGTATTAGAATATTGCACTTATAAATTATTAAAAATAGAATTATACACTTCAATAAGATATCAATATTATCTGTATAGAACATATAATAATAGACTATATCATTAAATATGTGCACTATATCATGTTTCATATTCTAAACGAAATATGGAGCTAATTGAGTAGTTCAACAAACAAAAATCAAAGTGGACTATAACATTATATATCTATACATGTAGAATGGCCAGAATCCAAACTAAATAATCATTAGTTGAAACGAGTTCATTGCTTGAATGCGATTCTTCAGCACCATCATTAGTTTGACCTACAAAAAAGTATTCCATTAATATTTATTATTGTATAAATATTTACAAAATTGTATTCTAAACTTAATTTTCTGAATATGTAAGGACGTATGAGTAATGTTTTTCAATTATTCTAATCAGAATAATATACCATGTACTATGTAATGTAATAAAAAATATGATGAAATGGGACCAAGTACCACTTATGCTTCATGCTAAACTGGTCCAAATTCATCAGTTACTTTACATACTACTGACAAGGAGGATAGTAACTAATCTAAACATTTCACTCAGATAATCAAAATAATAAAAACAATGAGGAAACATGTTTCAAGCTTCAAGCATCAACATGGTCTGAGATTTCCCTACAATGATTACACTAATCTTTCATATACGCACCATTTTGTGTAATTGTCTAAATATGATGGAAAAAGAATAACATTTATATCAACAAGAATATGATTTAATCATTTAGAGGCAAACCAAAGGACAAAAAACTTTTGATAAGTATCCATTTCCATTTCAAAGTTAGTGAAGGTGCATGATCACTTGACTTGATGTAATGATTTTGTTCTATTATGATTATCTTCAACCTATATATGTAAAGTTCACACTTTAGTGCTATAAATTGCTACTAGATAGCAATTAATTAGGAGCTTGTCTAGAGTTTAAATATATTAGAGCTTAAGTTATGATTATTCTCTTAGGCATTTCATCAAACAGTTGGCGTATCAAATAATATTTCTCCAATTCTTCTATCCTCAAATAGATGGTACATCAATTGCTACTAATGATGACTTGTTGAAATTCTTCTATAATGGATAAATTGTTCCTTCTTAATGATGAATTGAAGAAAATCAATCCTTACTTATCCTTCTGTGGTTTGCAATTTGCGATTGAAAAAAACTGATTAAGAAAATCATGAAGACATTGACTCATATTTGCAATTACAATTGAACGAATCCAACTCAAACAATCATCAAATAAAGAATAAAGAAGATGAACTAGCAAATCACTAACATCATGATTTTAATAGCTGAGATTTTGATAGGAGAGGATAATTGATAAATCAATGAATATCAATCTCAAAATTACGTTGATCTGGTATAAATACATACCTATTCAAGGTGATGAAGATCTTGATTTCTTGAATGTGATGATTTCGATATGAAGGATAATTGATCGATCAATGAATATCTATCCGACATAACGATGATCTGGTGTGAGATTTGAAGATCGAAGGAGATAAAAATCTTGATTACGTGAATATGATGCTAATTTTTGTAACAGGTATGTTGATGATCTGTTTAACCTAACAATGACTAATATGCCCTTAATTAACAAATCAGGTACATTAATAAGTCTTAATCACGTTTTTTATGAGCCATAGGATCAATTTTGATCAAAGGCTAATATGTTTTCCCCATGTCTCACGAAAAAACTCATGGTCTCAAATGAACCTCTACATATATATATATATATATATATATATATATATATATATATATATATATATATATATATATATATATATATATATATATATATATATATATATATATATATATTAGCTTTTTTTAACTAATAGACAAAAAAATATCATAATATTTTATACCAAAACATTTTCAACCAAATTAACTTTTTGTTTTATAACAAGTTTTAGATCATATTATTTTTTAATCATATAACTTTAAATAAAAAAATACAATTAAGGATCGTAACTTTTTTGAATCATATTATTTGAATTATTTTTGGATCTTAACAAATTAAAAATTATAAACATGGTCTCAAACAAACATTATAATATTTTTGAATCATAATTTTGAATAATAACATCATAACTTTATAATAACATTATCAAAATTTTGAGCAAAAACATTTTGAATCGTCCATTCTCGACCATATCATTTTGAACCTTATTTTTATAGGAACTTGCAATTTTATAAAATAATGTATGACATCCACATAATCTTGTTTTTGAAAATTTTATAATATTGGGTATACAAGAAGCCTATAAAAGATTTTTGAATGGGAGAACAAAAGTTTTCATTTAGTTTTTATAGCAACTTGGATTCCTTTAAAAAAAGTGAGAACTTTTAATGAATAAATAACGTTAGATGTAATTTGACGATAATGTCAAACATCAATCTTTTATGAGCAGTGGCGAGTCATGTCGTATCTAAGGCGTGACTTAAGATGGAAATTTTGTATATAATTAAAAATATAATTTTCTACTATTATTCATATTTATATACATATATGATTTAAGACAACATCTTGTTAAAACATGACGTCAAATACAAGTCTTAGAACCATGATGCGTCATAACAAACTTTTTAGAATTTGATCTTAACAATTATATTTTTAAAAACTCTTTTACAAACTCACTAAATAGTAAGAAAAAAAACTCTTAATTTTTTCTTTGATTATTGTGAGAAAAAAAAATATCTCATTATATTTTATAAAAAAATTAATGTTCCTCTAAATTAAAGTACCAACCCAAAAAACATTATTATTATTATTATTATTATTATTATTATTATTATTATTAGTATTGCAAACTTACCAACATAAGAATAATCACTTAAATTTTCATGATATTTGGAGACAATTGTTTTTGTGTTTTCAATAAAATAAATATTTGTATTTTTTTTTTAATTTCATTATTATGTTCATATTCATTTAAGAACATTTGTTTATTTAGTTTCTTTTTACATAAACAATGAAGAACAATTTATAAATGATTCATGTGGTATCCTAAAATCTAAAGTTTAGTCTTTAAGTTTAAAAAATCTCACAGATGGTCTCTATGGTTTCAAAACTTTTGACGTTTGGTGCTTATTGCTTATTCTATTATTTTTTGTCCGTTAACTGAATGACATTTTTGTCATTTCACTCAAGGATCATTTATGAAGTTTTGCCTTATTTAAAAAAAAATGAAATTTAATATTCAAAGAGTCCCACCTCTCTCTCTCTCTCTCTCTCTCTCTCTCTCTCTCTCTCTTACACACACACACTCTATCATATTCTTCTTCTTCACCTTCACCATAATGATTTAATGGCTTCTTCTCCCCCCAAAACCCACTTTGATTATTAAAATCTAAAGATGGAAAAAGAGAAAACCTTATTACCTTTAAGAATTTGAAGACGGTGATTTGGATATGCATCAAATAATTTTCTACACTAATATGTGGTTGTTGCCATGTTACACATACTGTTACATCCAAACCCATTATTGAGTTGCATCAAAAGTTTGTAAGGTTTATCAAAACCCACCGTTACACCACCTGTGAAATCTGTCACAACTAGGAATTATATACCATGTAACCACGACAATGATGACATTTGTGAACCAAAAATGTGAAAGCATGTATGATGCTTATTTAATAACAACAAATTTTCCATCAAAGACTCTATGCAAGCACTTCAAATAGTCAACAAAGAATTGGAAACCCTAAAAATCCCGGTTTAAGTCCATTATGGACTAGGATTTCCTTATTGGGCCTAATGGGCCAATAAGCCTCCAATTTGACTATTTTGGGCTTAGAACTCTTAAATGGGCTCTAATTGGACCCACTCCCATTTATTTTAACATTTTGGGCCATATTGGGCCTAGAATGAAATAAAATACCCTAATGGACCTTATTAGGCCATAACTAACCTAATTTGATTAGTATGGACCATAAAACCCATTTCTTTTATACAATAGGGCCGTGAGACACCCTAGAGGCCCAATGGGCTAAAAATGCTTATTTGAACCTTATAAATTCGAGCATGGGCCCAAAATGAATCCTTTCTCTCTTCTTCAACCCAAATCGCCCATGAAAATAAATAAAAGAAAAGAGAAAGGTGGAATTATAAGGATAAGACACCTCAAAATTACCTTATGGATCTCCATTGCTAATTACCTACTAAACAAGAGCAAATCTCATACTTCCAAGCAACCATCAACTCACACCTCTCTCCTCTCCCATTCTTTTACCCCTCTCGGCTGTCACACCCCCAAACCAAGGATGGCGGAAACGTTCGAGGGTGGAGGACTTCATGTAGAGTATCACAACAATGAGTATAATAGTGCTCAAAGTAAATACAACCATCATAAATATAACTGAAAAAGTTACACCAATGTATATGTTTACATGATTCGAATCAATTACATTATGAAACAAAATGAACTATTTGACGATTTATCGTCCCATCCTCAAAACGTTGTTGGTTTCCTGTTTTCACTGAATTCCTGAGAATACAAGTAGTTTTGAAAAGTGTCAACACAAAGGTTGGTGAGTTCATAAGAGATTTTATTGGAGAAATAGACCGGTTTCCTTGTAAAAATGATGTGTAGTCATAAATACCAAAAACCGAATGTAGATAGTAATATCGGTACTTATTGAGATAAAAGTGATTTTAAAATCGACATAAAAACCCATTAAAGTTTTATAAAAAAAAAACCCCGTAAACTTTGTGTATTGTTATATCCTTATGTGAGCCGCTATAATCATACTTAAGACTAATGAACCTGCCACGACGTTTCTCAGGCGTCGAATAACTGAAATGACAATTATCACCCGTAGACCTGCAGGTCCAACTGTAGCTAGCAGCAAGGTGTGGGGTGTCAATCCCAATATAGATCTATATACAACTATCACGTTCTCCATCCGGGAGACTCTGATTATAACGTACAGGATTTTATATTCCGCACGCGGACGTACGGAAAGAGAATGTCTCACAATCTAGGTTAACAAGTTTACAAGTTGTATGCGGGAGTGTAAAACCTTTCTGTATGAATGTACCCCTTTTCGTACGTGTGTGTTATGTGATGTATCGAAAACTATACCTATTATAGTTTTATCCAAAACGTTTGTAATATATAAGAACTCTTTTATGAAAAAGCGTTAGGATTATGAAATCCATTAAACTATGCTTATTATAGTTTATATATATATACATGTTCTAAATGAATGAATAATCTTATCATGAATGACTTATTTTCAGTTTATGATGATAAAATTTACAACGTATCACATTCAATACTTAGAACTTGACCCTATACACTTTGCTCAACATAATACAAAGTGTTGTAAAAATTACAAGCTGTTAACAAATTTTCAGCCTTCCTACACTGTTTTTGAAAATTTATAGAAAAATCATACGAAGTCGAAAACTAAATCCGTAAATTCTGGGAGTTTCCAAAATGTGTCTAGTTTACTCATAATTTTTATCATGATTTTTAATGACCTGTAACTTAGGTGAAAAAGTCCATAATCACAGACTGGTCCGGATTGGTGTTTGAAAGGATAGGCAGTTTTGTAAAAATCACCATAATTTGTAGAAAAATCGTATGGAGATGTGCAAGTAGTCATTTTAAAGCTAAGAGGTGGAACTACATGCACCTAAAACAGTTTTGAAAACTAAAATGTTTAAGGTGTCCAAAACAGTCCGTGAATGGAGTCCAACTTTTCTGATGAAAGCTGTTAGGAAATTTTAGTTATGTTCTTGGTGTTTTAACTTGTATTCCCCCCCTAAAAACTTAAGAAAACATGAAAATGTAGGGGTATGAACTCACCTTGTGTGATTTCAGTAGATAAGTGTTGAAGAAGAGAAGTGTTCAACCCAAGAACACTTGAAGATTCGCTTGAAGATTCGAAGCTCTAACACAAATTTAATGGAGTTTGTGTAAGATACTCATGATTTGAGTGGAAATAATCGAGATAATCTTAAAGGAAATGGATTATGCTTACCAAAGGTGGAGGAAACTCTCAAGATCAGCCCTTGAATCTCGGATTTCTAGAGAGAGAAGGTGAGAGAGAAAGGAGTTTGATCTTCTTGTGAAATGAGAACAAATGAGAGAAAATGAGGAGAGAGGATGAATATCCAGCTCTTCAAAAACGTGGGAAGGAGTGATGATTGAGTGGAAAGGACATTGATGTGACTTAGGTAAGGTGGGGAGGTATGGCTGGTCATAGAGTGGGTGTGGGAGTGGTTGCTTGTGTCATAAAGTAAAGCAAAGTCAACACTCCTCCTATTTGTACTTTTACCCACTTGCTTTTATTATTTAGATAGAGATTTTTATGAATTTATGATTAAATTGTGAATATTTAGGGTTTATTATGTTAAAATATGATTTTGGGTGAAAACCCCGCGTTAAAATAATTAAAAACGGGCCTTAAACGCAAAACTACGCGAAAACCGGAAGAAAAAGGCTTCCCAGCGAGGCCTCTCGGTCCTAGGCCGAGGTTCGGTCCCTAGGCCGAGGTTCGGTCAGGAGGATGCTGATTCGGAGGCGAGACGCGCGAGCCAGAGGCGAGAAGCGAAGGGACGAGGGTTCGGTCCGAAGGCTAGGTCCGAAGGCTCGGTCCGAAGTCAGAAGGGAAGCTTCGGTCCTCGGTCTGGAGATAAGAGGCTAGAATGTCAAAACCGAACGAACTGTAGTGAACAGTAATGAACAGTAACTTCGGTTCGGACCTTCCTTCTATGCGAGGCTCGGTTCGGACCTTCCTTCTATGCGCGGTTCGGCTCGGATGAACAGTACTCTCGGTTCGGTTGATGAACAGTACTCTCGGTTCGGTTGATGAATAGTACTTTCGGTTCGGAGGGTTCGGTTCCTAAGAGGGGTTTCGGTTCCTAAGAGGGGTTTCGGTTCCTAAGGTCCGTTTTTCGCGTAGACTTCCGTTTTTGGGCTATTTTCGCCAAATTCGAGGGTCGGGATGCCCCGAGTGATTATAGAAAGTTGGGAGAGATTTCGAGAGAGATTTGAGAGAGATTCCTCGTTCTCAGAGAGATTTGGGAGAGATTTGACGTACTTGGAGAGATTTCACATACAAAGAGATACGTGAGAGAGATTTCACATACGGAGAGAGATTTGGGAGAGATTTCACATACTTAGGGAGATTTGGGAGAGATTTGACATTCTTGGAGAGATTTCACATACGGAGAGAGATTTGGGAGAGATTTCACATACTTAGGGAGATTTGGGAGAGATTTGACATTCTTGGGGAGATTTCACATACGGAGAGAGATTTGGGAGAGATTTCACATACTTAGGGAGATTTGGGAGAGATTTGACATTCTTGGAGAGATTTCACATACGGAGAGAGATTTGGGAGAGATTTCACATACTTAGGTAGATTTGGGAGAGATTTGACATACTTGGAGAGATTTCACATAGAGAGAGAGATTTGGGAGAGATTTCACATACTTAGGGAGATTTGGGAGAGATTTGACATACTTGGAGAGATTTCACATACAGAGAGAGATTTGGGAGAGATTTCACATACTTAGGGAGATTTGGGAGAGATTTGACATACTTGGAGAGATTTCACATAGAGAGAGAGATTTGGGAGAGATTTCACATACGGAGAGAGATTTGGGAGAGATTTCACATACTTAGGGAGATTTGGGAGAGATTTGACATACTTGGAGAGATTTCACATACGGAGAGAGATTTGGGAGAGATTTTACATACTTAGGGAGATTTGGGAGAGATTTGACATTCTTGGAGAGATTTCACATATGGAGAGAGATTTGGGAGAGATTTCACATACTTAGAGATATGTGGGAGAGGTTTCACATACTTAGAGATATGTGGGAGAGATTTCACATACTTAGAGATATGTGGGAGAGGTTTCACATACTTAGAGATATGTGGGAGAGGTTTCACATACTTAGAGATATGTGGGAGAGGTTTCACATACTTAGAGATATGTGGGAGAGGTTTCACATACTTAGAGATATGTGGGAGAGGTTTCACATACTTAGAGATATGTGGGAGAGATTTCACATACTTAGAGATATGTGGGAGAGGTTTCACATACTTAGAGATATGTGGGAGAGGTTTCATTGGTGACCTTTTTGAGTGTCCGGCTACGCACTGCAAGGTCCTTAAACCCCGTTAAGCCTTGATTAGGGATCTTGCATACTCCCGGTGAGTATGTAACATTGTTTTATCGGTTTGGCCCTCCACGTACCACCGTTTTAGGTTAAGGAGATCTAGGTGAACGCACTCTTCGATTTCTGATCTCTCATTAGAATAGAGAGTTGTTTAGAAGTTATATAACGTAAACTCTAGTACTCACGGCGAATTGGGTTGACCGGTTTGACTTGTTGACTTTAGTTGACTTTGACTTGACCGAAAATTGACGGTTGTCACATCGGCCGAGAACCCCATAGGACACAAACAATTCACTTCCAAACTCACTTATACTTCCTTCCTAGATCAAAGAAAAATTCCTCCTCCTTCCTCATCAAAAATCATGGGTGTGTGGTTGTTTCAAGAGTGTTCATCAAAGTTTGAACCTCTTGGTAAGTGGTTATCATGTATAAACACCCACTTTCCATCTTAATGCTAAGAACCCTTTCTTACATCGTCTTATTTCATGATCAAAGTCCCTAGAACCATCTAAGTTCGAAAACTACCCCAAGAAGTTGCTAGGGCCGAAATCTTCATCAAAACCAAATCCAAACCTCAAGGTGAGTTCATACCCCTCTATTTTTGGTTTTCATATGTTTTGTGGGGGGAGAATACAAGTAAAATGTATAGATCTATGTGTATGTGTGTGCTATGTGTGCTTTCATATGTATATGTGGTAAATATGTGCCAAAAATGAAAGATATTTCGAGATATATAGTTCATAAGGGAAAAAATGTGATCTAGGGTGTATTACACATAACTAGTTAATAAATTCTACCATATAAGGGTTAAAATAAACATGTTACAACATAAGACTCATTATTGGGTTATTTTTGTCAAATAAGCAAAAGTTTGGGGAAAGATTTTCATTCATGGTTTCTTAAGGACTAAAAGAGTCAAATCAGTAAAAATAAATGTTTTTATGGATATCATACTCTTTTAAGGGCTAGAAGTGTAAATTGTAGCTTAATGGGCCAAATTTTGGGCTTTTCGACCCATTAAGCCATAACTTGCGAAAATTTCAACTTTCAAGGGAGTGAAATGTAAACTATTTCAGGGGTTAAAATGATGTATTTTCCAAACAAGGATAAAAATGTAAACTTTTTGGATTTTGGGCAAAAATTGTAAAAGTTGCAAAAATTTGGGCTTTGACCGAAAAATACCTTTCTGGAAGGACTGAAACTGCCAAAGAATAAGTTTTGAGCTAAAAACATCACTTGAACAAGTCTTTGGGTCGAAAGTGTCAAGAAAATGGTTTAAGAGCTTAAAATGTCTTTTTTTTTTTTTTTTTTTTTTATAAAGGACTAAAACTATCAATTTTACCAAAGAAGGGCTAAAAGGGGGTGCAAAACAAGAATTTTGAGTCAATTATTTTATTTTTAAGATATTTGAGTTAAAATAAAAATACCAAACTACCATTCATGAAAATGGAAAGATGAAAATACGTATAATTCCAAACATCGTTAAAAATAACCGACTGGCCTTGTTTCGGCGCGAAATTAACAATCACTCAATCAAACTTTCCAACAATTAAACTACACCTAAAACAAATAAACATTCAAATCTTTGGGCTTGAAAGTTCCAATCATGCTTATTGAGCCTTTCTGACCCATTAACATGATTTTTGGGCCCAAGGGATAATAAATAATGTTATTGGGCCTTCTATGACCCAATTTCATATTTAAGGGACCCTCAATGGCTTTTAAGTGCTATTGGGCTTTAGTGGCCCATTAGCATTGCTAGTAAGGTCCAAGTAAATCAAATGCGAAATGGGCCAGCGTGTCCTTCGTATAACCAATAGCCATAAATAATACGCGGGGATAGTAGGATCTTGTAATCCTCTTCTCCTCGTTTATTAGGCCGATCATCAATCCAAGTAAACAAATACAGGTCGATAATCAATAGTAATCAAAGTCAATTGGGATTTAGTGAGTAATAACGGGTGGCACCAATGTCTGCCGATCGTAGTCTATAGTTATAATCAAAGTCTCCTAGAGGGAGAGCGAGAGTTTATGTATAGATCTATACGAGGATGACTCCCCCACACTTCAGTTGTTCGCTACAGTTAGACTCGGCCAGTCTAGGGTGACAAAATCTTAAGATCACTTCCGGCGTTCACCAGAGTGCCAAGACAGACGAACTAGTCATTATCATGCATGGTTATAACGACTCACATAAACAAATCCAATATAAATCAAGTAATCAAGGTAAATCAGAATCATTCACGTGATGGAATAACAATTCGAACCATTATATGATATTTTTATTTTCGGAAAACATCGGGTTTTCTGGGGAAGTTCAACATATTTCACTGGTACTTTTAATACGAAGTTTTTCAACTATACATGTCTAGAAATCATCATGCATATATTTACGGATCTTCACACTTTTATATAAACATTGGTCTCTTAAGGAAATATCGGATTTTCTGGGTTGTTTTCTTTCAAACTACACAAAACATTTTTTCATATCAAACCTGCTTATGAACTCACCAACATTCCATATGTTGTCCGTTTTCAAAATAACTTGTATTCTCAGGTAACAGGTAAGATGAGGAATAGTACCAAGTATGTTAGGGTGTTGTGCTTTTGAAAACTATCAAACAATTTATGTTATGGATTTGTAATGTTAAAACAATGTACTTGATGTAAACAATTTCAGTTGTAATATATTGATGCATGGTGATGTTTATGTTATGATTCATGTATATTCACTGTGATGATATTCAATTTAAGTCACGCGAGCCCTCGGACGTTTCCGCCGTCTGGTTCGGGGTTGTGACAAAATCTCACTATTTTCCGACAAGGCTTTCAAGCTGTGAAACGACATGTGGGTGTTGCCCTTTATAGAATTGATTATTCTTGAATGTTTATGATGACTGTAGGGTTTCAAAGTACTCCATGGATGATGGCAATGGTCCCCCTTGATTAAGTGTAGGTTAAAAGCCCAATACTTGTCTTTTCCCTATAAATAGTCATGTGTTATTCATAATTAGGCTTAAGAGTGAGCCAAAATGTAGCCGCCACGTTGTGAGGTTTCTTGTAGAGTTATATTCTTATTCTTAAAGTGTAATTTGTTCCTCATAATTGAATAAATTGAGTGATCATTCGACATATCTTCATATATGTGTTTGTTCTTATTTTCCGCTTCCTGTTCATCAAATCACAATGAGGGTTTTATTCCTAACAAGTGGTATCAGAGCGGGTCTTTGAAGATCTATTGATTTTTGAAGTATCGGTTCTTGATTTGATGATTTTCTACACAAGTTATTGAAGATTTTTGGTGTTTTGGCGGTATGGAATCAAGATTTTTGTTCGATCTACTATTCATGGTGACATATGTATTATGTTATTGTTCATCTTGGTGATTTCGATCCTACTCTCTTTTATTCATTATTTTTTGAATCTATTTTGTTTTCTACCTTTAATAATAAATTGATTGCTCTTGATATTTCTTCTCACTGTTATATTCAGCCAATCATGGACCAATTGTTTCTCGAGCCCATTACCGTCGATATATGTTCATCATTTGATCCAACAAATTCCTAATTCACAAGTCAAAATCCCTCATTCGTTCATACTCATGTAGATTTAGTGTTGTCGGCTTCTGTTCATTGTTTGATTTGTTGGATTCCTTAAACTTTTGATTTCTATTTGATTTGACATTTTTCGATTCTGTTCTTGAATTTTGATCTTAAAATCGATTTTGATAAACCCAATAGACTTTGTTCTCGTAGCTTGTTTTAGTGAACGAGAATCATCACTTGTAATCTATGTATGATCGATTGTGATAATTGGTCTAAACTTTCCATTCGTTATTAACTGGGATTCATATTGTTGAACAGATTGTTCAAAGTTTAAAGGATCGATAGAAAAGGAATGAAAAACGATGAACATAATTGGTTTTCATTTAGTCAAACCAAAAAGTCAAAATCAAATGATGAAAATGAATCAATGTTGCAAGTGTGATGTTGGGAACGAATGAAATCGTGATTGAAACTTAACTGGGATTATGTGACATCCCCAAAATCTCGGCCAGAAAAGACCGATTTTCATTTATGCTTTTAAAATAATTTCAGAGTAAATCCTTTTGATTTGAAAGAGTTGCGGAATTTGTTCCCAAAAACAAAGTATGATAAAATAATATTTACCAAAGCATTTCATAAAGAAATGTATTTTCATTATATAATCAAAACTCGGGATGTCATGTTCCGATACAGACCATAAAGCATAAACGATAACATTACAAGTCGTTCAACAAACATATAGATATACAAACTTGTAAACAAAACAACTTGATGATTCATCCATCTTATGCCCTTGCCCCACTTCCTGTAATACAAATAAAACTGAGTGGGTTAGGCTTGGGAGCCTGGTGAGCATATAGGGTTTTCAACCCACAATAAGTAATTAACGTTATTGTCATTAACCAACAATAACCCAATTACCCATTCCCATTATTCTTACTTTATGTCCCTAAAACAACTAACACAAGGGACCTAGTCTAAGAATATTTCATCGGGGCGACAACACATGCTTCGGGGGTTTCCCAGCAGTATATGTCAAATAAGGCAACCATGAGGAGGATGGAGTACAGCGAATGAACACCCAAGTTCATTAACACCTACAGGTGGCGAACCTGCTAGCATTCCACAGGACTGTCTAGAAAAGTCTATAGTCGTCATCTAAACTCCGCTAGATGACTGAATCAAAACATCGAGGCCTCTCATATTTTTATCACAAGACAACTATCTACCCATGTTCTACCCAACATTTTAGTAGATAAAATATACATTTTTATACATAGTTTATAACCTGTATAGTATGTTCATTCAAAACGCATTCCAGATAAAAGATGAGACACATAAACATAACACGTATTTCATAGAGAATAAATCATATCTATGAGATAGAAGAAAGTGAATATACATTCACACATATAACAACAAAATATACACATAACACGTATTTCGTATAAAATACTTCATAATTATGCGTTAGAAGAAAGTAACTACACACTCACTTGATCAGAAGACGATCAGACATCACTACGGCTTGTAGAAGTAGTATTCTTCGGTGAAACCGGGATCACTTCACACATCGGGCTTCTCGCGGGCAGAACTTTGGCTCGGAAACTCTTTTCTTCTCGGGCTCTTCGAGCTTCGGGACTTGCTTCGGGTCTCAGGATGAACACCGGGGCTTCGGGGGTTAAAATAGGGCTTAGAGAGAGTATTGGGAGTGGGAGAGAAGAGATGGAGCAACCAAAATCGACTGCCCCTTGAATTCTATTTATAGGGCAAAATTTTCAGGCTCACCTCGTGAGTTTTTAATTCTCACCTCGTAAGTTTTGCAATTCTCACCTTGTGAGTTTTGCAATTCTCACCTCGTGAGCTCGATATGTCATTGCGTTCGTCATGGCCACTTGCCCTGGAAGACGTCCGTCATCTACTCACCTCGTGAGCTCTGACACCACCTTGGGTTTCGCACCCCAAACTTCAGAAATTCATAACTTTCGCATACGAGCTCCGTTTTTGACGTTCTTTATATCCACGCGTAGGTGAGATTATGCTCTACAAGTCTCGTTTAGATTCCATTGGCTAATTTTGACTTTAATTTTAATATATTATTAATATATTATTTTAAATAGGCCGAGACAGGAAAACTCCGTTAGAAAATCATAACTTCTTCATCCGACGTCCGTTTTCGCCTATCTTTTTATCGTTTCACTACAATCGATGAGATCTTCGATTCTTATTTAGATTGTTTTGGCTAAAAACTCACTCGATCTCAAATTGAGGATTCGAGCTGCATACTACTAAGTCGAAACTTCGGAAAATCATAACTTCCTCATACGAAGTCATATTTGGGCGTTCTTTTTATGCACGCTCTCGATTTAATGAACCCTACGACTTTCGTTTAGATCACTAAGGCTAGATATCGCTCTATCTTAAATTCATATTTTACTTCATCTAGCGTCGTTCCGGTTCTATCGCGAAACTTCGACATGTCATAACTTCTTCGTTATAACTCAGATTTCGGCGTTCTTTATATCTCCGGAATCCTTGTTTTGACCACTACAAATTTATGTAAAAATATCGGGCTTATCTTACACTTAAATTTTGACGTTTATTTTTATCCTTTATTAATTATATCTTTATAATTAAGTAATAAGCACACAAATACACATAATTCACATAATACTCAAATATTTCGTCATTAATACTTTAAAAAAGTTACAAGGGTTAACCTAGACTATTACATCAACGAAAATGTTTTGCCTGGAAACGCAGGTGTTATAATTCTCTCCACCTTAGGATGATTCCGTCCCCGGAATCACACATCAACAAACAAATGCAGATAGCGACTTAACATGTCACTCTCCGTTTCCCAGGTGAGATTTGGCCCTATTCAAATGTTTCCAACAGACAAGCACTAATTCGACCATCTTGCGTCGAAGCTTCTTAATCTTTCGGTCAACAATTGCCTCTGGTTCTTCAATTAACCTCTTGGTTTCATCAATTCTCAATTCAGAAATTGGAATTATGTCAGGAACTTCTCCCGTGAACTTCCTCAAATAACACATATGAAAAGTGTTATGAATTCCATTCAGTTCTTCGGGTAATTCAAGCTTGTAAGCTTGGTTCCCAACCCTTTGAAGAACTTTAAACGGTCCAATAAACCTTGAACTAAACTTTCCCCCTTTACCAAATCTTATAAGTCCCTTCCACGGTGAGACTTTAAGTAAAACCGAATCCCCAACTTCAAAAGTCATCGGTCTTCGCTTCTTGTCAGCATAGCTCTTTTGACGATCTTGAGCTGCTAACATTTTTTCCCTGATCACTTTCAACTTCTCAGCAGTCTGATGGACCATCTCGGGTCCCATAAACTGCTATTCTCCAGCCTCAAGCCAACAAGACAGCGTACGACACTTCTGTCCGTACAAAGCTTGATAAGGTGCCATCTTTATTCTCGAGTGGAAACTATTATTGTAGGAAAATTGTACCAAATGTAAATGCTCATCCCAATTACCTAGGAATTCTAGGGTACATGCTCTCAGCATATCTTCAAGTGTTTGTATCGTTCTTTCACTCTGACCATCAGTCTGTGGATGGTAAGCTGTACTTAAACACAACTTGGTACCCATTTCCTCTTGTAGACTTTTCCAAAATCTTGAGGTGAAACGACTATCACGATCCGATACAATCGTTAACGGAACACCGTGAAGCCTCACAATTTCCTTCACATAAGAATTCACGAGCTTATCCATAGACCATTTCTCATTGGCTGCTATGAAATGCGCACTCTTAGTGAAGCGATCAACGACCACCCATATCATGTCGTGACCGTTCATTGTTCTGGGCAGTTTAGTGACAAAATCCATGGCAATGTCTTCCCATTCACCCATAGGTACATGTAAATGTTCTAAACTCCCATATGGTTTCTGATGTTGTGTCTTGACTCTCGCACAAGTCACACACTCGACCACATACTTTGCAACATCAAGCTTCATCGTTGGCCACCAGTAGTAGGGTTTCAGGTCCCTATACATTTTAGTGCTGCCAGGATGAATTGAGTACATGGTTTTGTGAGCTTCTTCCATCAGAAGATCTCTAATTCCTCCGGACTTAGGTACCCAAATCCGATCTTGGAACACCTTCAGTCCGTGACTGTTTATACCAAACTCTAATGTTTTACCCAAACGTTCCTCCTTTCGGTCATTCTTCTCTAAAGCTTCTTCTTGAGCTTTCTTTATACTCTCCACAATTGTCGAGACAACTTCTATTCTCAACGCTCTTGGCCTTTTTCTCTCAACATTGACTTTCCGACTGAGAGCATCAGCAACAACATTAGCTTTACCGGGGTGGTAAAGTATCTCACAGTCGTAGTCCTTGAGTAACTCTAGCCAGCGTCGTTGCCTCATATTTAACTCTTTCTGATTAAAGAGATATTGGAGACTCTTATGATCAGTGAAAAGTTTGCACTTCGTGCCATAGAGGTAATGCCTCCATATTTTTAGAGCGAAAACTACCGCTGCCAGCTCCAAATCGTGAGTAGGGTACTTCTTTTCATGCTTCTTCAACTGTCGAGATGCATATGCGATCATCTTTTCTCTTTTGGTCAAAACACAACCCAATCCAACACCAGACGCATCGTTATAAACAGCAAAGTCTTCGATTCCGTCGGGTAAAGAAAGAATCGGTGCTTCACATAGCTTCTTCTTTAGCTTCTCGAATGCTTCCTTATGCTTCTCACTCCATGTATAAGTAGCTCCTTTGTGGGTCAAAGCTGTTAATGGAGTAGCAATCGAAGAAAAGCCTTGGATAAACCTTCAGTAGTATCCGGCTAATCCTAAAAAGCTTCGGATCTCCATGGGACTTTTCGGTTGTTCCCACTTCATTACAGCTTCAATCTTTGTTGGATCAACCATTATCCCTTCTTGGTTGACCACGTGACCCAAGAATTGGACTTCTCGAATCCAAAAATGACATTTGGAGAACTTAGCATATAGCTTCTCCTTCTTCAATACTTCTAACACTGCTCGCAAGCGTCTACCATGCTCCTCTTGACTTTTCGAGTAAATCAGAATGTCATCTATGAACACTATCACGGATTTATCAAGGAACGTATTACAAACCCTATTCATTAAATCCATGAACGCTGCTGGAGCATTGGTTAGTCCAAATGACATAACCAAAAACTCATAGTGTCCATATCGTGTTCTAAATGCAGTCTTCTCGATATCCTGCTCTCTCACTTTTAGCTGATGATGTCCTGACCTTGGATCAATCTTCGAAAAATAGCTTGAACCATGCAATTGATCAAACATGTCATCAATCCTTGGCAATGGGTATTTATTCTTTACTGTTGCCTTATTCAACTCTCTGTAATCAATGCACATTCTCATGCTCCCGTCTTTCTTCTTTACGAATAACATTAGAGCTCCCCAGGGAGATGAACTAGGTCTAATGAAACCTTTGTCCAATAACTCCTGAAGTTGCATCATCAGCTCTTTCATCTCCGTCGGTGCTAATTGATATGGTGCTTTTGCTATTCGTGTGGTTCCTGGTAGCAAGTCTATTCTAAACTTCACTTGTCTATCAGGTGGTAATCCAGGAAGATCTTCGGGAAATACTTTTGGATAATCACACACCACTGGAATACTCTGCATCACCTTCTTTTCCTTCTTAGCATCGATCACGAATGCTAAATATGATGTACATCCCTTGGTCAAACACTTTCTGGCTTTCATTAGAGAAATGATTCCAGAATTTACTCGCCGTTTGTCCCCGTACACCATAAATAACTCTTTCCCTGGCGGCTTTACTTTTACTATCTTCTTTCTGCACAATATTTCGGCATCATTGGCGCTAAGCCAATCCATTCCCAACACGATGTCAAAACCGTTAAGTTCGATAGACAATAATTCCTCGTGAAGCTTATTCCCATTCAAGTCAATTAAGATGTTTTGCATATGATGGCTAACAGGTACAAACTTGCCACTAGCAACATCGACTAATAAAGCATTATCTAGTCTATCAACAGGCAAAGCTAGTTTTCTACCAAATTCATGCGAAATAAAGGAGTAGTTGGCTCCAGAATCAAAAAAAAAATTCGAGCAGGTAATTCGTTTACGAGAAATGTACCTGAAGCGATATCAGCTTCATCCTTCGCAGCCTCAAGTGTCATCTGGAAGGCTCTTGCTTTCGGCTTTGGTGGAATGTTGGGCTTAGCTGCCTCCTTCTTCTTCGGACAGTCTTTCAAAATGTGCCCCTCTTCATTACAACCAAAACACATCCTTTTGTTGGACAGACACTCATTGGAAAAATGCCCAATTTTTCCACACTTGTAGCAGATTACATCCTCACTACATTTCCCAAAGTGCTTTTTCTTGCACTTCTCGCACCATTTTGCTTCACCTCCTTTTCCTCCAAACTTTTTCGAATCAGACTTCGAAAATTTGCTTTTCTTATTGGATCCTGAAGTTCCTTCAAACTTTCTCTTCTCACCAACTTCAACCTTGCTGGCGGTTCTTCCCTTGATCATGTCCTCAACAGACTTGGCATCCCAGATAGATGCCTCAAGAGTAGATGCCTGACGAACTGGCACCGCGTACTCCCATGGGAGTCCTTTTGCGTATCGGTCAACCTTTGTCAGCTCATCTGGCACGATGCGCAAAGCAAACTCCATCTTGTCTGTGAAAGCATTTGTGTATTCATCAACTGACATGCTCCCCTTTGTTAATGTTAGAAACTTGTTCTCCAACTCCAACAGATTTTGAGCCGAGCAGAACTTGTGCTTGAACTGCGCCAAGAACCCTGCTCATGTCAATTGTAGTGGCTCATTAGGGCTTAGGGTCTTCCCTAAAGTGTTCCACCAACAAACAACTCCACCCCTGAACTGGCGTACTGCAAAAGTGGTCTGCAACTTGCCTCTGCAGCCACATGTCATGAAGGCTAGCTCCATTTCTGATACTCAATCCATGACTCTGATCGGATCCTCCTTTCTAGTGAAGGTCGATGGTTTGCAAGTTAGAAAGTCCTTATACTTGCATCCCATTCCATCATTCCTTCCATCCTGGTTGTTTTGCCTAACTATTGGTGGGTTGGCTTGACCAACAGATCCACTGAAGTTTCCACCTTCTGAGTGCCCTTCATTTAATTCGGTCTCTTCCACTTGAATTGACAGTTCTTCACGATTCTGTTGAAGCAACCACCTACTCTCCTCCATTTGACGATCCAACATCGCTTGAATCATCATTTGTACACCAGCCATTGTTATCGGCTCAGGTGCTGCTGCTACGATAGGTATTTGCTCAATCACTGGTGGTTGATTTCTGTTTTCATCAGCATTTCCAACTCCACTCCTCGTTCTCACCATTTTTGATCTATACGCCAAATAAGGTGAAATTAGATCCTCATTTACGATAGATATTCAAATCATCCTTATCACTCCAAAACGTTTACATGCTAGTTCTAAATTCGTATACGTACGCTTAGAATCCTACACACATAAAGTTTCCAGATCCGGTCGGCAACATACCATAGATCCGAACAAATAATATCATATATGGCAAACATATAACATTTACCACCTTGGGTTTTGCACCCCGAACTTCAGAAATTCATAACTTTCGCATACGAGCTCCGTTTTTGACGTTCTTTATATCCACGCATAGGTGAGATTATGCTCTACAAGTCTCGTTTAGACTCCATTGGCTAATTTTGACTTTAATTTTAATATATTATTAATATATTATTTTTAATAGGCCGGGACAGGAAAACTCCGTTAGAAAATCATAACTTCTTCATCCGACGTCCGTTTTCGCCTATCTTTTTATCGTTTCACTACAATCGATGAGATCTTCGATTCTCATTTAGATTGTTTCGGCTAAAAAATCACTCGATCTCAAATCGAGGATTCGGGCTGTATACTGCTAAGTCGAAACTTCGGAAAATCATAACTTCCTCATACGAAGTCAGATTTGGGCATTCTTTTTATGCACACTCTCGGTTTAACGAACCCTGCGACTTTTGTTTAGATCACTAAGGCTAGATATCGCTCTATCTTAAATTCATATTTTACGTCATTCAGGGGTGTTCGCCATTTGTAGGTCATACCTCAAAAGTCAAAATTGGTGTTTAAAACCTTACCTATGAATGAATGAAATCAGTGATGGAAATCAATTGGTATGAACAATGGTCAAACCGAAATGCCAAACTTGTGATAATGCGAAGGTCTTATCTACGAAAGTTCAGACTACGGATTAATGGTTGTCTTTGATTCGCATTGGAACTGTGGTCGATTGATTCGGAGCGAAAGGATATGGAATTGATTTCTGGGCATGCTCTAACATTCGTTGACTGTGATTCACAAGCGCACCTGTGCTTGGGTTTGGGGTATAATCAACGGACTTGGAACGAACTTGGGTTCGTGTGTTAGTGGTTGGAACGAAAGAAGGGAGGACAGAAAGTGAACCAGTGATTGGATTCGGCTTGGCTAAGGATTCACATTTGGTATGTGATCTATTGTGAAGTGAAAGGTCATGGAATCGGAATCGCATCATGATGTTTGGAATGAACTTGGATTCGCTTTGGTATCGGTATGCTCGGAACGAAAGTATGATTCGCGGCTACTGGTTTTGGAGGTTTCACGTTCGTTTGAGTCGTTGTGTTCTTTTTATCAAGCGTTAAATGGGGATGAAGATGACTCAAGTTATAATCTTGATCCCTGCAACTTCAAGAATTTGACGATCTGGTCCCTATACTTTTCATTACTTGGCAGTTTTGGACCATTCCAAGAAATTGTTACAACTAAAAGGGAAATTGATGCTGAGTTACACTTTCAGTCCCAAAATTTCAACAAAGTGACAATTTTAGCCCATTTTTCGAAAAGTTTACAAATTTGAGGGCTGGTGAATAGTTTTGGATTTTTTTATCACACATATTCTTTTGTGAACAGAAAATTAAAGATTCCATCAAGTCTTGACAGTTCGGAATGTCGTTTTTCGCAATAAAGTCAAACTTTTTCGACTTTCTCGGATTTTATACTTCATTGTGTATATCATTTTGTCGCGGGGGAGCACAGTAATTTTTTTATCTATTCAAGATCATTCTCATGACCATTTGAAGGCTTTATAATCACGTTTTTTTATTATAAATCGGGGGAGAATTTGGTATGGCCATTCGAAATTGGATTTGTGACTTTTCAAATTTGAAGATTTTTAATAAAGCTTGTGGTAGAATTATGAATGTAGCTTTTACAGTAGCAGTTCTTCATCGAACTCTTCTAAAGCTTTTGCAGAGAAGTATCCTTTATAGTATCAGTTCTTCATCGAGCTCTTCTAAAGCTTTTGCAGAGAAGTATCCTTTATAGTAGCAGTTCTTCATCGAGCTCTTCTAAGGACTTGTTATATCCCTGACTTCTAGTATTTTCTCAATCAAGTGGTGTTACGAATCTTAAAATTTAGGTTGTTACATGACATTTTTTGGTGGCTTATATCATTAGTTTATTTGAAGATCACTGTGACTTGGAGGGGGAGCTCTTCAAAGACAATAAGTGATTTGGTTTCTTTGTTCTGAAATGGGTTTTTATGGTGGGTTTGACTTTATTCAAGATCTTTGGGATTAGAGCAGAAAATGAAGTTTAAAAACATTACTTCAGTGTTTGGTTTTTATATATATCCTAGAACCCGTGGTTGAAGACTATTGAAGAATCAAGATTCATGGATTGCTTCAAATATTCCTCGTTGCAAGATCATTTCTTATTTGCTAGATGCTTGTTTTGGAAGTTGAAGCATTGTCGTCCATTCCAAAATTTGAGGGGGAGATTGTAGGGTTTCAAAGTACTCCATGGATGATGGCAATGGGTCCCCTTGATGAAGTGTAGGTGAAAATCCCAAGACTTATATTTTCCCTACAAATAGTCATGTATTATTCATAATTAGGGTTAAGAGTGAGGCAAAATGTAGCCGCCACATTGTGAAGTTTCTTGTAGAGTTGGATTCTTATTCTTATCCGTTCCTCATAAGTGAATAAATCGAGCGATCATTCGATATATCTTGATATTTGTGTTTGTTCTTATTTTCTGCATCATGTTCATCAAATCATAATTAGGGTTTTATTCCCAACAGAGGACATGGGTGTTCTTTCAAGTATAGAAAGCGAACTTGTCACCAGTAGTAGAGAACCAAAAGAAATTCTTGAAAACCCAGATATTAGGAAGAAAACCTTGAGAACAACAAAGCATCTTAAAGGCTATCATCTTGGTCACGACATTAGGAGTAAGCTCATATATGTTTACTCCATTTTTACATAGCGCCACATCCAGAAAATTGGTGGTCGGAAGCCGATAACCGACCTCAAAGCCCATAACAGGTAGATTTTCCTACTCCCATCTCTCTCGATACTCATACACTCTTCTCCTAAGACTAATTTGACTATCGGAGTGTAACAGCCCAAATTTCCAATAAAAATTTTCATTTTCAAGTAACAAAATCATTTCCATAAAATATAAAATTCCAATCGCATTTGTTTTCAAAATCCATAACATCAAACAATTTATTCATAATATCAGAGTGTCCCCAATAAAACACCAGAGAGTGCATGTCACGCCATCATGCCGGGCTCTTGCCCTTAGATCCTGAAGTACCTAAAACAACCAACAAACTGAAAGATAACACTTAGTGAGTTCCCCATAACATACCCCACACAATCCACATAATCACATAAACCATATCAACCATATAAGATACATCAGCCATGCATCTAAACATATAAGGATGCCATGGAAACCCTCCAACGTCTTAGATTGCGTGCCACTAGAAACCCTACGTGGTCTTAACCCACTACCAGGGGAACCCCCACATGGTCTTCACTACTTGCCATGGGAACCCACACATGGTCTTCAGTAACTGCCATAGGAACCCCCAAATGGTCTTTACTACCTGCCACAGGAACCCCCACATGGTCTTCACTAACATCCATGGGAAACCCCACATGGTCTTCACGACCTTCCATGGGAACACCCACATGGTCTTAACTAACCAAGGAAATATCATACAAGCTAAACATGCAAACATACTAGGTTGCCATGGAAACCCTCCAAGGTCTTACACTGAATGTCATAGGAACCCCCACATGGTCTTAGTCCACTGCCATGGGAACCCCCATACGGTCTTCACATAATACCTAACACACTGATATCATGTATGCAATAAACATCCTAACTAAATAACATGGGCCAGCCTTGGTGCCTTCGACCCATTGGTATGGTGACGAGACTCACATCAAATGCGAACTGTAGCTGAGTAGGTCCAAACTCCGAGTATCAACTCTGCCACCTCCCTAACCATAAACAATTCCTTAGATACAACTCAACCCTTCAAACCCCTTAAAAGTTAACCCTGGTCAAGTTCAAACTCAATGTCAAAGTCAACGCTTCGAGTTGACCTGACTCGTCAAATTATCCATGTAACTCGTCGAGTCCATCCCAAATCCAGAATCACAAGGTTCAGATCAGACTTGTCGAGTTCTTCTACAACTCGTCGAGTTCCTCCGTTCAACGGAATCGAGGTAACTCCCACCCAACTTGCCGAGTTCCCTTGTGAATTCGTCGAGTTCCTCATTCTGTCAACTCACTTAGTGCATTAAGCCCTTTTTCTCGAATCCAAAGGTTTCAAACTTCAAATCCCTAACCATAAAGACGTCTAGAAGCGAAAGTTTCCAAATTTACCCCCAAAGATCATCTAATAAGCTTTAGACCCAAACCCTAGCTCCTTTGAGGAAGGTCTTGACCCATTAAGCCTCTAACCCTTACTTCAACGTTTCATATTACAGATCTGAGGTCCTAAGGTGGTTTAATCACGTAAAGTTTCCACCTTTACGTCCATGCATGCTAGAAACACCCTCTAAGGTTCATTTTTGCCTTTATAATGGACATAATGCATGAATGGGACATGGAGGCTATTAATGTTTGCAACTTTAATCCTCTAGAGGTCTTATAGAGGCCAGATCTACACCCTCAGCCTCTAGAAACCTCTTTTCTTTGGACATCCAATCCAAAGTCCCAAAACCAAGCCCAAAATTACAAAAGATGAGATCTAATAAGCTACATGTCAAGGTTATGACTTTATACCTCCAAGATGCAACCTTTGATGTAGAGTTTCTGGATCCAAGATCTCTCCTCCAAGCTTGATACTTCTTTCTTCAAAATCTCCCTTCAAAATCTCCAACAATCACTCTAAAACTCAATGCACAAAGGGAAAGACGATCTAGGGTTTCTTCTAGAAAAAGAGGTTGGTAAGGAGGCCATCCCTAGAAGTTAAGTTCTTTAAATAGGGTGCAACACCCGGAAAAATTAGGGTTTTTGTTCCCAGCATCAGCTCGTCAAGTTAGGGATCCCAACTCGTCGAGTTGGATCCTTAAATTCCACGGCTAAATGGATTCCTACATGACGAGCTGGAGCTCCCTAACTCGTCGAGTTCCAGCCCAAACCCTAAAATGCTGAAAATTGAATAATACATGAACCAAGTGTTAAAAATATTTCCCACTTGAACTAGACTTCGTCCTCAAAGTCTGTTGATGCAAAAACATCCAGATAATGCTTTCTCATCTCATCTTCTGGCTCCCTGGTCCATTCGGAGCCTCTTCGGTGTTGCCATTGCACCTTAAGTAGCCTCACTTCCTTGTTTTGTAGGGTTTTCATTTTCCTATCTAGAATTGCTATAGGTTTCTCCATATAATTCATGCTCACATCAACCTGAACGTCATCGAAGGAAATGACTGCGACCTCATCAGCGACACACTTCCGAAGCTAAGACATGTGGAAGCTGTGACAGATCTGACTAAGCTCGATCGTAGATCCAATCGATAGTCTACCTTGCCTACACGGGGCAGAAATCCTGAACAGTCTAATAAACCGAGGCCCTATCTTGCCCCTCTTCCGAAACCTAATGACACCCTTCCATGGTGACACTTTCAACAAAACGAAATCACCCACTTGAAACTCGAGATCTGAGCGACACCGGTCAACATAGCTCTTCTGATGACTATGTGCGACCCTTAGCCTGTCGAGTACCTTTTGAATCAATTCGGTGGTTTTGAGCACCACCTCGGTGCTTCCCATGACTCGATGCCCAACCTCCCCCAACATACGAGAGTCTTGCACCTCCGACCATACAACATCTTAAACTGGGGTCGGTCGATACTAGCATGATAACTATTGTTATATGAAAACTCTGCTAGTGGGAGGTATGTATCCCAACACCCTCCGAAATCCAATATGCATTTCCGTAGCATATCCTCAAGCGTCTAGATCGTCCGCTCGCTCTGGTCTTCTGTCTGGGGGTGGTACGAAGTGATGAAGTGTAACTGTATGCCTAGTTCCTCGTGGAACTTCCTCCAGAATTTGTAAGTGAGTCGAACATCGTGGTCCGTGATCATCGATACTGGCACTCCGTGCCTGACCACCACCTCTCGCACATCGATATTTGCTAATTTCTCAGCAAAAATACTCTTGGGGATCGGAATAAAATGGGTACTCTTCGTCAATCTAGCCACAATGACCAAAATAGAGTCCACACCCCTCGCCATCCTCGATAACTTCATAATGAAGTCCATGGTGATCTCTTCCCACTTCCACATGGTAATGGGTAACGACTGAACCTTCTCATAGGGCCTCTAATGTTCGGCCTTGACCTTCCTTCAGGTCAAGCACCACTCCACAAACCATGCGATCTCTCGCTTCATGTAGGACGACCAGTAACTCAACCTCGGATCTCTATACATTTTTGTGGCCCCCGGATGAATAGAGAACTTGGACTTGTATGCCTCCTCCAAGATCTTCTGCCTCACACCCTCGGATACTAGTACCCACACCCGGCCACACTGTGTCAAAAGACCCCGACCATCCTGAAAAAATAAGGGACCGAATCCACTCTATCTTCCAATTTTCTTTCTTCAAACCCTCCACCTGAGCTTCCTTGATCATATCCAACAATGGAGAAATCACCGTCATCCTCAAACAAACCTTCCCGATGGAAGCACATCCCGCCTTGCAACTCAAGGCATCGGCCACCACATTGGCCTTCCCTAGATGGTACAAAATCTCGCAATCATAATCTTTTAATACATCTAACCATCTCCTCTGCCGCATGTTAAGGTTCTGCTGATCCATCAAATATGTCAAACTTTTGAGGTCAGTGAAGATGGTGCACCGAACTCCGTACAAGTAATGCCTCCAAATATTGAGGGCAAACACCACCCCCCAATTCCAGGTCATGTGTGGGGTAGTTCGCCTCATGAGTCTTCAGCTGCCTCGAGGCGTAAGCGATTACATGCCCCCTCTACATCAAAACCACCCTTAATCTTGTGATAGATGCATTACAATACACCACCAAATCATCCAATCCCTCTAGTAGCGCTAAAATCGGGTCCTCATATAGTCTCTATCTTGGTCAAGCGAGTCAAAGGTACCGCAATCTTTGAGAAATCATGAATAAATCTCTGGTAATACCCCACTAGGCCTAAGAAGCTACGGATCTCAGATGCATTCTTCGGTATTTCCCATCGCATCACTGCCGCAATCTTGGCTGGATCAACCAGAATACCCACTTGGTTGATGATGTGCCCCTAAAACTGCACCTCACGCAACCAGAAATCATACTTCGAGAGCTTGGCATAAAGCTTTTCCATCCTTAGTGTCTCCAATACCTCCCTCAAATGCTGCTCGTGCTGCTCCTTGGTCTTAGAATAGACCAAGATATCATCGATAAAAATGATCACAGACTGATCCAACATCGTCCTATACACCCTATTCATGAGGTCTATAAACGTTGTTGGAGCATTGGTGATCCCGAATGGCATCACCACAAACTCATAGTGACCGTATCGAGTCCTGAAATCTGTCTTTGATATATCCTCATCCCTAATCCTCATCTGGTGGTACCCTGACCGAAGATCAATCTTGGAAAATGAAGATGCACCCTGAAGTTGATTGAACAAATCATCGATCCTCGGAAGCGGATAACGGTTTTTCATCATTAGCTTGTTCAGTTCCTAATAATTGATACACATCCTATGTGACCCGTCCTTCTTCTTTACAAATAGAATCGGTGCTCCCCACGGAGAGATGCTCAGACGGATAAACCCTCTGTCTAGCAGTTCCTAAAGCTGCATAGTTAGTTCCTGCATCTCAGGTGGAGCTAACCTATACGGTGTCTTAGCTATCGGAGTTGCACCCGACACCAAATCAATGTGAAACTCTACTTGCCACTTCGGAGGCACTCCATGCAACTATTCAGGGAAGACATCTTGAAACTCCTGTACCACCAATACACTGCCCAAATCTTTCATGGTCTCAACCCTCGTATCCGATATGTATGCCAAAAACCCCAAACAACCCTGATGGAGAAGTCTATAAGCCCTCACAGTTGAACAGAGGGTTGGCCGTTGCAAGGCCCTCATTCCCTGAATAACCAGTTCTCCCCCACTTGGGTTTCGAACTTTCACCAGCTGGCGCTCGCAGTCTATCATGGCCCCATTGGCCCCCAACCAGTCCATTCCGACGATCACCTTCAGCCCTCATAATGGTATCGGAACCAAATCGACATGGTACCTATCCCTACACACATTCAGGACACAGTCCCGATATACCCTCGCAGCACACACAGTGCGGTCATCCGAAATCTCAACCTCAAGCAGGGAATCCAAAGTCCCCAGAGCATCCCGGAACTTCTTGCTAAGCGTAAGACATGCGACCGAGTAGCTACTGAATCGAAAAGAACATGAGTTGACATACCATTGACCAAAAAGGTCCCTATATAAGAGCACATATATACATGGGCATAACAAATCAATATCAAGCGGGAAAATAAATTACGTACCAGCCACGACGTCTGGCGTTGCTCGAGCCTCCTTTGTGGTCAACTCAAATGCGCAACTCTGCACCTTAAGAGCATCCACCTTGGCAGGGTGGCCATCGGTGATCCTCAATGTGGCGGGCGTAGGCACTACCACCGCTCCCCTTTCTCCTTGCAACCTCGGACAATCGGCCTTTTTATGGTAGGTCTGGTTGCAGTTGAAACAAATCAAGCCCTTCTTGGGGCGGTCTTGCTCATGGGGCCTGGCTGACCACAAGTATAACATATCGGGCCCGTCACCCGACAAACTACATTGTGAGACCTCCCACATTTGGCACACCGACCACGACCCTATTGGCCCCTACCAGAAGAATCGGAGGTCTTAGGCTCTTTAGCCTGGCCTACAGCTGTCTGTGCCTGCTCTGGCTTCCGCTTGGTGTAACATACACATTTTGAAATTGTGTTATGTAATTTAAAAAGTTAATAATATTATGAAATATTATGTAAAATTTAGTATTGAGTTCTAACATATAGTTTTTACTAGAAATAAAGTAAAACTATGTTTAGAATCACTCATAAAATATTGGAAGTCTTATGAGATTCCAATTAAAAGCCAAACAGTAAAATTTAGCGAAAATATAAAATTTGAAATAAGTAAAATTTTATTATTGAAAGTTGTATATAATCTCGTTAGAAACACGTAGGCGAAAGCCTCATCGAAATCCGAGTTATAACGAGGAAGTTATGACCAGTTGAAGATCTGCGACAAACCGGCACGGTACCGAATGACGTAAAAAGTGAGTTTTTTATAAACTAATTTTTAGCCTTAGTGATCTAAATAAAAGTCATAGTATTCGTTAAACCGAGAAGTTCGATAAAAAGAACGCCAAAATCTGACTTCGTATGAGGAAGTTATGATTTTTCTAAGTTTCAGCTTAGTAGTAGACAGCTAAAAACTCGAATTTTAGATTGATTGATTTTTAGCCGACATAACCTAAATGAGAATCGAATGTCTCGTCATTAGCAGTACAATGGTAAAAAGTCTGATGAAAACGGACGTCGAATGAAGAAGTTATGAATTTTTAACGGATTTACCAATCCCGGTCTGTTAAAAATGATAATTTAAAAATAAAGTCAAAATTTTCCGACGAAGTCTAAACGAAAGCTGTAGAGAATAATTTTATCTACGTGTGCATATAAAGAATGTCAAAAACGGATCCCGTATGAGAAAGTTATGGATTTTACAAGATTTGGCACAATTTTCGAGAAAATTCGCATGAGTCATCTTTGGACACGTCACCCTCGCATGCGAGGCTTACACGTGTCGGACGTGTGCTCGCTGCTGATTGGACTGCAGTACGCGTGTCACCCTCTGATTGGTCCGAAGTGCTGGCCCGAACCGAGGAGTACCATGTCATCCGACCAATCCGAAGCTCGCAAGTGTCCATCCGAAGCGCGCCACCTACCAAGTCCGACCCTCGCCCTTCTGCCGCGTGGCCTTCGCACCAGGCCACCAGCTGCCTCCTTGCATGCGAGCCACGTGCTCGTTTCTCATTGCCTCGGATCCGAGCCTTGGGACCTCCTCCCCTATAAATAGAGGTCTTGCGAGATTACCCGGGTAAAATGGGAAAATTGCCATTTTCACCCCCTTTTTAATATTTCTACTATTTTGACATACCCCAAAGCCCCGGGATTATTTCCAACGCCCCGAAGTACCCGAAGACCCGGAAAATTTATCTTTTCGGTTTCGAAGTCCAACCCTCGCAGGGCCCGGTTTTCAAGAAAACTCCCGGTTTTCAACGACGAAAGTCATATTTAGAGCCGAAACGCTGCACAAATTATTATTTTGACCCCCGGTTAATTCAAGGTGAGTTTAATATATAGGAACAATTGTATGTTATGTGTTATATGTGCTATGTGCTTTTCCATGTTATCATCTCGAGTTGTTGTTTCTGCTATTTTTATAGCAAGGCTGTACCTCTGACTTGAAGTGTATGACATAGGCATCACTTGTGTATTGGTATGAACCGTTGACCATGAAGTGTATGACATAGGCATCACTTTGGCTTCGGTAGTATTCTAAGATAAGGCTGAAAGCCTGGATATTCTAGCAAAATGATATTCCTGAGTATCTTCCGTGTTATTTTTATTCGTTATTCTTTTTAATAGCAAAAGAAATACCTTTGACCATGTAATCAGTGAAAGGACTTAGATTCATATTGGTACTGGTATGAAGCCTCTGGCCATGTAGAACATGTCTCCGTAAGAGAATGATTTCTATTCTATGGTATTGGCAAAAAGGGTTAGACAGGGCTATAAGCCTAAAATCTACCAAAAGGTTAATCCAAAGTTGTATGTCTTCTGTCCCTTTTGGGCCAAAGCGTTATTGATGTATATCAAGTATGGAAATTGTTATGTCTCAATGATTGTATATCTTTGAATCAAATCAATAATTGTTGGGGAAAGCTTATCACATTATGCCTTTGTTGTTCCTTGCTCCTATTTGCTTCTGCCATATTGGTATATATATGGCATAACGTTATATTGTATCTATTATTGAACTTACTAAGCGTTATCGCTTACCCCTCCCAATGTTTTAACATAATGCAGGCAATAATCAACCAGTATAGTTGGAAGACTTAGAATAGTTTGTAATAGTACTTTTGTACTTCAGTTTATGTTTGTATAAAATTACAATAACTTGGGTAGTTATGTAAAATCTTAAAACATAGTCGGTTAGTATCCAATCTTTTGTAATGACTTTATCAATGTAAAAATATTATTTTATAAATATGCATGTAGCATGTTTTGAAATAACTATATTGTCAAGTATGAAAGTTTGTGTCTTTCAAAAATATGAAAGTATAGAAACGGGTTCTTTCACTTGGTGCGGAGCTCCATCTCCATATCCCGCTTCGGGGCCTTCTCCACTATCTCCTTTAGGGTTTTGCACCCTGAAAAGCTCATGAACTCATGGATATTATCCCTCAACATGGAATGATATGTCTTCCTTCTCATATCCTCATCCATAGCATACTGTTAAATCAATAGTGCTCGTTCCCGAAACTTGGCGGTGATCTCCGCCATAATCTCGGTGCTCTGCTGTAGCTCCTGAAACTCTTTCACTAAACATTACACCTCAATGGATGGTGCAAATTCTAAGTCAAAACGCCTAACAAACTCCTCCCACGACATCTCATCCACTCCAGCTGATCCCACCTGATGGGTCACCTCCTCCCACGACATCTCATCCACTCCAGCTGATCCCACCTGATGGGTCACCTCCTCCCACTAGTCCCTGGCTCGGTCCCTTAACATGCACGAAGCAAACCATACCTTTGCCGCCTCAGGGCAAAAGCTCGTGCGTTGGGCGTTCTCCATGTCTGCCACCCAGCGTCGACTAACTATGGGGTCCCTGACCCCAAAGAACTCAGGCTCCACACACACCTTGAACTCCCGGAACGAGGGAGTTCAGGCCCCAACCTGGCCCGCAACAATATTGTTGGATTAGTGTCTAGGTCCATAACTATTTTGGTATGTACTTGACCCGATGGTGCATGGTCCTTTTGGGTTGCATTCACCAAAGCAACTTAATAGGATGAATTATGGAGAGAAAGGATTAAATATGATTTATTAATGTATTATGAGAATAATATATTAAAGAAGAAATCATATTGTTTAATTAATATTAGTCAATAATTAATTGGTAATTAGTTTTGTGACTAAAAGAGATTAATTAAGCTTAAGGGACTGGAATTGTAATTATAAGATAATTGTAATTGGGCCATGGATTGCCTTATATTAAGGAGTGGACGAATTCTATGGAAAACCCATGGGGAAATCGTCCAAAGCCTTAAGGAAAGGAATCTATGGGTTGCTTAGGGCTTAAGCATCCAAATTAGGGTTTCCTTGTTAGATAACCCTAATTGCCTCCTATATATAGATCCCTTATGATCCAAAAACGTGGCTAAGCATCCTTCTAGGGTTTCACACATTTTAGGGCAGCCTCCATCCTCTCTCCTCTTCATCCTCTTGCTCTTGGTGTTTGTGAACCATTAGAGGAGTGACATTTGTGACTCTAAGCTTTCTAAAGTCAATACAAGGAGGATTTGGGATTGTTATTGTTATATAACAATCAAGGTAATATCTTAAACTCATTCTCATGTTAATATGATTACTTGAATGCTAGAATTAGGGTTTATAGTCTTGGATAACTTGCATGTACAATAGAGAAACCTAGATCTAAGCATTAGGGTTTGTATGAGCACATAGGATGTTCTTATGACTAAAACCCATCAAATATCGGCTCGGAAAGACCTGAGCCGCTCCTCCATGATCTCCATCATCCCCTCCTTGACGATCCCGAAAATCACTGGGGTAGCGTCAAGAATTCCCCTCGTAACCTCGGCTAAAATAAGCTTGCGCAACCTCTCGTCAATGGGCTCTGTATTGTAGCCCGACCTAGATCCGGATCCTAATCCTGATCCTAATCCCCCTGCTCCATGACGCATCACCTCCATCCTGATCTGAAACACCATAAAACAGAATGATCAAGATATTCAAAAAGGGGATACTTCCACACCGGTCTCCTTAGAGCTTCCAAATTTAACATTAGTTCGGGTATAGGTCATGTGCTTTCAGTAGTATGGACCCAACACTACCTTCCACACCTACCTGTAACTTCCCCAAGGCTCTATCTGATAACTCTAATTCATCCTAGAACAAAACATATCTCACAAACTACCATATATCTCAAATCCTAGGCTATCCTAAGATTTGCTCCATTCCCATCAACCAGAACTCAAATCAATCGAAATAGGTTGTCGTATCAATGCACATTATACATAGAACAGGATCAAATACACTGTCGAATAACAGACTCTACCCTAGGACCACAACCAAATAAGGAAAAGGAAATGATGCCAAATCAATTATTCTAAGGCTATAATATCCTAACCATATACAATTTTGAAAGCATACACATAGCAAGATCCATCTGATTATCACATTCCAAATATCAATATAGCATGGCTAACATATTGGGGAAAAACACTTACTTAAGCTCGGATGATTATACGCATTGCACTCTCCCTCTTTCTTACAAAGAAATCAGTTTTTAAGAAGTTTTGAACTTTGATTTTGAAAAATAATTTTACCATTTCCTTAGTTTGAGTTCTGACACACTCGAGAGTATGCCTGAAACCCTTAAACCAAGGCTCTGATACCAACTTGTAACAACCCACATTTCCAATAAAAAATATCATTTTTAAGTAATGAAATCATTTCCATAAAATATAAAATTCCAATCACATTTGTTTTCAAAATCCATAACATCAAACAATTTATTCATAATATCAGAGTGTCCCCGATAAAACGCCAGAGAGTGCATGTCACGCCATCACGCCGGGCTCTTGCCCTTAGATCTTGAAGTACCTTAAACAACCAACAAACTGTAAGCTAACGCTTAGTGAGTTCCCAATAACATACCCCACACAATCCACATAATCACACAAACCATATCAACCATATAAGCTACATAAGCCATGCATATAAACATATAAGGATGACATGGAAACCCACCAAGGTCTTGCACCAGGTCCACTGGAAACCCTACATGGTCTTAACCCACTACCATGGGAACCCCTACATGGTCTTCATTACTTGCCATGGTAACCCCCACATGGTCATCACTAACTGGCATGGGAACCCCACATGATCTTCACTACCTGCCATAGGAACCCCCATATGGTCTTAACTAACCAAGGAAATATCATACAAGCTAAACATGAAGACATACAAGGTTTCCATGGAAACCCTCCACGGTCTTACACTGAATGCCATGGGAACCCCCACATGGTCTTAGTCCACTGCCATGGGAACCTCCACATGGTCTTCACATAATACCTAACACACTGATAGCAAGTATGTAATCAACATCCTAACTAAATAACATGAATCGGCCTTGGTGCCTTCGACCCATTGGTATGGTGAGGAGACTCACCTTAAATGCAAACTGTAGCTGAGTAGGTCAAAACTCCGAGTATCAACTCTTCCACCTCCCTAATCATAAACAATTCCTTAGATACAACTCAACCCTTCAAACCCATTAAAAGTCAACCTTGGTCAAGGTCAAAGTCAATGCTCCGAGTTGACCTGACGCGTCGAGTTATCCATGTAACTCATCGAGTCCATCCCAAAGCCAGAGATGCAATGTTGCGATTAAACCCGTCGAGTTGTTTTACAACACGTCGCGTTTCTCCGTTTAACAAAATCGAGGTAACTCCAACCCAACTCGCCAAGTTCCCTTGTGAACTTGTCGAGTTCCTCAGTCTGTCAACACACTTAATGCATTTAGCCCTTTTTCTCGAATCCAAAGGTTCCAAACTTTAGATCTCTAACCATAAAGACGTCTAAAAGGGTAAAGTTTCCAACTTTACCCCCAAAGATCATCTAATAAGCTTTATACCCAAACCCTAGCTCCTTTGAGGAGGGTCTTGACCCATTAAGCCTCTAACCCTTACTTCAACGTTTCATAATACATATCTGAGGTCCTTAGGTGGTTTAATCAAGTAAAGTTTCCACATTTACGTCCATGCATTCTAGAAACACCCTCTAAGGTTCATTTTTGGCTTCATAATGGACATATTGCATGAATGGGACATGGAGGTTATTAATGTTTGCAGCTTTAATCCTCTAGAGGTCTTATAAAGGCTAGATCTACACCCTCAACATCTGGAAAACGCTTTTCTTTGAACATCCAAGCCAACGTCCCAAAACCAAGTCCAAAACTACAAAAGATGAGATCTAATAAGCTACATGTCAAGGTTATGACTTTATACCTCCAAGATGCAGCCTTTGATGTAGAGTTTCTGGATCCAAGATCTCTCCTCCAAGCTTGATACTTCTTTCTTAAAAACTCCTTTCAAAATCTCCAACAATCACTCTAAAACTTAATGCACAAGGGGAAAGCCGATCTAGGGTTTCTTCTAAACAAAGAGGCCGGTAGGGAGGCCAACCCTAGAAGTTAAGTTCTTTAAATAGGGTGCAACACCCGGAAAAATTTGGGTTTTCGTTCCCAGCGTCAACTCGTCGAGTTTGATCCTTAAACTCCGCTGCCAAATGGATTCCTACACAACGAGTTGGAGCTCCCCAAATCGTCGAGTTCCATTCCAAACCCTAAAATGCTGAAAATTAAATAATACCTGAACCAAGTGTTACATGGAGTCCCTTCCTAGGACCTCCTCCCGGGACGCAAGTGACGTGTTATCTGACTAAATCTATAGGTTCCCGACGAAGATCTCATGCCAAGCGTTGTATCTCATCAATGGAATAACGCTACAACACTTTCGGTTTTCAAAGTTTTACCAATTAGTATCAAAACCTAAAACATATTAGCTCTGATACGACTATTGGGGATTCATTACATCAATTACACTATCTTAAGGTAGTAGAATAATCATCAGATTTACCTAAGTGAACATGTATCCTAGAATATAGGTTTTACTAGTTGTAGCAACTTACTTCAAAATCTACTAAAAGAATTAAGCATGTTACCTATCGATCCTTAGATTATGTGATGGACAACCTTGTAATTGATAAAGAGCCCAAAGTAGAACTCCTCTAATGTAGTCATACCCAAGACTCCAACATCAAACAAGAAATAAACCCTAACAAGGTTTAGTGTCGAAAATTCAATAACCCCAGAGAAGGGGTATAATTTATGTCCATAGAGAGAGAGATGGGAGAGGGGAGAACGAATTTGTAAAGGAAAAAGCATATAGGGTTTGATCTATAGCTCCCTATTTTTTGGAAACTAATTAATCCTTCAGCAATTCGGATTCCTAAAAGATAATCCTTACCTTAAAACTTTGTCTTATTCTTATCAGGATAAGCAGAAATCGTCTAATTAATATTCAACTCCTAAAAGTAATTAAAAACAATTTAATTAATTATCAAAAAAAATCTAATTGATTTATTAATTCTTTAATAAATTAACAACTTGTTTTATCTATTTCCTTAATGTTATCTGTGTCATGAGGCCAACTTAAAAGAACCTTGTTATTATTTAGAAATATTATCAACTAGTTAATGACATTGGACATTATTTCCAACATGAACGGTCCACATTCGTTTATTACTTTTTCTTTGGAGAGAATCTAGTGTCATCGTGTTAGTGATTTCTGTGTTAACAACATATTTTTTGTGTAGTTATTATTAATATTTAGACATGTTGAGTTTAGTATATTATCCGAAACTAGAGGTGCAAGGTACACACTCAGAGTAATAAATTTGGACTTAGGAATAAGGGGTAGAGCGCATGACAGTAATTTAATCTAATAACTTGTTGGGTAAATGGAGCCATGCAAAAAAATATCAAGCCTTTCCAATTATGACAATAAGTTTATGGTTCAAGGACCATAAGTATAACTTGGCATAAATCACAAGTCAACTTGAATTTTTGGGTGAACCTCATATCACCAGTTTTTTAGTGTAATAGTTGGTGAATTTCAACGACACATGTCCACGCTTTTTTTTTCAAAAGTCAAAAAGTTGGAATTACGAATGGTCACACATGCATGACAATTTGCTTCTAAAAAGAGAAACTTATATATATATATATATATATATATATATATATATATATATATATATATATATATATATATATATATATATATATATATATATATATATATATATATATGTGTGTGTGTGTGAGCGCGCGCGCACGCGTTGAAGCAAGATTACAAAGATACACCAAATAGATAGTGATGTAGTTTCTTTAGTGAATAACCTTTTGTTTAGCGAGTGATATCTATATTGAGTGATCGGATTACCAATATGCAGTTTAGCTTTATATAATTGTAAGTTTCTTGGTGATAATAAATCTCTCTCTCTCTCTCTCACTCACTCGCGCGCGCGCGCCCGCGCCCGTGGATGTAGGTCAAATTAGACCGAACCACATTAAAAATCATGTTTCGAGTTTACAATTTTTAGTTTTCATTTTTCTATAGTTATATTCCATGTGTGTTACCGAAATCATTTATTGTTTTGTTTGAAGTTGTTTAACTTTTTTTTGTTGAAGGCCAACATAATTACCCCCAAACAACCTTTTTTGTCACCAAATTGGTGTGTAACCATCATTTAACCACCTTTTTCGTTATGTAAATGAAGATGGATGTTCGAGAATAGGGGTTACAACTTTCATACTCAAAATTTGATCATTGGCATCTATGTCTCTCTAAAAGCATATCACAACATGTAGTCAATGTTTCTAACTCAGATTAGACTTGTAATTAAAATTGAAGTTTGTGGATTATCCCACTTTTGAATTCATGTACTCCATACTATACGTATAAATTATTATAGATTTCGGAAAGTGATATAATCACAATCCTTGAAACATCCAAGTTATATTGTCATTCAAAATCCCTAAATTCTAGCACTTTGTTCTTCCAGTCAAGAAGGAGTCATTTATCACTTCAGTGTCGATTATGAATACGGGTGAAAGGAGAGGGGTGGCAAACATAGTTTTTGAGACTTGTTGGATTCATAATCTCATTTGGGAGCTCCTTTGTTTGCCTCCCATAATAACCATCTCTTAATATGACATAATCATTATAAGTTACATGTATTCAAATCAAATCCAATAACAATGTACCAAACATATAGAGATAAACATTCATTTTGTTTAGGATCAGGTTGCCCCGGGCTTAGTTTGGGTTTTTCATGTTCTTACCTCAACGCATGTATGTTGACATCTTTACGAAGGGTCTCTCGTCTACACTCTTTTAACCTCAAAATTAGTTCAATGTTTGAAAGCTCTCTCCCGACAAAACTACAGGGAACTTGTTATTGTATATGTACACTGGCCCATAAGTTTGTTTGTTAGCTTAGTAGGAACATAGTTTGGGGAAGAATTACCAAAGTCAACATCAATTTAGAACAATACAACTTAGATTTAAATAATCTTTTTTACAGGAACGTTAACACAATGGGTACTATTATCACAAATCACTGGGGATGGAGTCTTAATGGAGGAGGGGAGTATACAGTCTCTACTTTAAGAAAGGAAATCGACATTCAACTACTCGAGAGTATGAACTTGCCAACCATTTGGTCCAAAGTGGTTCTAGGGAAAATAAATATCTTCATATGGCAGGTGAGACTTGGCATATTGTCCCACCAGATTAAATCTTGCACGGAGAGGAGTAAACATTCTTAACACCTTCTGTCCTTTATGCAATGCTTTCGAAGAGATAGTGGTACACATATTCAAGAACTATTCTAAGACAGTGTTTTAAGACACTGGAAATTCAATGACATATACAAACTTGGTGGAATGATTTTCCTGCCTCAATGGACTCGTTAGAAGATTTGTTGGGGCCTTGGGGGTAAACTCTACTGTAAAAGTGGGAAATAGGTCTTTAGAAACCTTAGAAGCGATATCAAGAGCATTCTTATGGACTATATGGAAATATAGGAACGACGTGAACGACGTGATCTTGAACACCAATAATAAGGTCAAGAGTCCGTTAGTTTTAGCTTATGATGTCAAGGCTTTTGCCTTTTATGGATTAAGAGTATGAGTGAAATGGGGTAGGAATTTGATTTGGAACTCTTGGGTTGAAAACCCATTATATTGTACCATGTAATTCCAAGTTCTTGTTGTTTTTAATTGAAGTTTAGCTTTAAAAAAAGATTGGGATTACAAGGTAATGAGAATATGCCATTCAACACATGTTATATTATTTTTTTTTAAATTACAAAATTGAAAAAATTATAGAAAATGAATATGAATTTTGGATCAAAACGGCATTAAATGATCATAAGTTCATTTATCATTTACGGTCTGATTTTGGATCAAACTAGCGTATCTAAACGATAAACAAACTAGTTTAATCCAATGATATATATATATATATATATATATATATATATATATATATATATATATATATATATATATATATATATATATATATATATATATATATTAAATTTCCAACGCTGAAAATGTTGGAAACTTGGAATATTGTCATATTTTACTATTTTTGGTATGCGATGTATGGAAAATCTCTTTCCCAACCATATGCTAAATTTCATATATGCAAAGTGAGTGAATATTTGATCATCGGAGAGGATAAAGAAAACTAATAAAACAAAACTCACGTCTCAATCAAACCATTTCCAAGAGTCCAACAGAATTGAAGACTGAATTGAATTTCCTTTTCTCATCCACCTATTTTTAGCCCCACTTGGAGTCCCTTCTACACTCTTTACTCTATATAAATATGGCAGGGCAGGCATGACCATGAACCAAACTCATCAAAACATGAAGAATTCTCTTCCAAAGTCTTCCGTCTTCCTCTTCGTTTTAACTCTTTCCTTTTCTACTTCCTGGGCAGCCTTATCTTCTATTCTTGACGCTACACCAGGTTCTGAAGATTTCATAAGCTGCATAAAATCCAATTCCAATAATATCAGCGTCTCTCAACTCACTTTTACCTCTGCCAATGCTTCTTTCCTACCCATTTGGCAAGCTGCAGTCCAAAACACTAGATTCCTTAAACCTTCCACTCGTAGGCCATCAGTCATCGTTACGCCTGTGGAAGAAACACTGATCCAAACAACTCTTTTCTGTGCCAAGGAACATGGCTACGAGCTTAGAATCAGGAGCGGGGGACATGACTACGAGGGTCTCTCGTACACTGCTGATGTTCCCTTTGTTATGCTTGATTTCACTAACATGAGGTCTATCGACGTGGATGTAGCAAACAGTACTGCGTGGGTCCAGGCGGGCGCTGTACTTGGTGAAGTCTATTACGCTATTTCTCAGAAAACCGACACCTTGTATTTCCCGGCAGGAGTTTGCCCCACGGTGGGTGTTGGCGGATACATGGGTGGTGCTGGCTATGGAAACCTGTTGAGGAAATATGGTACTGCTGCTGATAATGTTATTGATGCCCGCTTCATGGATGTCAACGGAAACATTCTTGACAGGAAATCCATGGGCGAAGATTTGTTTTGGGCTATTCGAGGTGGTGGTGTTTCAAGTTTCGGAATCGTTCTTGCATGGAAGCTGAGGTTGGTTCCTGTTCCAGAAAAAGTAACAGTCTTTATACTGAATAAGACTTTGGAACAAGGGGCAACCGAAATCTTCCATAAATATCAAACCGTTATACCAGCTATCGATAGAAATTTACATATAAGAACACAGGTGTTCGAGATATATATCGGCAACACTACCAAAAAAACCATCAATATTATGTTCGAAGGAATTTATCAAGGCACTACCGACACGTTACTTCCATTGTTGGACGAAAAGTTTCCGGAGCTCGGTGTTACACGAGAGATTTGTGAAGAAATTAAGATGATACAATCGACCCTTGTGTTTTGGGGCTTTCCAAGCTCCCTCCCGACCGAGATTCTCACGAACCGGTCTGCGATAGCCAAGCTCAACAACAAAAGTAAATCAGACTATATCCGAAAACCTATTCCCATTAGCGGGCTAAAAAAGATTTGGAAAAAATTTATGGAAAATGATGAATCAGCGCTTCTAATGATCAATCCTTTTGGAGGAAGGATGGCTGATTACTCTGAGACAGCAATTCCATATCCTCATAGAGCTGGGGTATTGTTACAAGTTCTCAAGACTGTCAATTTTAACGGGCAAGCTTCGGACACAACCCCTACCTCCCTTCGGAGGTTATCTTGGTTGCGAAGCTTAGAAGAATTATTGACACCTTATGTGTCAAAGAACCCAAGGGAGGCGTATTCGAACTATAACGATCTTGATTTTGGTGTTGGAAATGCTAATTATAAAGAAGCAAGTGTTTGGGGCGAGAGGTATTGGAAGAGGGATAATTTCAAGAGGTTGATTCGAATCAAGGCAAAAGTTGATCCGGAAAATTTCTTTAGGCGCCCACAAAGTATACCAGTTTTCTCATCGTCTCTTTCCGACATATGATGTATCGATGAAATTAGATGAAAGTATGTATTTAGTTTTGGTTTTTTCTTTAATAAACTAGAAATGAAGACATATATCGGAGGTAAACTATATGAAGCGGTCACAGTGTCAGAAATGGAAACATGTGGACTCTACCTCCCTTTGATTACTTCATTACAAACTAGCAATAAATGTACTCTTAGGTTCGGATGTTGTTGCCGTTTAATAAAGTAGCAATAAGTGTACTTTTGTTATTATCTTTCTTTTTTTTGGTTACGTTGCCGACGTCTATTTATTTTTTTTTTCCCAAGTTTGTCAGTCACTTAAAGTGTGAATTACAAAAATGGTTCCATTCGTAAATTGAACCTATATGCTATGGTAAGTATTAAGTTAGTTATAGAGATTAGAGTGTTTGTACGTGGTTTTATTTTTGTGGTGCCTTTGTTCTCACCAATTTATAAGGTTAGAAATAGGATATTAAGGTATTGTAAGATAAAAATTTAAGACAATTTTATCTTATTTGTTTTCATTTGTTATTTTTATAAATAGTGGGGTTGAAACCGATGGAAATTCAATTTGGGTAATTTTAGACAAAAACCAACGCTGCCGGGGAGAATGGATCCAACAAGCTTTCCACTTGATATTGTCGGATGGTAATCAAAGTGCGATAAAAACTCCACAGAAAGGGTTAGATGACCTAAGAAAGGGGAGTACTCTCCAGAAACACCAAAATGTAGAAAAAAATTTGTGGATGAACCTAGAACGAAAAATGGTCGTAACTACATGTAAGCGTATTGCGAGTCAAAAGTCATTTTATCAACATCCCTTATTTAGAAAAATGCTCCACTTTATTGTTAGACTTAACCCAAAATCTCCACCTTGATGATCATGCAAACTCGTCCACTCCAACTTTCAATACAAAAAATTGGACCTGCACACGACATGAAAGTGTAAACCTTCTTTGCCCATATCCAAACCGAAAATCCACATTTTTCCCTATAAATGAATGGCAAGACATACACTCGTATACTTTTTAACCTACTATTTAAATTAATTTATATGACTGAAATGGACTTTTTTTCAAAAGAATGATATATATTGTATGGATATAGGGATGAATGTGGACTAATAGTTTTACTTATTTTAAGAAAGTGATTTATTTATATTATTAAATTAAAGAAAAAATAGAATATTTGCCATTTAATTATAAAAAGGGTTATATTGTACATTCACATTACATTCCAATTAGGAAACATAAGTTTAATTAATGAAATATTCGGATTTTAAGCGATATCTGACTTTTTAATTTTGAATTCTGATTTTTTAAAATTATTTCGATTTGAAATCTAAGGTAAATTTTATTTTATCCGATTTTATTATGTCATAATGATATTCTAACAAATGTTATGTAAGAATGCTAGTTGATCAATAATATCTCCTTAATAGATTTATATGTTTTAGTACACTTATAAAAATTCTAACAGAATTAAATGAAAAAAATGTCATTCTTCTAAAAATGAGACTTGAAATATTGTGAAAATTATTACATCAAGAAAAGAATCTTAAAAACATTCTTCGATAATTCTTTAAGAAGGAATTAGAATATATTTTATGAGAATGTCATTCTGTGAGAATGTCTTCTATGAAATCCAATTCTAATGTTTTTTTCTTTGGATTCATGAAGTTGCAAGTGGGAGTAACACCAACAACTATCATATTTTGTTGCTTATCTCCCTTGTTCATCAAGAGTAGCAAAACATCCTTCTTCTTTACCTTTATTTTTCTTTTGTATGTAACACCCGAAATTTAAGCTTCAATATATTTATTACCCATTTCTTAAACTTGAGTTATATTGTGATATCCCCAAATTTACGGTCAGAAAAAACCGATTTGTTTATGCTTTATTTTCAAAATCAGAGTATCATTTTTAAAAAAAATATTGCGGAATTTGTTCCCAGAAAAACATGATAAACATATTATCAAAGCATTTTCGAAGAAATGTATTTTGTTTGTATTAAAACTTTGGGATGTCATTGTAAATACATAAACATAACCATAAACAAACCTTACATTCATTTATACTAGTGATCTACATCTCTTTTAATCTCTCAGTGTAATTTAGTTTCGTATCGACACATGTGATACAAATAAGCTAAGTGGGTCAGGTTGGAAACCTGGTGAGTACATAGGGATTTTAATCCCACAATGTTATATATATATATATATATATATATATATATATATATATATATTTATATATATATATATATATATTATAACTCATTAAATATAAAATTTCACCATATATAACCAATTTTACTTCAACCCGCCGATCCTCACAATGACACGATCTATACTCTCAGATCTAAAATTAACTCTTTACCTAATCCATACTCTTGGATTAATGACAATTAACTACGTCTATCTATACTCTCGGACTAAGGACAACTGACTAAGTCTAATCCATACTATCAGATCAATGAAAATGACTTTCCCAATCCATACACTCGGACTAGGGAGGAATGACTATGTCTAATCCATGCTCTCGGATTAATGACATACTTTAAAGTTCTACCCTCCATGTATATCTCACTTTTACTCATAAGAAGATACTACCCAGTATTCCTCTTAACTAATTTAGGTTTACTCTCTATCCTAAGTCATCATATATTATCAGATATGCTCTTAATACGTATTTCAGGCAATAACAAATATTTCACACATATATTTAATACTTTAATCAATACTTGTATTAAAATCATGTTCATGAAAGGGATTATGCACTCACATTAGTAGCGGGATTGGATAGAATCTAACTAGAAACGATCAGTGGTTCGTGATCGTCGGGCTCGGGATGGGAAACAGCTTTCGGCAAACGAGAGAGAGAGAGAAAGAGAGAGAGAGAGAGAGAGAGAGAGAGAGAGAGAAAGAGAGAAAAGAATTTGGTGTAAGGAATGAAAGAGTCGAAGTTGTAATTTATAGGGTGTTTTTGGCTCTCTCACATAGTGAGAATCAATGCTCACGTCGTAAGCCATGGATGTATCATCTCGTAGATTTGCAATATGCGTTTATAGCTTCGAAAGGTGTCCGAATAACTTCTCACGTCGTGAGAATGATATGCTCAAGTTGTGAGGTTCCAAGAGTCATCCCATAGCCTTCCAGGTGTTTTCTATCCTCGATTAGTGTTTGTTTGAATCTTCACCTCGTGAGAAAACATGCTCACGTCGTGAGCCATGACAATTAGGGTTTATGCCACGTGTCATGCTCTCAGACAGCTACATTTTTGGAAGATCATAACTTTTGCATACGAGCTCTGTTTTTTACGTTCTTTATATCCACGCGTAGGTGGATACGTACTCTACAACTTTCATTTATATCACTAAGGCTAAAAAGTAATATATCGTAAACTCACTTTCTTTTTACGATTCCTAGTGTCGTGCCTGTTTTGTCGTGAAACTTCGACAGGTCATAACTTTTTCGTTATAACTCGGATTTCAACGTTCTTTATATATACAGAAATATAACGCCTGCAGATTCGGGCTAGTCAATTTAGAGACAAAAAGCGCCAAAAATGACTTTTTGATGGAAGATTATTTATAATAAATAATCTTAACCAAGTTATAGTATACGTCATAAGGGTTCCGTAAATATAAAGAACGCCAAAATCCGAGTTATAACGAAGAAGTTATGACCTGTCAAAGTTTTGCGACAAAACCGGCACGACACTGGAAATCGTAAAAAGTGAGTTTACGATAAAGTACTTTTTAGCCTTAGTGATCTAAACGAAAGTTGTAGAGTATGTCTCCACACACACGTGGATATAAAGAATGTCAAAAACGGAGCACGTTTGCAAAAATTATGATCTACCAAAGATGTAGCTGTCTTAGATCATGACGCGTGGAAGAAACCCTAATTTATCAAGGCTCACGACGCGAGCATGTTTTATCACGATGTGAGGAGTCAAACAGACACTTTTCAAGGCTAGAATGCAGATGGCAGGTCTACGGAGTGATAAGTTTAGGTCTCGCGATGTGAGCATGTTTTCTCACGACGTGAGGAGTCAAACAGACACCTTCTGAAGCTAGGGACGCAAATGGCAAGTCTACGAGGTGATGCAGCCTGGCCTCACGACATGAGCAAGGGTTCTCATGATGTGAGAGAGCCAAAAACACCCTATAAATAACAAGTTAATTGACCCTTTCCTTCATTACACCAAATTCTATTCTCTCCCTCTCTCTCTCTCTCTCATTTGCTGAAGGCATTCTGCGTCCCGAGCCCGACGATCACGAACCGCTGACCGTTTCTAGTTAGATTCTATCAAATCATGCGACTAATGTGAGTGCATAGTTACTTTCATCTTAAACATAGATATGAAATATTTAATATAAATTATGTGCTATGTATGTATATTATCTGTGTTCTTGATATCTATGCTGGATGAACGATTTATACATGTTTTAAATGATTTAAACTGTATATGTATTTTATATCTACGAAAATGTTGGTAAAACATGGGTAGATGAAATAGTTGATGTGTGATAAAAGGATGAGAGGCCTCAATGTTTAAGTTGATCCAGTCATCTAGTCGTGTATAGATGACAACCACAAACTATTCTAGACAATCCAGTTGAACACTAGCAGGCTCGCAACCTGTAGGTGTTGTGAACGATGTGTTCACCATATGTACTCTAAATATCCTGGCAGCTATGCCTAAAGCATAATATTGGCAGTTCTGCCTAATCTTTAAACTACATGTTCATTAGTTGTAATTTAAAAACCCTGGCAGGTATGGACTTAGTGTCTGTTAGATAAACCCTGGCAGCGATGGACTTCGTGTCTATTCTGTAACACCCCAAAGTTTGGAAAGCCAAGAAAAGAAAGAAAACCTCAAGTTTAGGGGAGACTCGGCGAGTCCATGGAGGGACTCGGCGAGTCCGAGCGGGATCCGGGTTGTGGTGAAAGCGACCGACTCGGCGAGTCGGCCAAGGAGACTCGACGAGTTGGGTCTGATCAAGGAAAACCCTAAATCCGGGACTTGGAGCCTATTTAAGCGTCTCATTCTCTTTCCTAGGGTTCCTTTACTGCCTCTCTACCCCAGAACACCAAACCCCTAGCCGCCATATCCGTTTTTGAGCTAGATCTTTCCTTGAAGAATGCACTAAAGCTTGGAGGAGGAAGAAAGACCTTGGAGGTGCAAGAAGGGACTATAGATCTGGGATTGTGGAGTCATTTCAGACCAATTGGAGGTAATAAGTTGTTGCTTGGACTCCCTTTTGCATCTAGATCTATTCTTATGTGTGAGTTTTGGTCATTGTTGGTATGATATGTAACCAATTCGAGTTGGAGGTTCAGATCTGAGGTTGCTACCTCAGATCCATGTTGGTTTTGGTCTTGAATCCCCTAAAGTATCAGCCCTTGGTATGTTGAAGAAGCATTTGCCATAAACCCTAGTTTAGTGCATTTTGAGCATAGATCTCTTAATCTACACGTAACGTTTGCCACTTTACGTGGGGGATAGGCCCTAGAAGTATAGATCTATGAGTTGGAAGCTCTGTTTGGCTCGAAAAGCCACTGCATGGATTGAGGACTGGATAGACTCGGCGAGTCCTTCGAGTGGACTCGGCGAGTAGTTTGAAGATGAGGAGGAACTCGACGAGTAGGATGAACAGCTCGTCGAGTCGGATGAAGTTAGGCATGGACTCGGCGAGTTGGTTGAACAACTCGACGAGTTGGTTGAAGATTGTCTAGGACTCGGCGAGTCTGTTCTCGGACTCGGCGAGTCAGATCGCGAAACCCTAAACCCTTTGAGTTGAGACTCGAATCAGTGAGTCAGGTGGTGACTCAGCAAGTTGGACAGGACAGGACTTGGAACTAGTTGGACTCGGCGATTCATGGACTGACTCGGCGAGTCGGGTCGCAAATAAGAAAGACCCTGAGCTTATGAACTCGGCGAGTCTTTAGGAAGACTCGGCGAGTAGGGTTGACCTGGAAGGTTGACTTTGACCAGAGTCGACTTAGTTGACTGTCAGACTAAGTGTTATATGTATATTGATAGCTCGGAGAGCTAGAGGAGAAGCGGTTCAGGGGATTGTCGAGTAGCAGCCAGAGGTTTATCAGCAGGGCTCAGCGGTTCAGGTGAGTTTCCTTCCAGTAGGAACGGGTCTAAGGCCACAATGTCGGCCCGTTTAGCTAGCAGTAGTCTTTGGATTTTGATCTGATGCAGTAGTTAGTATGTTTGATGCCTTAGTGGCTCAAACAGTATTTATGTGTTATGTGTTCCGGGCTACGGCCCGATGTAGTATGCAGTATACGTGTGTTCATGCTAGTTGATATGTTTATGTTATATTTGTTGGATAAGGTGTCTAAGTCCATAACTATTTCGGGCTTGTACTTGACCCGACCCGGCATGGTCCATTTGGGTTGCATGGCACCATGCAATTGGATAGACTAAATGAGAGAAATAACACTTGGAGATTATTAATATATTATAAGTTCTAATATATTAATAATATTATTTGATTAGTTGATCAAAGAATTAATTTGGAATTAATTAAGTGATCAAAGGATAACTAATTAAATATATGGGTTGATTGTGTAAATCATCCATATCTTGTATAGTGGGCTAAGAGGCTCCATGGATTATCAAGTTGGGTTCTACCCATATGATGCTCCATGGATGCTCCATGGGAGTTACAAACCCATGGGTCATGGAAATGAAGAGTCATGACACATTAGGGTTTACATGGTGTAACCCTAGATGTGTCAACACTATATAAGAAGCATATTCTCCACCAAAAATCGGAACTACTAAGGAAACAAGAGGGCTTGGCCGATTTTGAGAAGTGTGTGTTATCTCAAGAGTCTTTCCAAGAGCATTTGGTGTTGTGTGAAGCATTTGAGGCATCACACTTGGGGTGCTAGGCTCACAAGGTTTCAAGGAACACAAGCAACAACAAGGTAAGTTATTCTATCTATGATTCAAGTTAAAATTGTTCCCCATGTATGCTAGATAGGAATATAACCTTGGAATTCAACTTTGCATGATAATTAGACAAACATAGATCCAAGGTTATTAGGGTTGCATGTACACTTAGGAAGTGTTAGAATGCTCAAAACCCATCAGTGGTATCAGAGCCTAGGCTTGTTTGTTTGTTATTTGTGCTTAAAAGTTGAAGAAAGTCGAAAATCTTGCTGTCTGACTGATGGACTCGGCGAGTCCATGGGGAGGACTCGACGAGTTCACGTGTATCTTCAACCTACTCGGCGAGTAGGTTTATGCACTCGGCGAGTAGGGTCGACAGAGTGCAGAATTTCGACTTGTGTTGCTGGAAATGGATTAGAATCATTACCCTAAAATGTTTTGGTACTTGAAACTTATTTTAGAAGGTGTAATGTCTTTTCTAACTCATTTACAACAACAAATTATCAAAATTACAAAGATTAAATGTGATTTTGATTCTTGAAAGTGTTCATATTCATGTTCTTGTTCTTATGATGTTTAGATGATCATAGGAATTATTTGTAACCTATGTGGTAGATTAATTCATGATCATAATGTGTTTTAATGGAGTCCATAACTTGTCCTCAAGTTATGGAAAACCAAAAGTCTCTTGGATTAAAAAAACCATTAAAAGAACACAAGAGTTAGAAAAATGAAAAGTTCTCATTTTATTACTCTATTAAACTCATAAGTTACAAGAAATGAAAAGTTTTGAAAGTTTACAAAACTTGCCCTCAAGTTTTGGAACAAGTAAAGTTAAGTTAAAACTTTAGTTCCAACCCCTAGAATTTTAAAAGTTAAAATTCAACCCTTATACTTATATTATTATGATTTAATAATTATATATATATGTATAAGAACAAAGTCGTCTTACCGCTAGTACGCCTCATTCACGAAGTCGGTCTATAAGGTGGGTATAAGGTTGTTGCCTATAAAATGGTGACTTAATGGGTGTCCACTCTCACCCACCGCTTGCTTGATCGGTGGAGGGTCGTTAGCCGAACGGGTAAGACAAGGACTTATTAATTCTCATTCAAAGTATGATGAATATTATAAAGTAACTAAATGTTTTATTAAATTCCCAATCTTATTTACTTTAGGAAAAATGTGAATAAGGTGCTATTCCATGAAATTACACTTTACACTTTGATTAAGTCGTTGGTGGAGCGTGTGTGGTTAACCGGCACACCAACTTGGACTTAACAAGGTAGGTAAAGGGTGACTTAGGGTTTATTATAGTATCGATGGAGCGTGTGTGGTTAACCGGCACGTCGATTGAGTGATAAACTTTAAGGGTACCAAGTGATTTGCATGGTTACTTCACACCTCGTTTTGTGATCCTCGGTATCCCAGTCACAAAACTTGGAGGGCACACTCGAGATTGAAACATGCCTTTGAAAAAGTTCATTGAATCTCAAAGAATCTAGGAATTTCTAAGAACCATTCAAAAAAACCTAATAGTAAAATATTGCGGTTTTCGTGGTGGAAATTGGTGAATCGTCATTCACCTACCTTTCAAATATGATATAGCTTAGATTACGGCATACCTCTTCTAAGTTATATTATATTGTGATTGGATCCTAGCCTTAATATTACATTTGGGTGTTTTATTAAGGACTCTCTTATAACTAAACTAATCTTGTCCTCTCTCCTTCAGATGTCTTTCAACAATGCTTCTGGCTCTAATCCTAATGGCTCCTTTACCCTTATGAACTTGTGTGGGAAAGTCACCTTTGATGGATCCAACTTCAATGAGTGGATCAGAAACATCAGGATGATTACCCGCTACGAGGACAAAGAATATGTCCTTGACAAGGAGCTTAAGGAGATTAATGAGTCCACTGCAACTCCTCAGGAGATCGCTGAATTTCGGGCGCATGAAAGGGATGCTACGAAAGTGGCTTGCATCATGATGGCCACGATGACAGCGGAACTCCAAAAGTCTTATGAGGATTTCTACCCTTATGACATGCACCAAGATTTGATGGAAAGATACCATCAAAGTGCAAGACAAGAGAGGTATGAAATCATCTGCTCCATGATAACAACCATGATGAAGGACGGGGAATCCGTCACGACCCACATGCAGAAAATGCAAAGGTATGTGGATCGTTTGCTGAAGCTTAATGTGAACTTCCCGGAGGATCTTGCAATAGATATTATTTTGCATTCCTTACCATTGTGCTATGATCAATTCCGCATGACATATCACATGAACAAGGAAGAAGTCACCCTCAGCAAACTTCAGGGACTTCTCAAGACCGCAGAAACAGGTCTTAAGGGGAAGTCGGTTGCTATCACTCCTACTCAAAACTCTACTCCGGTTTTGGCAATCGGGAAAAGTCGAGGGAGGAAGAGAAAGAGCTCTTCTAAGGGTACCAAGGCTCGGACCCTTGATGGCTCTTCTTCAAGTGGAACCAAGAAAGGTTTCGTTACTCCTTCTTCTGACCCAAAAGAGGCTGAATGCTTCTATTGCCATGAAAAAGCTCATTGGAAGCGGAACTGCCCAAAATACCAGCAAGATGTGAAGGATGGGAAAGTTAAACCCAACCATGCAGGTATTTACACTATCATTTCTAATAACTCACCCCATTCTAATTCTTGGGTCCTTGATACCGGGTGTGGTATTCACATTTGTTGTGACTTGCAGGGACTAAGAAGAAGTGAGGATGTGGAGCAAGGAAGGATAAACTTGATCATGGGGAATAGGAAAGTTATACCTGTTACCAAGATTGGAGTTTATACTTTATCGCTAAGTAGTGGGTTTAGTTTAGATTTGAATAAGTGTTGTTATTCGCCAGGAATGGCAAGAAATATTATTTCCTTTCATGCTTTGTACAAACAAGGGTTTACCTTTTCATTTAATAATGAAGTTGGTTCTATAGAAGTTTTCTATAATAATGTCTTTTATTTTAAAGCATTACCTTGTGATGGTGTGTATGAAGCTGTATCTGTTGTAGATAACTTGGGAAATAATGTTTTGTGTATTGATTCTACTAATAATAACTTGGATAAAGCATCTTTATGGCATTGTCGTCTTGGACATATAAGCAAGAAACGCATAGGCCAACTCCAAAAAGATGGAGTCTTGGAGTCGTTTGACCTAAAGTCAGATGATAGTTGCGAATCATGCTTACTTGGAAAAATGACAAAGTCACCCTTCACAGGTTCATGTGAGAGGGGTGAAGGTTGTTGGACCTTATACACACGGATGTGTGTGGACCATTCAAACATGCCACAAGGGATGCTAATCGTTATTATTTGACTTTTACTGATGATTATAGTAGATATGGATATGTCTACTTGATCAAGCATAAGTCAGATGCTTTCGAGAGGTTTAAGGAATTTAAACAGGAAGTCGAGAATCAATTGGGCAGGAACATTAAGATGCTTCGATCCGATCATGGTGGTGAGTATCTTAGTTCAGAGTTCCTCGACTATCTAAGGGAATGTGGGATAGTCTCACAATTGACACCTCCCAGGACACCACAGTTGAATGGTGTAGCTGAGAGGCGTAATCGAACCTTGTTGGATATGGTTCGTTCCATGATGAGTCGAGCTACGCTACCAATCTCATTCTGGGGGTATGCCTTAGAGACTGCCGCCCATATCCTCAATCTAGTCCCTACAAAGAAAGTTGCCAAAACTCCTCACGAGATGTGGACTGGTAAAGTACCTAAACTAGACCACATCAAGATTTGGGGTTGCGAGGCTTTCGTGAGACGCGAGACTCATGATAAGCTCGAACCTCGAAGCGAGAGGTGTATTTTCATCGGCTACCCACAGCATTCCTTTGGTTACCTCTTCTACAGACCTAGTGACAATGTGGTCTTTGTAGCAAGAAGAGGAGTCTTTCGAGAAAGAGAGTTTATAAGCCAAGGAGACAGTGGGAGGCAAATTGATCTTGAAGAAATTCAAGAATCAAGCGGTGAAGGAACTTCAAACTCTAGCCCTCAACTTGAGGAGGAAACTCCTGTTGAGCCAATTGACAAATCTGTACCTCTGAGACGTTCCACGAGAGTTAGGAGTGCACCTGAGCATTACTATGGATTCCATATTACTGCAGAAGGTGAGACACTTATTAGTGATGAGACACTAGTAAGTCAAGATGACCCTAACAGCTACGAGGAAGCCATGGCAGGCCCCGAGTCTGCTAAATGGAAAGAGGCTATGGATAGCGAGATACAATCCATGTATGACAATCAAGTTTGGAACTTGGTTGAAAATGTACCAGGTCGTAAGACAGTAGGGTGCAAATGGGTCTTCAAGAAGAAGACCGACATGGATGGTAAAGTACACACTTATAAGGCTAGACTGGTTGCAAAGGGCTTCTCTCAAATTCCTGGAGTGGACTATGATGAGACCTTTTCTCCGGTAGCCAAGATTAAGTCTATTCGGGTTCTGTTAGCCATAGCTGCGTTTCATGATTATGAAATATGGCAAATGGATGTCAAAACCGCTTTCCTTAATGGGAAGTTGGCTGAAGATGTTTACATGAGTCAGCCAGAGGGTTTTGTCAGCAACGAGTACCCTAATAGAGTGTGTAAGCTTGAGAAATCCATTTATGGATTGAAGCAAGCACCTCGCAGATGGAATCTTTGCTTTGATGAAAAGGTCAAGGAATTTGGCTTTTCTAGGAGTGAAGATGAATCTTGTGTGTATGTCAAGGCTAGTGGGAGTATAGTTAGCTTTTTGGTATTGTATGTGGATGACATACTACTCATAGGAAACGACATTCCAACCCTGCAGGAAGTAAAGTCCTGGCTTGGGAAGTGTTTCGCTATGAAGGACCTTGGTGAAGCTGCCTATATTCTAGGGATAAGAATCTTGAGAGATCGGAGTAAAAGACTAATTGGACTTAGTCAGAGTACCTACTTGGATAAGGTGCTGAAGAGATTCAGCATGCAGGACTCCAAGAAAGGAGAGTTACCCATCCAGAGTAACACCAGGTTGAGTAAGACACAAAGCCCTAGCACTGAGGCTGAGATAGCAGAAATGAGTCGAACACCTTATGCTTCGGCTGTAGGATCGATCATGTATGCTATGACGTGTACTCGACCCGATGTAGCTTTTGCCTTGAGCATGGTTAGCAGGTATCAGGCGAACCCTGGCAAGGCACACTGGACTGCGGTAAAGAATATCCTCAAGTACCTACGGAGGACTAAGGACTGGGTCCTTACCCTCGGTGGAAGTGATAACTTGAGAGTTGTAGGGTATAGTGATGCTAGCTTCCAGACTGATAGGGATAATTTCCGCTCTCAGTCGGGCTGGGTCTTTACCCTAAACGGAGGAGCAATTTCTTGGAAGAGTTCCAAGCAAGAGACAGTGGCTGATTCTACTTGTGAATCAGAGTATATTGCAGCTAGTGAAGCAGCAAAGGAAGCGATATGGCTGAAGAACTTCATTGGAGACCTTGGAGTTGTACCAGCTATTAAAGAGCCAATGGAAATTTTCTGTGATAGTGAAAGTGCTGTTGCCTTAGCCAAGGAACCAAGGGATCATGGGAGATCCAGACACATCGACAGAAAATGCCATTTCATTAGACATCGGATCGAAGAAGGACTCCTCGTGGCAAAGAGGGTATCATCGGATGAGAACCCAGCAGATCCCCTCACGAAGGGACTGAGTAGGGTTAAGCATCTCCAGCATGCTCGGAGCATAGGGCTGAAGGATGATATAAGTTTTAGTAGTTAGATAACCCAGAAATTTGTAAAGTGTAATTGACATTTGATGATGAATAAAAGGTGTTTTATTTATGAGTAAAGTGTTGCTATCTCTTGTCAATCGTTTACTATATTTCTTTTGCATGTTTTGACTTCCAGAATAATTTTGTTTGGTGTAACATATTATTCAAACCTCCACAGTCGGTCATATGTCGGAAGTAGGTATGAATCAAGACTGTCATGATGGGTTGTAGAGGTCCAAGGTGTTGGACAAGGCTACAACAATCATGAGTGCTCATAAGTTCTGAGCATTGGACTCAACCCACGCTCACTGGAATCACTTCATGGAATTCTATCTCGAGTGATCGTGAGACGGTAATATCATATAAGTCTTCAAACCTAGAGATATGATTTGTTACTTACAAGTTGGTTATGCATTGACTGTACGAAACCGCATTGGTAACTCGATGTTATAAAACGTACTTTTGTGTGTAATTCAATGAGTGGTAGAACAAACATATGAGTCGAAGTTTATCTGTTCCTTCTTGGATTAGAAGCTGATATCTGGGCCCCTCGATGATTTTGTTTTGACCCATGTACCGGGCCCGGTCAGAACTAAGTTGATGTGTTCAATTAAGTTCTATGTCAAACAAATCGGAAATCGGGAAACAAATGCTGGACAATAAGCAAGACTATGTTCCATGTATTTGTCCGGCTGATATCTAGAACGGAGGATTATATGATCACTTATCTTAAATGGCGTACCATCATCTTCTCAAGTTTCGAGAAACCTTGTAAAGAGCTACGATTGCCGGTCGGTTCCTGAAGTACTAGAGATATAGTTATTAGACTTATCCAAGTGGGAGACTGTTGGATAAGGTGTCTAAGTCCATAACTATTTCGGGCTTGTACTTGACCCGACCCGGCATGGTCCATTTGGGTTGCATGGCACCATGCAATTGGATAGACTAAATGAGAGAAATAACACTTGGAGATTATTAATATATTATAAGTTCTAATATATTAATAATATTATTTGATTAGTTGATCAAAGAATTAATTTGGAATTAATTAAGTGATCAAAGGATAACTAATTAAATATATGGGTTGATTGTGTAAATCATCCATATCTTGTATAGTGGGCTAAGAGGCTCCATGGATTATCAAGTTGGGTTCTACCCATAGGATGCTCCATGGATGCTCCATGGGAGTTACAAACCCATGGGTCATGGAAATGAAGAGTCATGACACATTAGGGTTTACATGGTGTAACCCTAGATGTGTCAACACTATATAAGAAGCATATTCTCCACCAAAAATCGGAACTACTAAGGAAACAAGAGGGCTTGGCCGATTTTGAGAAGTGTGTGTTATCTCAAGAGTCTTTCCAAGAGCATTTGGTGTTGTGTGAAGCATTTGAGGCATCACACTTGGGGTGCTAGGCTCACAAGGTTTCAAGGAACACAAGCAACAACAAGGTAAGTTATTCTATCTATGATTCAAGTTAAAATTGTTCCCCATGTATGCTAGATAGGAATATAACCTTGGAATTCAACTTTGCATGATAATTAGACAAACATAGATCCAAGGTTATTAGGGTTGCATGTACACTTAGGAAGTGTTAGAATGCTCAAAACCCATCAATATTCTGTTCAGTTAGCCTGGACTTCGGTCCGATGCAGGGGACAAGGTCCCAGTTAGTCCGGACTTCGGTCCGATGCAGGGGGCAAGGCCCCAGTTAGCCCGGACTTCGGTCCGATGCAGGGGACAAGGTCCCAGTTAGTCCGGACTTCGGTCCGATGCAGGGGGCAAGGCCCCAGTTAGCCCGGACTTCGGTCCGATGCAGGGGACAAGGTCCCAGTCAGTTTCCGGACTTCGGTCCGATGCAGGGGGCAAGGCCCCAGTTAGTCCGGACTTCGGTCCGATGCAGTGGGCAAGGCCCAATATGTGCTTTATATGTTTTTGTGTGGTATGTGGTAGATTGGGGGAGCTCACTAAGCTTCGTGCTTACGGTTTTCAGTTTTGGTTTCAGGTACTCGGTTTTCAAAAGAGGAGCTTGGGAAGATTGCAGAGCACACACCATAGTCAGTTAGCCTGGGAATGTTTGACTCTGATAATGCTATTATGTTTTGAATTTAATACTCAAAAGTTATGTTTGACTTATGATACGTTGTTTATAAATCTATTTTTAGTAATGTTTTAAAAGAAATTTTTTAGTCGTGATTTTTGGGTCGTAGCAAGTTGGTATCAGAGCCTTGGTTTGAGGGATTTGGGCGCACTCCTGAGTGTGTCTGAACTCAAACTAAGGATGTGGTATATAGTTTTCAAAAGAAAAATCGTAATTACAAAAGAATTTTGAGAAAAGAAAACAATTTTTAGAAAAAGCAAAAAGAGTTTTGAAAAGAGAAAAGGGTGTGTTGCATGCAATCAACCGAGCTCAAGTAAGTACTCCCAATTTACCCATACAAGTTATATTATGATTATCAGTATCAGTTTCAGTTTCAGTTTCAGTTCGGTTCCAGCTTCAGTAGAACAACATGCTAGAATAGGACTAAGGATCTAGGATGATGCCTTATGTGCCTGCTTTATGTGTTCAGCTTTATGAGAATTGCATGCTAGTATTGAGTAGATAGCAGTAGGATAGCCTGTTTAGGTTATGCCTGGTAGCGCGAGCTTAGCATTGTATACTAGTGTAGTTTCTCGTTATGAGAATAGTTTTGCCTGAGTATGTTTCCTTTATCCGAATGTTGCTTGCTTTGTTTGTGGGACTCTGAGTGGTGGGAGTTAGCCATTAGGTGAATACGTC